>NC_044995.1:7699103-7999103 GCF_008728515.1 Papio anubis | reverse complement strand
CTACAGGCGCCCGCCACCTCGCCCGGCTAGTTTTTTGTATTTTTTAGTAGAGACGGGGTTTCACCGTGTTAGCCAGGATGGTCTCGATCTCCTGACCTCGTGATCCGCCCGTCTTGGCCTCCCAAAGTGCTAGGATTACAGGCTTGAGCCACCGCGCCCGGCAGATTTACGTATTATAAAGGCTATTACAAAGTTGACAGATGAACAGTCAGATGGAAGGGATCAGTGAGGTGAGGCATGGGAGAAGGGGCGTTGAGCCTTGGTGCCCTCCCTGGGTGCACCACACTGCAGGAGTCTCCAAGTGTTCACCTATCCAGAAGCTCCTCTGAATCCTCTCCTTTTGGGTTGTTAAGGAGCCTTCACTACATATGCATGATTGCTTATATTACTGGACATTGGTTACACTTTTAGATAGGCTAAGTGGTTTTTTTGTTTGTTTGTTTTTGGTGAGACGAAATCTCATTCTGTCACCCAGGCTGGAGTGCAATGGCGCGATCTCGGCTCATTGCAACCTCCGCCTCCCGGGTTCAGGCCCCGCCCCTGCCCCGCCCACCCTATGCTCTCAGTCACTCCCGACGCCTGGCCTTTCCCCCCCGCAACCCGCCCCTTTGCCCCGGTCCGCCCAGGCCCCGCCCCCAGCCGCCGGCTCCGTTTACTGCACTGGCAGTTTCTTGCAAACCCGGAAGCAGATGTCTTGGAGTGAAGGCTGTTCCTCGCCGCGTGAGTTTCCTTCTATCTAAATTAAACCTGCGTTTCGGAGTCCCCTGCATTTCCCTACACGATGTCCGGGGGTTCCTATAGCCCTTGAAGTCCCCGCACGGCTCCCTCCATGCCGAGTAAATTCAGACGTTGTCGCGAGACTCTGGGGGGTCGCATCGCTCTGGGTTAAAATCACACAGGCTGGTCCTGCCCGCGGTATTTCGGCTTTCAGACCATGCAGACGCCTCCTTTCCTGCGCCGTTTCCTGCTTAAAACCCTTTGCTGACCTCTACGCCGGCTCTCTGTGAAGTCCTCGTCCGCGAAGTGGGTGCAGGATTTTGCCGTCCCCTAACCTCGCCCTAGTCGGCTACTGGAGCGCAGGGTCGCAGCCCCAGTCCCGGGGAGGCCGCGTCCTCTGCCTGGTTCTGGGATCCTGCAGACCCCACCCCTCTCCTAAGGCGCCGTCGTCCCCCACCTCCCTCCTCCTTGTGCCGGGCCCTGCTGCTCCCCAGGCCTGCCCTTCGCAGTCACCGCTTCCCCTGAGCCCGCGTTGGGGAAGGTTCCTGGGGCTTGTCCTGTGACACCCGGTGTTCTTGCCTGCCCAGCTCCACCCGCTGGAAAATGTGCTTCTCCAGGATGCAGGCGTCTTACTCCAAACCCTCCCTGTGAATGTGTGGGCCAAGGGGATCAGGAGATAGAGAAAGGGGCTGAGAGAAAAGCAGAGAAACGGAGACAGACGAAAGAATGAGGGAAACCAATAAACATGGCAAAGTAGAGGATGGGTCGGAATTTGCAAAGAGACAGTAAGGGTGAAAGAAGTCGCTGAGAAAGTAACAGCATGGAGAAACGACTGGAGAAATGTAGAGAAAAGCTCGATGTCTAGAGAGATGAAGGACAGCAAGGTAGGGAGAGGGGCAGCTCCTCTGACAGAGAGTGGGGGAGAGAAGGGGGGATTTGGAGCCAGGGCAGACAGCAGCGTGGTCTGGGACAGCAAGAGGGGTCAGCCGGTGACAAGGAGAGCAGAGGGAGAACCACAGCAGGGGGAGACCTGGGATCTGGGGGTGCCAGAGAGTGGGGACAAGGAGGTGAGACAGGGAAGAGGGGATTTAACAGAGAGAGCAGAGATAAGGGAAGAAAGAGGCAAAAATATATGGAGATTGGGGACAACTAAAAGATTGGGGTGAAAGAGGAATAAGAAGTGAAACAAGTTGCAAGAATGGAGCAGAACAGGCGGAAGAGAAGGAATAGAGGGAAGGAGAAACAGCAGGAGAGGAGAAGGGCTCAAAATGAGGAGCAGCGACCCAGGCTGAAACACAGACAAGAAAAAAAGCCAGAGAGAGAAGAAGAGAATGAGAGATGTACAGAATGAGGGAGGAAACACACAGGAAGGAAGAAAGAGGGGGACTTTGGCCCAGATGTGTGGTGGTTTCATTTTGTATGGATAATTACATCATGATATATTGATTTCTGTATCCATAATCTAACAATTTTTTTTTTTTCCTTGAGACAGAGTCTCTGTTGCCCAGGCTGGAGTACAATGGCATGATCTCAGCTTACTGTAACTCCGCCTCCCGTGTTCAAGCGATTCTCGTGCCTCAGCCTCCCGAGTAGCTGGGATTACAGGCATGCACCACCACACCTGGCTAACTTTTGTATTTTTAGCAGAGATAGGGTTTCACTATGTTGACCAGGCTGGTCTCGAACTCCTGACCTCAGGTGATCCACCCACCTCAGCCTCCCAAAGTGCTGGGATTACAGGCGTGAGCTACTGTGCCCGGCCCCTAATAATCTAACAAATTTTATATGTATGTATTTTGTTTCTGTTGTGGAGATGCTGGTGAGAATTGCAAAAGTCCTGTCTGTAAGACATGTGCATTTTATAATTCCTAGCATCAGAGGTTAGCTTCTATTTGCAATCTCTGTTCTACCAGAGGGCAGTGACTTGACTCATTCAGTTGTCGGTCACTCTCTTTCCTTTTCCTAGGATGGGGTAATATGTAGGCAAGTGTATGAATGAGGAGGAAAAACTAAAGTGTTTTTCCTACCCTCAGTCAGCTAATGAACACTAAACAAAGAATGCATCGCCTCTCATCACCAAAATGTGTGGGGTGGGGGTTTCTTCCCACCAACATGCAATTCTTCAACAGACACTACCTGACTGTCCTATAATTTAATTCAATTCGGACACTGTCTACCCAGAGTTAGAATTAGATCCCACTAGTTGAGGGTTCCCACTTCAGATGCCAGCCCCAAGTCCCAGATTCTGAGCTTCGGACCCATTGAGTATAAATTGGGGATTCTCCTTATCCCTTCCTGAGGTGCTATTAATTTGCCAGAGCAGCTTGTAGAACTCAGGGAAACATTTTCCTTGGTTTACCCCGTTGTTTTTTGTTTGTTTGTTTGTTTTTGAGATGGAGTCTTGCTCTGTCACCCAGGCTGGAGTGCAATGGCACGATCTCGGTTCACTGTAACCTTCGTGTCCCGGGCTCAGCAATTCTCCTGCCTCAGCCTCCCAGGTAGCTGGGATTGCAGGCATCCGCCACCACGCCTGGGTAATTTTTGTATTTTTAGTAGAGAAGGGGGTTCACCATGTTGGCCAGGTTAGTGTTGAACTCCTGATCTCAGGTAACCCACCCACCTTGGCCTCCCAAAGTGCTGGGATTACAGGCATGAGCTACCGCGCCCAGCCTACCCAACTGTTATAAAGGATACTACAAATCATATAGATGAATGGTTTTAGCAAGTTAATTGAATCCAAGGAAGGGGTTAAGAGCATGACGGTATTTATCTGGTGAGAGTGTAGCCAAGAGTTACTACTAGCATATAGCACACTGAGATCTTCACCTGGGAGATCTGACAGTGTCAGAGTGGGGTGAAATTGTAGGACCCCCCCACCCCCGCCCCTGGGAGTCCACTGCAGAACTGGTCATTGTGGGAAAAACTACACACATTTCGGTGACTACAGGTGAAGTATTCTGGGTTGAGTGTGACAATAGTATGAACAGGTTGATTTTTTCCTGTCTCAAACAGTAAAGGGAAGAGCTCTCCAACAGGCCCACCTACCTGTCTTAAGGCCTGCGATCTCCTCAGTAGGTACTGGGAATGGTCCGTCCCTGCTTCGGGCTGTTGCTGGTTCTTCAGTTTTGCACCACAGTCTCAGGACGGTGGCACTCCCTCCTCCACTGCATCAACTTTTACGTCAAGGGAATTATTTTGATGAGCATATCCAGATTAGTGGTCTTGTCTATTCACACACACACACACACAGGCCCGTACCAACACATATGATTAAATTTTGTACCTTTTTTAGAGATGGGGTTTTGCCATGTTGCCCAGGCTGGTCTCAAACTCCTGAGCTCAAGCATCAAGCAGTCCACCCACCTGTGCCTCCCAAAATGCTGAGATGACAGGCAAGAGCCACTGCACCCAGCCTAAACATTCTTTGGAAGTGGGAAAAAAATTGTTTGAAGACCTCAGCCCTGCCTGACCTGCTCCTCTGGACCTCTCTGACCTCATCTCCTGCCTGCGTCCTCCTCGCTCCCTCTGCTCCAGCCACTCAGGCCCCTTTCCTTTTCTGGGGTCCCCAAGTTGCTCCTGCCTCAGGGCCTTCACATGGGTGGTCCCTGTGCCTAGGACTCTGGCCCCCCAGCTGCAGGTGCAAACACCCTTCCTAACCCAGGTCTTTGTTCTGAAAGCACTTCCTTAGTGGGGGTTTCTGTGCCCTCTCCCTGACTCCCGCTTCCGCGTTCCATCCCCACCCCCACCCTCACCTCTGGTCCACATTGGCTGTTCTGCATGTTTCTCTGTGCTGCTTCACCTTCCAGTGTCTGGATCCTGGTGACAAGGCCCCCAGGGAGAGCAGAGCCAGAAGGTGGGGGGCTGTGCTGGGCTTAGCCCCTCTCAGTGGAGCTCAAGAACGCTGAGGCATTTTGCAAATGCATCTCTTATGCCCCCTTAGCAGAGATTTCCATTCAAGTAAGTTGCAGCCCATCTTCAATGACATTTAAGATTGGTTCTATTCTGTTATTCTGTATCTACCACTGAGCACCAGGGCACTGCTGCTCATTTCTGAAGGCTGAGATCAGCCTGTGATCCACAGAGGGGAGCAGGGCTGTGCTTTGCATGGGGTTTGGTCAGGGCTGGGTCTGTGCCCTGAACGGAAGCTCATTCCAGCCCAGCTCCCCACTGCTGCAGCCTGTGTGCGGGCCTCTCCAGGCGGGGAGCAGATTCTAAAGAAAGAGGTCAGAAACTCACTTGCTTTTCCTGTAGGAGTTTCTTAGCCCTGCATCTTTTCTGGTGCAGTGGGCGGCAGAGGACCATCTTTCCACAGGGTAAGGTCTTCCCTGTGTATGAGGTTATGGCACAGGAGGGGGTGTGTTGATTCTAACCAATAAATAGCATAGTTTTGACATTCAGGATTGAATTCTAAAGTCTCTTTCATGTTACCCAAGGCAGAACCCTGGAAGAAGAGGAAGAGGAAAGCAAAGGAGTCAGGGATGGCTCTTCCGCAGGTGAGATGATATTTTCGGTGGATTGTTCTGTCTCCTTCCTTTCAGAAACGCTGGGCCTTGGAGTTGGGACTCTTCTCTGAGTCTGAAGCGTCCTGCCTGACAGGTTTGCTCACACTCACCCATGCCTTCCCTCAGTCTCTCTCATCTCGCTTAGATTCCATCTCTCATGACCCAGTGACATGAACTTGGGAAGAGGCTGCACTGGGCATCGTCATCCTGGGAAGGGCTCACACCAGACATGGATGGAGAGGGGGTGAGGGTCCCGGGGTGTCAGTGCTGTTGGGCAACACAGATTGTTCAGGCCATATTTGAATATATTGCCGGCTCTGTGTAAATTCTGATAAGAGAAGCTGGTTATGAAGGCAGATGTTACTGTGCACAAGCACTCATGAAATGCTGTAAAATGAGACCACTGTGGGGAAAGCTTTGTAGCCTCATTTATATTGCATTTGATGCCGAACAAGTGAGTCACTGTGTTTATCTGACTCCAAACTCCTTTTTTGTTTGTTTGTTTAGACAGAGTCTTGCTCTGTTGCCTAGGCTGGAGTGCAGTGACGCAATCTCAGCTCACTGCAACCTCTGCCTCCTAGATTCAAGTGATTCTCTTGCCATGGCCTCCCGAGTAGCTGGGACTACAGGCATGCATCACCATGCCTGGCTATTTTTTTGTATTTTTAATAGAGATGGGGTTTCACCATGTTGCCCAGGCCGGTCTCCAACTCGTGAGCTCAAGCGATGCACCTGCCTCGGCCTCCCAAAATGCTGGGATTACAGGCGTGAACCACTGCTCCCGGCCTTCATTACTTATATTCAACCAAGAGAGAAACTTATCCCTCAGCCAGCGCCCTGAAAAGACAGAATATGGATGAATGTTTTCATACTTTTCCTCTCCCAGGAGAAATGGGAAATTGGTGTTTTTCTTGCAGTGACACTGCATCATGCCAGGGTAAGGCCGCTGTGAGCAGATGTCCTGTATTTTTCTACTAGACTTCTGTTAAGAGTTCCAACCTCTTAAATGGTTACTGGATTTCTCACAAAGGCAATTGGTTCATATATTGTTACTAAATTTGTGTCTCCATGGTGGAGGTAGTGTTTGGGAGTTCCTATTCCTCTATTTTATTGACATCATCACTTTAGTACAGTTTTATAATTTCTTTAAATAGGTGTGGAAATGTATTTTAATAGGTAGCATTGTATCATTCCTAGTGTACTCGTGAGATGTGTTGTATGTTTAATGAGAGCTGCTAAAGAAAGAATGAAGATTGTTTTCACAGTGTTGTTATTAGTTCTTATACTTCAATGCGTTCTTTTCCTAGGTTGTGAGTATGTCATCTGTTAGTTTTAACAGGTCTAGCTCCTACTTTACCATTTTCTTGGTCTCAGCTCAGGCATGCTCTGAAGTGGGCTTTAGCTGGAGCCCTGGTGAGCCCTATTTTCTCCTTTTTTTTTTTTGATACAAGGTCCGGCCCCGTCGCCCAGTCTGGAGTGCAGTGGTGCAATCTCGGCTCACGGCAGCCTCCACCACCTGGGCTCAAGCCAACCTCCTACCTCAGCCTCTCAAGTAGCTGGGACTACACGTGCATGCCACCACACCCAGCTAATTTTTATATTTTTTGTAAAGATGGGGGTCTCACTATTTTGCCCAGGATCATCTTGAATTCCTGAGCTCAAGCAATCCACCCGCCTTGGCCTCCCAAAGTGTTAGGATTACAGGCATGACCCATCGCGCCCAGCCGATTTTCTCCATTTTAATTTAGAGCAAATGCATCCAGCATTTACTGCTTGATTATGTGTTTGGTGAAATTTTCTTGTTTAATATTAGCTTTTGGGTGTTTTTCAAATTTCCTTTTTGAACCAATTTTTAATTATCCAATAATTTCTTTGAGTAAATATTGTTGCAATATATACTTCTTAAGTCTATTAAATTAATGTATGATATTAAAAAATGTCCTAACCTTATGTTATGATTTCATGAGTAAAATAAACTAAAACCTCCATTGGGCTTTTGTTAATGCCTAAATATCTAAATTTAACTGGAAAAAATGGTATCTGTATTTTTAATAATTGTATTTAATACCAATTGGAGTACAAGTTCTTACATATTTTTGTTTTAGCATTTTTACAGCTTAACTTACAAAAATGTTTATAAACTAAATTAAGTACAATTCATGCATTTTAATTGTCCCAGACTTTCTGAAATGCACATGAGCAAAAAAGACAACTAAAGATATCATCAAAAACAAATACATCGTTGAGACA
This sequence comes from Papio anubis, assembly GCF_008728515.1. Classification (NCBI taxonomy): domain Eukaryota; kingdom Metazoa; phylum Chordata; class Mammalia; order Primates; family Cercopithecidae; genus Papio; species Papio anubis. Next base: position 7,991,634 of record NC_044995.1, on the reverse strand, counting down.
CATCTCCTTATTTCACTTAATTTAACTGGTATATGTGATGTGCGCACATGAATATGTAGATGTATACGCCCATGGTTTTATAAAAGACGTACCACGATTTAAATAAATTGTATGTGTTTTATCATTTGAAATCATATTTTAAATATTTTTATGGCCTTAAATTTGTTCTCTGCTGCCTTTTTTTTTTTTTTTTTGAGATGGAGTTTCACTCTTTCACCCAGGCTGGAGTGAAGGAGCACAATCTTGGCTCACTGCAACTTCCCCCTCCTAGGTTCAAGCAATTCTCCTGCCTCAGCCTCCCAAGTACCTGGGATTACAGGTGTCCGCCACCACACCTGGCTAATTTTTGTATTTTTAGTAGAGATAGGGTTTTCCATGTTGGCCAGGCTGGTCTTGAACTCCTGACCTCAGGTGATCCATCTGACTCGGCCTCCCAAAGTGCTGGGATTACAAGTGTGAGCCACCGCGCCCGGCCTGTTCTCCACTATCTATTAATGAACTAATAGGATAGTAACATATGGGCATAAATGCGTTTGTGTATATAATGACCTTTGGTGAAGTTCCATATTGTTAGCCTTGAACTTGTTTCAGTTTTTCTCAGTTAGGTGACCTCGTGTCAATTTACTTTTGGAGTGTTTAGTTAAAACAACTCAAACACCATTTTCCCTCTGCTCTCACACCAACACCACAATCCACACAGAAGACTTCTGTGGCCACATGTGAGGGATTTCTCCCCACCAACAAACAGCGAGCAACCAACTGGCTGTCCTCCAGTTCACTTCCAACACTGTCTGCATGAAGATAGTGTCACATCTCACAGATTGATGGCTCAGTTCCCAATTGCACGTCCAGGCCTCTGAAACTTCTGACCGACCAACCTCAAGTTGAGGTTCCCATGAACCCTTCTTTAATTTGCTGGAGCAACTCTTAGAGGTCACAGAAACACTCAGTTTTACAGGTTGATTATAAATACTATTACAGAAGATACCAGTGAAGAGATGCATAAGGTGAGGTATGGGGAAAGGGGTGCAGAGCTTCCCTGCCCTCCCTGGGTATGCCGTCCTCCAGGAACCTCCACGTGTCAGCCATCTGGAAGCTCCCCAAACCCACTGCACTCCAGCCTGGGTGACAAAGCAAAACTCCGTCTCCAAAAAAACAACAAAAAAAGAAATTTACATATTTCTACAAAACTCATAGCCACTTTTATCTTTATTTTCTCTTTTGATTCTACCCAAATTTCCAGTGACAAAGTCCCGAATTCAGTGCTGAAATTAGGCTTTTACATGTGCTTTCTTCTATAAGTGTGACATTGTAATAAAAGAAGTGGTTTGTTGTCCTTGATAATCTCATTTGGCTCCTGTGTAGTTCTTTGAGATAATTCCCTTGCCAGCTGGTTGTTTTACAGATGTGTGCAAACTATATTATACTACTTTATGCAAACTACATTATACTACTTTATGCAAACTATATTATACTACTTTATGCAAACTATATTATACTACTTTATGCAAACTACATTATACTACTTTATGCAAAGAGACAGACACTACTTTTTACTATATCTTTCTAGGACTTTTTATTCTGTTTTCAGTTTAAATTTGCTTACCCCTGAGATTTTAAAGTCTCTTTCTTCATAAAACACTATTTGAACTGGAATATATTAACACATTCTGTGGCCAGTTTTGCTCGACATTATTTTACCCTTCATTCTCTAACATTCTCTCATTTCTTGTACTTCTTTATTTATTTGTATTTGTTTATTTTTCCTTTTATTATTATTTTTACTTTTTTGTAGAAACAAGGTCTTGCGATGTTGCCCAGGCTAGTCTCAAACTCCTGGGTTCAAACAATCTGCCTGCCTTGGCCTCCCAAAGTGCTGGGACTACAGGCATGAACCACCATGCCCGGCCAACTTCTTTATTTTTTAAACCTCGTTTTCACAGTAGTTGAGAGGATTTCAGCCACAGTGTAGCATCTTAAAGACTGGGAAAATTATTTCCTAGCCAGTTTAATGACCAAGAAACTATTCAGACCAATCTACATGTCCGTCATTCACAGTAGAATGGTAAACTAAAGAGCTGTGGGCAGCTGCTGATACATGTTGCACAAAAGGATGTTGGAAATCTCTTAGACATTGGTACCCGTTACTCGGGTACTCAGCCTCTCATTATATAAATGAATTCTTCCAAAATGACTTCCCTTTCAGAACCTTGGACAGATATATTGACTCCTTTGTGCTGATCTCAAGACACTGAGATTCTAAAATGAAAACTCTGAAGGCGCTTGACTATGTAGCCTTCCTTAATGCTTTAGGATTCCAAACCACCTACTTACTCTCTTTGGAAGATTATTCAGGGCTTTGTGAGCTGCTCTTTCAGGTAGCTTGCCTGTTGCTTAACTGATTGCTTAGGTTTAATTTTAATTCCCAGATACCTGGGTATAGGTACTTGCTCTGTCATTTTTAGCTCTTTGACCTGAGACAAGTTTCTCGGTGTGTCTGTGAAACAGCTGTCCCCACAGTAAAATGGGAGCAGATCTTTCTCTCATGGGCTACAGTGTTGTACGTGTTAGTACACATAAAGGATTTAAAATGCTACCTCGCATACGGACCTTGTTCTTAAATCCCTATCATTGCTATTGCTCTCATCATAGTTTTAAAACTCTGACTTGTTTTTTCTTCAAAGCCACTGTGGATGTTGTCATCCTTGAAGACACCACTCATTCTCTAGGTCATCTAGATGCTGAATATTACTTGATGTATCAGACATAATATCTATCTAAAGCTGGTAGAGATGAACTTGTGCTGGGCTTTTTTCTTTTGTTTTGCTTGTCCCCCTGTTGCCCGGGCTGGAGTGCAGTGGCACCATCTTGGCTCACTGCCACCTCTGCCTCCCAGGTTCAAGCAATTTCCGGCTAATTTTTGTAGTTTTCGTAGAGACAGGATTTCACCATGTTGGCCAGGTTGGTCTCGAACTTCTGACCTCAAGTGATTCCCCCACCTTGGCCTCCCAAAGTGCTAGGATTACAGGCATGAGTGAGCCACTGCGCCCAGCCGATTTTGTATCTGTATATTTATTTATTGTCCACAAAACAAAAATCCACACTAATTTAGAGGATATCATAACCTCTTAGGGAAAAGAATAATAAAACAGGATTAAGCAGACATAACTTGCTCAAGTAAACCTTAGTGTGTGAGAATATAGGGAAAAACTGATTCAGTTTTTTTTTTTTTTTTTTTTTTTTTTTTAGATAGAGTCTCACTCTGTTGCCCAGGCTGGGGTGCAATGGCGTGATCTTGGCTCACCACAACCTCCACCTCCCAGGTTCAAATGATCCTCCCGCTTCAGCTCCTGAGTAACTGGGATTACTGGTGCCCACCACCATGCCTGGCTATTTTTGTATTTTTAGTAGACACGAGGTTTCGCCACATCGTCCAGGCTGGTCTCGAACTCCTGACCTCAGGTGATCCACCCACCTCGGCCTCTCAAAGTGCTGGGATTACAGGCGTGAGTCACCGTGTCCAGCCAGATACAGTTTCTTCTACTACTTGCAACACAGAGTGCTTCCGTTCTCCCAGATGTGTTGGGTTTTCCATCACATCAATCAAGCAATTCTGCAGTGGATATGACCTGGGTGTCCTCCCATTCAGTTCAATTCTGACGCTGTCTGGATATAGCATCACATCCCACGGGTATAGGGCTCAGTCCCACAAGGGTGCAGCCACCTAAATGCCATTCGCAAACACAGGTTGTGGCTTGGGTTTCTCGCTAACCGGCTTAAGTTGTAAATTCTCATGACCTCTTCGTTGGGATCAATTAACTTGTTACAGTGGCTCACAGAACTCAGGGAAACACTTGATTCATATTGATTCATTTATTGCTCAGGATATAACAAAGAATGCAGATGGAAGCGATCTATTGAGTGACATAGGGAGGAGCTCTGAGCTTCCATGCCCTCTATGGGTGCACCACTCAAGGAGCCTCCATGTTATCATCTGTCCCAAATGCTCCTCAGAACCTTAATTTTTTGCATTTTTATGGAAGCTTCATTACATAGGCATGACTGTTTACATTATTGGCCATAGATGTTCAACTGAAACTTCAGCCCTTCTTCCCTTTTGCAGTGTTGGAGATTGAGCCTGGAAGTCCCAACCCTGTAATCTTTTATTTATTTATTTATTTTTATTTTTATTTGTTTATTTTGAGACAGAGTCTCATTCTGTCATCCAGGCTGGAGTGTAGTGGCGTGATCTCAGCTCACTGCAACATCTGCCTCCCAGGTTGAAGTGATTCTCCTGCCTCAGCCTCCTGAGTAGCTGGGATCACAGGTGTGTGCCACCATGCCTGGCTAATTTTTGTATTTTTAGTAGAGACAGGGTTTCACCGTGTTGGCCAGGCCTGTCTCAAACTCCTGACCTCGGGTAATCCACTGGCTTCGGCCTCCCAAAGTGCTGGGATTACAGACGTAAGCCATGGCGCCTGGCCTAACCCTGTAATCTTGTCTTGGTCTTTCCAGTGTCCAGCCCATACCGTGAAGTTATCTAGCGGCCTTCAGCCAGCAGTTAGTCTCACTGACGTACAAAAAGATACTTATCACCTCACAGATTTCAAGTGAGTTCTTTTCAGGAAAAGGGATGAAGATCAAATCTGTATGTACCATGATCACAGCCTGGATGTGTCAGTCTGCTTACTTGAATTGAACCTATTCTTACAGCTCTCTCCTCTTCTCGTTTTATGTGAAGATTCAAATTTGCCTCATAGTCACTTGGTGAAATGTGTTTTTCATTTTAGGGACAGTTGACATTCAAGGATGTGGCCATAGAATTCTCTCCGGAGGAGTGGACATGCCTGGACCCTGCTCAGAAGATTTTGTACCGGGATGTCATGTTGGAGAACTACAGGAACCTGGTCTCACTGGGTAAGGATGACTTTCTTTTAGAAGTCAGGGTCTGTTCTTGTGTATGTTTTCATTTTCCCTTGTGAGTCTCTTGAGAGCCCCTGCATTCCTCGATGAGGATTGATGACCTGTTGACTCAGAAATGAAAAGCCTGATCATGCAAAATCTGGACTTTAATCTTGCTGTTTCTTGAGATGGTCTGCCCACTTTGTGGAGAGTTTTAGAGCTTTGTATGCATAATACCTCATACCAGACTTTTAAAATGTTTGATTTTCTGTTTTCTACTTCTGTGCTTTTGATTAAGTGGTTCATGGACGAAAGCTAGATATCTGTGTAGTGTGGTGTTTCCTAACCACTCAGGAGGCATTCAGTGGATCAACTGTTGAAATGTTTTTCCAAATCCATCTGCAGTTTCCTCTCTTCTCATGTTAACCTAAGGGTGCAATTCTGGAAAAGCCACAGCACATTATATTTCTTTTTCTTTTTTTTTCCTCTCTCTTTTTTTTTTTTTTGAAATGGAGTTTCACTCTTCTCACCCAGGCTGGAGTGCAATAGCACGATCTCGGATCACTGCAACTGCAACCTCCGCCTCCTGAGTTCAAGTGATTCTCCTGCCTCAGCCTCCTGAGTAGCTGGGATTATAGGCTTTAGCCACCACGCCCAGCTGATTTTTGTATTTGTAGTACAGACAAGGTTTCACCATGTTGGCCGGGCTGGTCTCGAACTCCTGACCTCAGGTGATCTGCACATCTCAGCCTCACAGAGTGCTGGGATTGCAGGCGTGAGCTACCATTCCTGGCCTTCTTTCTTTTCGTAAGCAGGAATCTCTCCTTTTGATCTGAGTATTATCTCCTTGTTGGAACAAGGGAAGGAGCTCTGGAATGTAGACAGCCAAGAGAAAATAGCAAGTGGGAGTGGATCAGAGGTGTAATTACAGGTCAGAGTTCAGATGGGCAGAGAGAAAGCGTCTCATTAGACAGTGTTTGAGAAACACCCTGCAAATGGGAGAATTTTTTGGGAAAATAAAAGTTTATATCCTGTGATTACTGATAAGAATTTTTTTCCCTACCACTTAATACTCTGTTCTTTAGATGTGTAAAAGTTTCTCCTTCCAACCTGCAGTGGTGCTACAGCCCAAACAGCAACACATGCAATGTCTTGATCATGACCTACAACCGTCTGTTACTTGGTTTCTATGAACTCTTGGTTCCTTTCAAAAGGGTTGTTTTCCTCCTTAGTCTCTCCTTCTGTGCTTGATTCAATCAAAAATCCTTATTTTTCTGTCCACAGAGATCAGACGTGAGGCCTCCATAGTTATGACAAGTGCCCCTATTCATATTTTATCCCATTTCATGAGCTTGGAAGATAGAAAACGTTGGCTGCTCCTCCTTTGCACCTGGGGCCCCAGAAACTTCACGGGGCTGTCTTAAGCTTTCTTTGCCTGTTGAGGTCTCAGCTACTTCTCCTATTCCACTTTGCGACAGTTTGTGGATGTGGGTGACAAGGGGAGTGGGTTGATCTTCCGAGATGATTAGCCAAATTGTTAAGTACAATGGACAGAAACTTTCTCTTTTTGATCCCAGTCCTATATGGGGTGTGTATCCTATTTTTTTACACTTGAGCATGGGATTCATTGAACAAAAAGAACAAACCTGGAGGCATCACACTACCTTATTTCAAACTATATTACAAAGATATAGTAATTAAAACAGGATAGTAATTCCTTAAAAATAGACACATCAACCAGTGGAACAGAATAGAAAGAGTAAAAAGAAAGCCAGATGCGGTGGCTCACCCCTGTAATTGGGAGGCTGAGGTGGGTGGATCATGAGGTCAGGAGTTCGTGACCAGCCTGTCCAATATGGTGAAACCCTGTTTCTACTAAAAATACAAAAATTAGCCAGGCATGGTGGTCAGCTACTTGGGAGGCTGAGGCAGAAGAATCACTTGAACCCAGGAGGCAGAGGTTGCAGTGAGCTGAGATTGTGCCACTGCACTCCAGCCTGGGCGACAGAGTGAGACTCCATATCAAAAAAAAAAAAAAGTGAAAAAAAAAATGATGAATATACGGCCAGTTGGCTTTTGACAGAGGTGCCAAGAACACAATGAAAAAAGGACAGGCCGGGCGCGGTGGCTCAAGCCTGTAATCCCAGCACTTTGGGAGGCCGAGACGGGCGGATCACGAGGTCAGGAGATCGAGACCATCCTGGCTGACACGGTGAAACCCCGTCTCTACTAAAAAATACGAAAACTTAGCCGGGCGAGGTGGCGGGCGCCTGTAGTCCCAGCTACTCGGGAGGCTGAGGCAGGAGAATGGCGTAAACCCGGGAGGTGGAGCTTGCAGTGAGCTGAGATCCGGCCACTGCACTCCAGCCTGGGTGACAGAGCGAGACTCCGTCTCAAAAAAAAAAAAAAAAAAAAAAAAAAAGAAAAAAGGACAGTTTTTTCAATAAGTGTTGCTAGACAAACTCAATATCCACACACAGGAGAATGAAATGGATGTTAATCTCACACCAGATACCAAAATTGATTCAAAATGTATTAAATACTTAAACGTAAGACCTGATAATGTAAAACTACTAGAAGCAATCGTACGGGAAAACCTACATGACGTGATCCGGGCAATGATTTTTTGGCCTTCACGCCAGAAGCTTGTGCAACAAAAGCAAACAGATAAATGGGGTAGCATCTACTGAAAATCACCGCAAAGGAACAATTAACATAATGAGGAGACAACCTACGGATTGTGAGAAAGCATTTGCAATTTGTATATTTGACACCAATTTAATGTCCAAAAGGTATGAGAAATCGAAACTACTCAATAGCATGAAAACAAACCAATTAAAAAATGGCCAAAGGATCTCAATATACATTTTTTTCCCCCTTTTTTTTTTTGAGACAGAGTCTCGCTCTGTCACCCAGGCTGGAGTGCAGTGGTGCGATCTCAGAGCACTGCAATCTCCGCTTCCCAGGTTCAAGCGATTCTCCTGCCTTAGTCTCCCAAGTAGCTGGGACTACAGGTGCGTGCCACCACGCCTGGGTAATTTTTGCATTTTTGGTCACCATGTTGGCCAGGCTGGTCTCAAATCCCTGGTCTCAGGTGATCTGCCCAACTTGGCCTCACAAAGTGCTGAGATTACAGGCGTGAGCCTCAATATACAGTTCTTGAAGGAAGACAAACAGCCAACAACATCACTACTTGCAGAGATAATTTAAAGCAGAATAAAATATCATATAGCTGTTAGAATAGCTGCTGGCAGAAGGACAAAAGGTATGGGTTAGCAAAGATATGGAGACTAGGGAGTTCTCATACACTATTGATTGAATGTAAATTAGTCTAGGCATTATGAAAAATTATGTGGAAATTTCTCAAAAAAATAAAAATAAAAGTACTATGTTATCCAGCAATCCCACTTCTGGGTATACAGTTGGCCCTTGAACAGCACAGGTTTGAATTCCATGGGTCATCTTATACACGGGTTTTATTCCAGTAAATATATTGGAAATTTTAAAAGACATTTGCAACAATTTGATAAAGCAGACAAATTGCATAACCTCAAAATATCATAAAAATTAAGAAAAAATTAGGTACGTCATGAATGCATAAAGTACTACTCTATTATTTACCACCACAAAAAAATACACAAATCTGGCTCTTGAGCTGCTTGCTAGAGCCCGCTCCCACTCTGTGGAGTGTACTTTCATTTCTTTTTTTTTTTTTTTTTTTTTTTTGAGACGGAGTCTCGCTGTGTCGCCCAGGCTGGAGTGCAGTGGCGCGATCTCGGCTCACTGCAAGCTCCGCCTCCCGGGTTCAGGCCATTCTCCTGCCTCAGCCTCCGAGTAGCTGGGACTACAGGCGCCCGCCACCACGCCCGGCTAGTTTTTTGTATTTTTAGTAGAGACGGGGTTTCACCGGGTTAGCCGGGATGGTCTCGATCTCCTGACCTCGTGATCCGCCCGCCTCGGCCTCCCAAAGTGCTGGGATTACAGGCTTGAGCCACCGCACCCGGCCGTACTTTCATTTCAATAAATCTGTGCTGTTCTTTTGTTGCAAAAAACAAAAACAAAAACAAAAACAAACAAAACAAAAACACACAAATCTGGCTGGATGCGGTGGCTCACGCCTGTAATCCCAGCACTTTGGGAGGCCAAGGTGGGTGGATCACCTGAGGTCAGGATTTCAAGACCAGCTGGCCAACATGATGAAACCCTGTCTCTACTAAACATACAAAAAGTAGCTGGGCGTGGTGGCACATGCCTGTAATCCCAGCTAGTTGGGAGGCTGAGGCCGGAGAATCACTTGAACCTGGGAAGCAGAAGTTGCAGTGAGCCAAGATCGCACCACGGCACTCTAGCCTGGGCATCAGAACGAGACTCCATTTCAAAAAAACACAAATCTATGATAAAAAATTAAAACTTATCAAAACTTATACACACACTTACTGCATGTGACACCATTTGCAGTCAAGAATAATATAAACAGGCTGGGCGCAGTGGCTCATGCCTGTAATCTCAGCACTTTGGGAGGCCAAGGCGGGTGGATCACGAGGTCAGGAGCTCAAGACCAGCCTGGCCAAGATGGTGAAACGCTGTCTCTACTAAAAATACAAAAATCAGCTGGGCGTGGTAGCAGGCACCTGTAATCCCAGCTACTCAGGAGGCTGAGGCAGAGAATTGTTTGAACCCGGGAGGCGGAGGTTGCAGTGAGCCGAAATTGCGCCACTGCACTCCAGCCTGGGTGACACAGCGAGACTATATTCCAGTTCTTATGTCCTGTGCTGGTTCTGAAGTAGAACTCCTCTTTTCTTTCTTTTTTTTTTTTTTTTCCAATTCAAAAAGTTTTTTCTGACATTTTAAAATTGAATTCCTCCTCGTTTTTTCAGTGCTATTATTTTTTTCCAATTCAAAATTACTACTTCTCTAATTATTCATTACGTATGTTTGCTGTGAGTTATTTACCATTACAGTATATCACGTTGTGCTTTAGCATTTACTTGTGCATAACATAAATATGCTCTAAATAGGCACAATATAAGAATTCTTTCTCTTGAATTCTAAGACAGCCATATAAAACATATTGCCAATTGGTAGCCTTGGGTCTTGGTTGGAAAGTACTCCTTTCAGGGCCAGTATGGGTTTGCACAATATGAGGGTTTTGTTCACAGATTGTTTAAAACTAGGATCCCCTACTATTTGAATTACATGTTACCACCTTTTCTTTGATAAGGAATCCTATTCCTTTTGTGTTCTGGAAAATTATGGTTCTGAAGAATCATAAGTCTGTTCAATATAACTATTACTTTTGGTATAACATTAGGTTTTTCAATGGGAAATAATTATTTATGTACTATAATTAATTGGAAACCTGTGGTTCTTTATATCTTACAGATATCTCTTGTAAATGTGTAAACAAGGATCTGCCACCAAAGGGGAAGAACAGTATGGGAGAAGCATTCCACATGGTGAAGCTGGAGAGACTTGAAAGCTGTGATGAAGCCCTGTCCTTCGAGGAAGTTCAGAAAAATACATATGACTTTGAGTGGCAGTGGAAAGATGATGAAGGAAATTACAAAAGAGTACTTACGTTGCAAAAAGAAAATCTCCCTGGTAGAAGAGATCAACATGATAGAAGGGCTGCAGGAAACAAGCTTATTGAAAATCAGCTTGGAGTAAGTTTTCAGTCACATCTGCCTGAACTGCAGCAATTTCAAGGTGAAGGGAAAATTTATGAATACAATCAAGTTGAGAAGTCTCTTAATAATCAGGGAAAACATTATAAATGTGATGAATGTGGCAAGGTCTTCAATCAAAACTCACGGCTAACAAGTCATAAGAGAATTCATACTGGAGAGAAGCCTTACCAGTGTAATGAGTGTGGCAAAGCCTTTACTGTTCGTTCAAACCTAACTATCCATCAGGTAATCCATACTGGAGAAAAACCTTACAAATGTCATGAATGTGGAAAGGTCTTCAGCCAACCTTCAAACCTTGCAGGTCATCGGAGAATTCATACTGGAGAGAAACCTTACAAGTGTAATGAGTGTGGCAAAGCCTTTAGAGCACATTCAAAACTAACTACACATCACGTTATCCATACTGGAGAAAAACCTTACAAATGTAAGGAATGTGGCAAGTGCTTCACTCAAAATTCACACCTTGCAAGTCATCGAAGAATTCATACTGGGGAGAAACCTTACAAGTGTAATGAGTGTGACAAAGCCTTTAGTGTTCGCTCAAGCCTAACTACCCATCAGACAATCCACACTGGAGAAAAACCTTACAAATGTAATGAGTGTGGCAAGGTCTTCAGGCACAATTCATACCTTGCAAAGCATCGGCGAATTCATACTGGTGAGAAACCTTACAAGTGTAATAAGTGTGGAAAAGCCTTCAGTATGCATTCAAACTTAACTAAGCATCAGATCATCCATACCGGAGAAAAACCTTTCAAATGTAATGAATGCGTCAAGGTTTTCACTCAGTATTCACACTTAGCAAATCATCAAAGAATTCATACTGGAGAGAAACCTTACAGGTGTGATGAGTGCGGCAAAGCCTTTAGTGTGCGATCAAGCCTAACTACCCATCAGGCAATTCATACTGGAGAAAAGCCTTACAAATGTAATGACTGTGGTAAGGTCTTCACACAAAATTCACACCTTGCAAGTCATCGGGGAATTCATTCTGGAGCAAAACCTTACAAGTGTGGTGAATGTGGTAAAGCCTTCAGTCAAACATCACAACTTGCAAGGCACTGGAGAGTTCATACTGGAGAAAAACCTTACAAGTGTAATGAGTGTGGCAAAGCCTTTAGTGTTCATTCAAGCCTAACTATCCATCAGACAATACATACTGGACAAAAACCGTACAAATGTAATGATTGCGGCAAGGTCTTCAGGCACAGTTCATACCTTGCAGTTCATCAGAGAATTCACACTGGTGAGAAACCTTACAAGTGTAATGAGTGTGGCAAAGCATTTAGTGTACATTCAAACCTAGCTACCCATCAGGTCATCCACACTGGAGAAAAACCTTACAAATGTAATGAATGTGGCAAGGTCTTCACTCAAAATTCACATCTTGCAAATCATAGAAGAATTCACACTGGAGAAAAACCTTACAGGTGTAATGAGTGTGGGAAAGCCTTTAGTGTTCGCTCAACCCTAACTACCCATATGGCAATCCATACTGGAGACAAACCTTACAAATGTAACGAATGTGGCAAAGTCTTCACTCAAAATTCAAACCTTGCAAAACATCGAAGAATTCATAGTGGATAGAAACCTTACAAAGGACGCCAGGTGTGGTGGCTCATGCCTGTAATCCCAGCAGTTTGAGAAGCCGAGGAGGGCAGATCACCTGAGGTCGCGAGTTCAAGACCAGGCTGGCCAACATGGTGAAATGCTGTCTTTACTAAAAACACAAAAATTAGCTGGGCATGGTGGTGCATGCCTGTAATCCCAGCTACTCGGGAGGATGAGGCAGGAGAATTGCTTGAACCTGGGAGGTGGAGGTTACAGTGAGCGAGATCATGCCATTGCACTCCAGCTTGGGCAACAAGAGTGAAACTCCATCACACACACACACACACACACACACACACACACAGAAAAAGTAACCTTACAAAGGAGTGTGGCAAGTTCTTCAGCTACAAATTACTTATTTCACAACATCGGGAATTCATTCTTGAGACAATTCTTACAAATGCAGTGACTGTGGCAAACTTCTGATGAGTTTAAGCATTAACAGACATCAGAGTTCATAATAGAGAAATCCTGTGAATATACTATGTATGACAGAAGCTTTATCCAGGTTTCAGAGCTCAATAGGCATCAAAAGATATATCTTTGATGAAATTACACAAATGTAACATGCATGCCGAGACTATTACTTCTGGACTACACCTATAGCTGAGGATTCATAGGAATAATATAACTCAGTCTCTAGTTTCCTCATAACCCTCTGATATATAATCTGCTGATTTTATACACGATTATACACCTTACATGGTGTTATTTGGGAAAGAATCAAAGGATGGAAGGGCTCACTCACTTCACTGGGTGAGGATTATTTCTCTTCAAGCTCCTGAAGAAGAACGACGCTGCCTTTTAAAATTAAATATAGTCTGAATTAGAGAGCACTTGGAAAGGACAGAGGATAATGAACTATGATGTCACTCATCATCCTTATTGCACTCCAGGTGCCCTTCTTCTGACAGAAGGGCACTGTGGGTATGGAAAGAAATTCTCTACTGGCCGGCACGGTGACTCACGCCTGTAATCCCAGCACTTTGGGAGGCCGAGGTGGGTAGATCACCTGAGGTTAGGAGTTCGAGACCAGCCTGACCAACATGGAGAAATCCTGTCTCTACTGAAAATACAAAATTAGGCACAGTGGTGCATGCCCGTAATCCCAGCTACTCAGGAGGCTGAGGCGGGAGACTCGCTTGAATCCCGGAGGCAGAGGTTGCAGTGAGCCGAGATCACGCCACTGCACTCCAGTGCGGGCAACAAGAGCGAAACTCTGACTCAAAAAAATAAAAAAGAAAAAGAAATTCTCTACCAACAGACCATGAAATAGAGCCAGGAAGACACTCGGATTTTTATTAGAGAAGAGTAATAGCTTATTAGGGACTGATGTGTGGTACAAATAATGCAGAAAAGGCTACCTTCTCCATCAAATGCCAATAGCTGTTGCATAGCAAAGATTGATTTTTTTTTTTTTTTTTTGAGATAGAGTCTTGTTCTGTCACCCAGACTGGAGTGCAGTGACGCAATCTCAGCTCACTGCAACCTCAGCCTCCTGGATTTTAGTGATTCTCCTCCCTCAGCCTCCCAAGTAGCTGGGATTACAGGCATGTACCACCACGCCTGGATAATTTTTGTATTTTTAGTAGAGATGGGATTTTGCTGTGTTGGCCAGACTGGTCTCGAACTCCTGACCTCATGATCTGCCCGCCTCAGCCTGTCACAGTGCTGGGATTGCAGGCATGAGCGACCGTGCCCGGCCGGCCGAGCATAGGAAGTTTAATCAAAGTAACCAGAATCCCATGTTTGTTACTAGGATTTACATTAACTGCTGGAATCACATTTTGCTACTATTTAATTAAGAATGCATCATAGATTTAATGTTTTAACTAATAAAATTTGATGTATTTTGTAAGTATGAATGAATCATTTCTTGCCAACGTAGTTTTATCCTACCTCAGTAGCATACTTCATCACAGATAATAACAGTGCACCATTAAGCTATCGAAGGATCTAGAATAATGATTTCCATTGTTGGATCAAACAACATATAATTTTCAGAAACTAAGTGTATTTTGGTTTTTTGTTTGTTTGAGATGGAGTTTCATTCTGTCACCCAGGCTGGAGTGCAACAGCATGATCTCGGCTCACTGCAACCTCTGTTTCCTGGGTTCAGGCGATTCTCCTGCTTCAGCCTCCCAAGTAGCTGGGATTATAGGTGCCCACTACCACACCCGGCTAGTTTTTGTATTTTTAGTAGAGACAGGGTTTCACCATGTTGGCCAGGCTGGTCTCGAACTCCTGACCTCAAGTGATCCACCCGCCTTGGCCCCCCAAAGCTCTGGGATTATGGGCGTGAGCCACCACGCCCAGCCCAGAAACTAATTGTATTTTGCACTTGAATTAGTGTCTCCACACTCTGCCTTGGGATACTTATGTGGTGTAATGAAAATCCCATAGAAAGGATATTTCAGACTCTCATGCCCTGCAGTCTGCATTGCTCTTGATGTGTATGCACTATATTATTATATTTTTGCATGTCTCTTTCTTGCATGCCAAATAACACCTATGGCATTTATCTTGATGTACATGAAGTGAAAATACAAGTATAGTAAAAATATGACATTAGGAAACAAAAAGTATGGGGAATATGGATAAAAACAACAACATCTCTTTTTTACCCTTGGAATGATCAGTGGCAATTGGAGAAATTAATATATATATATATTTTAAGAATGAACATAACACATTCAGATTTTTTTTTTCCTGGTAGATAAACTACAAAGTTTGAATGTTCACCCTCATAACATTTTATAATTTGAACTTGTGACCTCTCTACTGGAACTGTATTGAATTTCACCTAAAGTTTGTTGAGAAGTGTTATGAGACTGTTTATTACATAATGTGGGTTTCTGGGGAAAGCTGGGTAGACTTCCAAAGCTGGTCCAAAAATGGCTTGAGAGCCCAGATAAGCAATTTGCTTGGTGTGTTATAGTTGATAAGGTGTGGGGCTGGGTTAGAGGAAGCTTTGTGTGGTTTGAACGTCCATCTAGTGACAAAGGAGGAAGCACTCAAGCATGATCAGTTTGACCAAATGGGCAGAACAGGAAGAGGAAGTGCAGAGCTGTAAAAGTGTTAGTAGTACAACATCACAAAATGGAGACTGACTCTAGTACACTGAATTACTTACTGTGGAAACTCCTGAATTCTTGGTTTGAGAAGACCCCAGTTTTCTTTTTTGTTTGTTTTCTGTTTTTTGAGACGGAGGCTTGCTCTGTCACCCAGGCTGGAATGCAGTCGCATGATCTCGGCTTACTACAACCTCCACCTCCCAGGTTCAAGTGATTCTCCTGCCTCAGCCTCCCAAGTAGTTGGGACTACAGGTGTGTGCCACCACACCTGGCTAATTTTTGTATTTTTAGTAGAGACAGGGTTTCACCATGTTGGCCAGGCTGGTCTTGAACGCCTGACTTTAAGTGATCCACCTGCCTCTGCCTCCCAAAGTGCTGGGATTACAGGCGTGAGCCACTGTGCCCCGCCCTAGTTTTCTTCATAGTAATAGTCTACATTTATTTTTCCGCTGTACCCATAGGACTCATTAAAAATAACACAACTGTTGAAAATATTTTTGAAATCCTGTTTAGTTATAATGCCTAAGATATTTTTATACTAACTCAGTGAAAAATTGTGGAAAAGTTTATTACATAGTAAATATGATTAGGCAGTTTTACTGGAAGGGCATTTCTCCAAAGGCTATGGAAATGTTATTTTCAGTTTATGGTGTTGAACAATATATTTAATGGTTTATGTTCAACTGTAGTAAAATTACTTTTTATTTTTTAATCTGATTTTCCCTTTTATTTTTTTTCTTTCATACATTGTAACCCAGATGAAAGGTTTAATATTTTGTTGTCTGTGTTACTAAAGTGAAAACTGTAGACTGTATATAAATAAGGGTGTTGTTTGGAGATAAAATTGTGTGACATGAAAATGTACATAAGACAATAGCAGGTATAAACTAGGTTTTCTATAAACATGAAAAAAGGGTGTCCCTGTGAGTCTTTAGTTCTACCGGGATAATACGTTAGAAATACTGGAAAATTATTCTTTAGGTGAAAATAAACCCAATTGTCATGTGGTGACTATTTTCCACACTCTGTTATCCACATCTAATAGAACATTAAGAAACAGAAAACAAAAAATAGACCCAATATAGATTACAATTTTAAAATAAAAAGTACTGTGTCTAGTTACCTTCAGAACGCCCATAAAGTGACTTTGAAATTACATGATACTTAGAAATTATTGACTTAAGCATATTTTGATGCAAAGAAAGATTATGTCAAAGTTGTTTGTGGTTAATTTCAAGTGTGGAACGTAATAACGAATATAAGCAAAAATAATGCAGTTTATCTCTATTTTTTTAAAAATTTGCATGGTTTAAATAAGCAGTTGACTGGGCACAGTGGTTCACTCCTGTAATACCAGCACTTTTGGAGGCCCAGGCAGGAGAATTGCTTGAGGCCAAGAGTTGGAGAACAGCCTGGGCTGAGACCCCCATCTTTATAAAAATATATATTTTAAAGAACAATGAAGCAGCCCTTGGTGATCTAACTTATCGAGGGCCTTAACCTTCCCATGAATTGAGCACAGGCTTGACTCTTCCACTGGGGAGAATGGGGATTTGAAATGCAAAGGAGGTTCTGATGGGCTGCTGCATTAAATTGCAACACACATCCAGGTAGGGCGCTGCATTTCCCATTCTACTTTGCATCATCCTCAGAGATAATTTCAGGACATTTCAGTTAAATTAAATGCATTTTAATTGCAGGAATTCCTGGATCCAGTCGCTGTGCCTCGTGAATCCTCCACTAAGATCCTAGCTCCCAGGCCGAGATCCCCGAATCCCAGATCCCCGTTTCTGAGCTGCAGGAGACTCCCTAGCAGAATTGGGTCCAACGCGCCGGCAAACAATTTTAACATAAACCGTTTTCAACTTGGTAAGAGGAAATCATTTTGGTTTCTATCATAAGGGGTTCACATAAGTGTATTCTTTCACCTTAAAACTGCTTCAAATTGGAACGCTGCTCCCCGGGACATGGTGAGCACTCCAGCATTTCCAAACCGGGAAAAATCAGACTACGGGCCAGGGAGGCTGAGATAAGCGCAGACCCCGCCCCGGCTCCGCCCCAGCGTTTCGTCCGCAGACCCCGCCTCTCGCCCAGGCCCCGCCCCCAGAGTGCCCGGGCTCTTTTCCGCGCACGCGCGGTTTTCTGCAGTTCCGGAAGCGGATCGCGCTGGGTGGAGGTGACGCCGCCGAGCGTGAGTGTCCCTCAGTTTGGATTAAACTTGCGAATCGCCCTGCCCTGTTTCCGCAGCCAGTTCCCGGGCTCGCTACAGACCTTAAGATCCCCGCACCGCGCCCCTCCACCCCAGGTGTGGGTTCGGAGTCGCTTCCCTTTGGGTTGAAGTCGCTCTGAGGCTGCTGCCTGTCCCCGGCCTTTCGCGTCTTCGTCCCGCTTAAAACCCTTTCCTGACGCCTCCTCCCGCCCCGGGTTTTTTAAAGTCCTCACCCGCCAGGTGGATTCTCGCCGTAGGCACCTCCCAGCCTTGCCCTCGTCGGACCCTGCAGCGCAGCGCCGCAGCCCCAGTCCGGGGAAGGCCGCGTCCTCTGCCTGGTCCTGGGATCCTGTAGACGCCACCCCTCTCCCTAAGGCACCGTCGCGCCCACCTCCCTCCTCCTCGTGCCGGGCCCTGCTGCTCCCCAGGCCTCGCCTTCGCAGTCACCGCTTCCCCTGAGCCCTCGTTGGGGAGGTTCCCGGGGCCTGTCCTGTGACACCCGGTGTTCTTGCCTGCCCAGCTCCAGCCCCTGGAAAATGCGCTCCTCCAAAATGCAGGCCTCTTACTCCAAACCCTCCTGTGAATGTGTGGGCCAAGGGGATTAGGAGATAGAGAGAGGGACAAAGACAGAGAGAGAAGTAGAAAAACTGAGAGGAAAGAATGAGGGGAACCCGTAAACAAATGGCAAAGTAGAGGATGGATGAGGGATTTGCAGAGATAGTAAGAGTGAAAGAAGGAGCTGAGAAGGCAGGAGAATAGCAACTGGAGAAATGTAGAGAAAAGCTCGATGTCCAGAGAGATGAAGGACAGCAAGGTAGGGAGAGGGGCAGAAAGTGGGAGGCTTCTCAGACAAGAGAGTCCGGGAGAGGAGGAGGAAACTGGAGCCAGGGCAGACAGAGCAGCGTGGTGCTGGGACAGCAAGAGGGGCCCGCCAGTGACTAGGAGAGCAGAGGGAGAACCACAGTAGGGGGAGGCCTGGGATCTGGGGGTGCCAGAGAGTGGGGCAGAGGTGTAGCAGGGAAGAGGAGATTTAACAGAGAGAGCAGAGATGGGAGAAGAGAGAGGCAGAAATATATGGAGACTGGGGACAATGAAAAGATTGGGAAGAAATAGGAATCAGAGTTGAAATAAGGCCCCAGAATGGGACAGAACAGGTGCAAGAGGAGGAAGAAGGGGAGAAACAGCAGGAGATGAGAGGGGCTCAAAACGACACGCAAAGAACCAGGGGAAAAACACAGAAAATAAAAAATAAGCTAATGTGAGAGTGAGACCTATGTAGAGAATGAGGGAGGGAAACAGTATGGAAGCAAGAGAGCGACCCTGGGGCCAGGTGAGTGGTGCGTTGATTAAATGTGATGGTTACATTGTGACATTGGTTTCTGGGTATATAGTAATGCAACACATTTAAAATATGTTTACTCAAATTATGCAGCTGCAAATGAGAATTGAAGAAACTCCTTTACGTAAAATGTGTAAGACACGCATTTGACAATTATTAGTAGTAGTGCATAGCTTCATTTGCAATCACTATTCAAACCAGAGCGCAGTGATTTCGCTCATTTAGTTTTGAGTCCACTCACTTCCCTTTTCCTGGAATAAGGTAAGGTGTGGACGAGTGTATGAACTAAGAGGAAAAAGTATTTTTCCTTTGGTTTTCCTTCCTGTCGCACTCAATACAACAGTGCACATTCTACACAATGTCTCACCTCCACTGAGGAAAATGTGTGCGGATTTCTCCCACCAACAACCAATCTTTGTCAGACACTGAGTGTCCTATAGTTCAACTCTGTACCTGGAGACAGGTTTCTGTACCTGAAACTCTGTACCTGGAGTTAGCATCAGATCCCACTGATTGAGGCTCAGTTCCACGAAATTGCCCCCGAATCAGGTGCCAGTTGCAAGTCTCACGCTGGTACCCGAACTTCTGAGTGACCAGCTATACATTGGGGATTCCCTTGACATCCCCCTCCCCACCACCTCAGGTTCTGTTAATTTATAAGGGCAGCTCAAAGAACTCAGGGGAACATTTCACTTAGTTTACACATTTGTTGTAAAGGATATTACAGAGGATACAGATGAACAGTCAGAAGGAAGAGCTGTACTAGAAAGTTAATTAAAGCAGAGGAGGGGTTAAGAGAACTACAGTATTTATCACGTCACTCAAAAGTATAAGTGACAGTTACCACTTGCATACTGTGTCTGAAGTGAGGGACAGTTTTAGACTGAGCTCTGAACCTGTAGCACCTCGTCATGCAGTCTCGCTCTGTTGCCCAGACAGGAGTGCAATGGTGCAATCTTGACTCAATGCAGCCTCTGCCTCCCGAGTTCACACGATTCTCCTGCCTGCCTCAGCCTCCCAAGTAGCTGGGATTACAGGTGTGTGCCACCACATCCAGCTAATTTTTGTATTTTAGTAGAGACGAGGTTTTGCCATGTTGGCCACGCTGGTCTCGAACTCCTGGCCTCAAGTGATCCACCTGCCTTGGCCTCCCAAAGTGCTGAGACTACAGGTGTGAGCCACCGCACCCGGCCTATGCTGTCTTCCTATAGATAATGTCAGAGTTGAGTGAAATTGTAGGATCCCCGCCTCACGCCCCAAGCTGGGAATCCCCTGGGAGTCCTCTGGTCATTGTGGGAAAAGCCACATACACATTTTGGTGACTACAGGTGACGTATTCTGTGTTTAATGTGAGAGTAGAATGTAGAGTTGGGTATTTTCCTATCTCAGAGACTAAAGGAAAAGACCTCCAAGTGGCCCACCCACCTGTCAGGACCTGTGATCTCCACTCAGTAGTGACTGAGAATGGCCTGTTCCTACTTCTGGCTACTGCTGACCCTGCAATTGTGCACCACATGCCAGCCTCACTCACAGTCCCAGGACGATATGCATGCCATCAATTTTAACTTTGTGTTTTTTCTTCTCAATCCGTAAAGCTTTCAAAATTTTAACCTCAAGGGAATTCATCCCTGTACCCAGGGGGTGGTGTTCTCCATTAAGACACGTACACTGGGCTGGGCACAGTAGCTCACACCTGTAATCCCAGCACTTTCAGAGGCCAAGGTGGGAGGATTGCTTGAGTCCGGGAGTTTAAGACCAGCCTGGGCAACATAGCAAGACTCCATCTCTATGAAAAATAGAAAAAAATAAACTGGACATGGCTTGCACCTGTGGTCCCAGCTACTTGCAAGGCTGAGTTGAGAGAATCGCTTGAGCACAAGAGCTTGAGGCTACAGTAAGCCATGTTCATGCCATCACGCTCTAGCCTGGGCAACAGAGTGAGACCCTATCTCAAAAAAAAAAAAAAAGACGCACACAGAATAAAGTCTTTTTTTCTTCTGTGCGCCATCTTTAAAACAAAAAATGCTCTAAATTGGCCAGGCATGGTGACTCATGCCTGTAATCCCAGCACTTTGAGAGGCCGAGGCAGGTGGATCACTTGAGGTCAGGAGTTCGAGACCAGCCTGCCCAACATGGTGAAACACCATCTCTACTAAAAATACAAAAATTAGCCAGGCACAGTGGCACGTGCCTGTGATCCCAGCTACTCGGGAGACTGAGGCAGGAGAATCGCTTGAACCTGGGAGGCGGAAGTTACAGTGAGCTGAGATCGTGCCATTGCACTCCAGCCTGGGTGACAAGAATGAGGCTTCATCTCAAAAGATAAAAATAAAAAACTCTAAACTACATTTCACTCTGTAGTAAGTACCCCTCTTCTATGCTCCGTTTAAGTGCACAATACGCTGCAATTTTTTAAAATTTGTGTTTAATTCTTTTTTTTTTTTTTTTTTTTTTTTTTTGAGACAGAGTCTCACTCTGTCGCCCAGGCTGGAGTGCAGTGGCCAGATCTCAGCTCACTGCAAGCTCCGCCTCCCGGGTTCACGCCATTCTCCTGCCTCAGCCTCCCGAGTAGCTGGGACTACAGGCGCCCGCCACCTCGCCCGGCTAGTTTTTTGTATTTTTTTAGTAGAGACGGGGTTTCACCGTGTTAGCCAGGATGGGCTCGATCTCCTGACCTCGTGATCCACCCGTCTCAGCCTCCCAAAGTGCTGGGATTACAGGCTTGAGCCACCGCGCCCGGCCATTTGTGTTTAATTCTTGCCTTCAGTTCTTGCTTGAACTGTTGCTTAAATCAAGCTCGCATACCCAACATTATTTTTCATTTACCACTGACTTTCTTTTTCATTTACCACTGACGGCTCCATTTGAAATTCAATGTTTAGGCCAGGCGCGGTGGCTCAAGCCTGTAATCCCAGCACTTTGGGAGGCCGAGAGGGGCGGATCACGAGGTCAGGAGATCCAGACTATCCTGGCTAACACGGTGAAACCCCGTCTGCACTAAAAAAAATACAAAAAACTAGCCGGGCGAGGTGGCGGGCGCCTGTAGTCCCAGCTACTCCGGAGGCTGAGGCAGGAGAATGGCGTGAACCTGGGAGGCGGAGCTTGCAGTGAGCCGAGATCCGGTCACTGCGCTCCAGCCTGGGCGACAGAGCGAGACTCCGTCTCAGAAAAAAAAAAAAAAAAAAAAAAAGAAATTCAATGTTTAATGTCCTGTCATCTTTCCATTCCTATCAGTAGCATGTGGCACAGTTGAACACTTTCTCTTCTATTTTCTTGGCTTTTAGGACATCCCGTTAAGCTTTACACATCTATTTGTTGTAATTTTCTTTCTTTCTTTTTTTTTTTTTTTGAGACGGAGTCTTGCTCTGTCGACCAGGCTGGAGTGTAGTGGGGGGATCTCGGCTCACTGCGAGCTCCGCCTCCCGGGTTCATGCCATTCTCCTGCCTCAGCCTCCCGAGTAGCTGGCATTACAGGCGCCCGCCACCTCGCCTGGATAATTTTTTGCATTTTTAGTAGAGACGGGGTTTCACCGTGTTAGCCAGGATGGTCTCGATCTCCTGACTTCATGATCCGCCCGCCTCGGCCTCTCAAAGTGCTGGGATTACAGGCTTGAGCCACGGCGCCCGGCTATTTGCTTTAATTTTCTTGTTGCCTCCCTGATCACATTGTGCTTTCCTCTTCTTGTGTGTCCAGAACTTTCTGTTCTCTGAATATACGCTTAGTCCTTCAGCCACTTTTTTTCTCTGTCCACACTCATTGCCTTTCCTTATCAACTCAGCTCATGGCTTTGAACCCCACCTGCACAGTTTCGTGTCACCTGCGGGACTCTCCCGTGAACTCTGGATCCTGTGTCTAGGCCTCCCAAAGTGCCGAGATTATAGACGTTAGCCACTGTGCCTGGCTAAATTTATGTATGTATGTATTTATTTATTTATTTTTTGAGACGGAGTCTCGCTCTGTCACCCAGGCTGGAGTGCAGTGGCCGGATCTCAGCTCACTGCAAGCTCCGCCTCCCGGGTTCACGCCATTCTCCTGCCTCAGCCTCCCGAGTAGCTGAGACTACAGGCGCCTGCCAGCACGCCGGGCTAGTTTTTTGTATTTTTTAGTGGAGACGGGGTTTCACCATGTTAGCCAGGATGGTCTTGATCTCCTGACCTCGTGATCTGCCCGTCTCGGCCTCCCAAAGTGCTGGGATTACAGGCTTGAGCCACCACGCCCGGCCTTATTTATTTATTTTTAAGAGAGATGGTGTCTCACTATGGTCTTAAACTCCTGGCCTCAATTGCTCTTTCTGCCTCAGCCTCCCAAAGTGCTAGGATTGTAGTGCAAGCCACCACGTTCAGCCTCTACCTTTCGTTTCTGAGGCCAGAGAGGTGAGGGAGGCTGTTCTCTGCATGGGTTTGGTCAGGGCTGGGTGTGTGCCCTGAATGGGGGAGCTCAGTCCAGCCCACCTCCCAATTGCTGCAGCGTGTGTGTGGGCTTCTTCAGGAGGAGAGCTGATTCTGAAGAAAGGGGTCAGAAACTCACTTACTGGTCTTCCCGTAGGAGCTTCTTGTCCCTGCATCGCCCTGGTGCAGTGGGCAGCTGAGACCATCTTTCCAGGTGAGGTCTTCCCTGTGTGTGTGTGATTGTGCCCTAGGAAGAGGATGTGTTGATTCTGAGCAATAAACAGCACATTTTGGATATTCAATATTGACTTCTAAAGGCACTTTCCTGTTACCTAAGGAAGAACCCTCGAAGAGGAGGAAGAGGAAGGAAAGAGAAGTCGGGCATGGCTCTCACCCAGGTAAAATAATATTATCAGTGGATTGTTCTGTCTCTTATTTCTTGCTGAAATGTCATTCTTTGAAGTTGGGAATCTTCTGAGTCTGAAGCGTCCTGCCTGACAGGTTTGCTCGCGCTCACCCATGCCTTCCCTCAGTCTCTCATCTTGCTTAGATTCTATCTCCTGTGACCCAGTGACATGAACTTGGAAAGAGGCTGCACTGGGCATGGGCCTGGAAAGGGCTCACACCCAGACATGGATGGAGATGGGGTGAGGGTCCCGTGGTGTCAGTGCTGTTGGGCAGCAGGGACTGTTCAGGGGCTACATCTGGATGCTCTGTCAGCTCTCTGTGGACCAGGAGTAGAGAAGCTGCATGTGGAAGTCACGTGCTAATGTGCACAAATACCTGCTAAATTCTGTAAAATAAGGCTAATAAGGGGAAATTTTTCTGGTTCATTTATATTACATTTGAAGCTGACCAAGTGAGTCACTGCATTTCCAACCCCAAACTCTTATTAATGACTGGGAATGGAATGGGAATTTTAGACTGACAGACATCAGTGACAGAAGATTCTTTCATCCCATCATCTATTTTAATACATGAAATCAACCTAAATGGAAAATGCGGGAGAATCATTGAACTATTCTCAGAAAACCCATACAATGGAGACTGGTGTTTCTGCAGGGACCATTGTGTAGCAGGTGCTAGGTGAGAATGGTTATTATTTTGTTCAGTTATAGGAGCAGAACTTCTTTCCCATTAGAGAGGATAGGACCATGTTCTTGTTTTACCAATTTTTTTTTTTTGAGACGGAGTCTTGCTCTGTCACCCAGGCTGGAGTACAGTGGCGTGATCTCAGCTCACTGCAAGCTCCGCCTCCCAGGTTCCCGCCATTCTCCTGTCTCAGCCTCCCAAGTAGCTGAGACTACAGGTGCCCGCCACCACGCCTGGCTAATTTTTTGTATTTTTGGTAGAGACGGGGTTTCACTGTGTTAACCAGGATGGTCTCGATCTCCTGACCTCATGATCCACCTGCCTTGGCCTCCCAAAGTGCTGGGATTACAGGTGTGAGCCACCGCACCTGGCCTGTTTTTACCAATTATTAAATACTCTATTTATTGTATTTATTTATTTTGAGAGAGTCTCACTGTGGCACCCAGGCTGAAGTGCAGTGACATGATCTCGACTCACTGCAACCTCTACCTCCTGGGCTCAATCAATCCTGCTGCCTCAGACTCCCAAGTAGCTGAACTATAGGCACACACCATCATGCCTGGCTAATTTTTGTATTTTCTGTAGAGACAGGGTTTTACCATGTTACCCAAGCTGGTCTCGGACTCCTGAGCTCAACTGATTCACCCACCTTGGCCTCCCAAAGTGCTGGGATTACAGACGTGAGCCCCCACAGCCGGCCCTGTTTCTCTTATTTTAAACATTATATGTTGTATTTATCTGTTTTACAGTATAACTCCAAACAAACTTGCAGCTTATGCCCTAAGACGTAAAGCATCACCTTTCCTGTCCAGTCTTCTACCCTCCCTCTCGTCTCAGTGGGGAAACAGTGTTGTCAGTTTTGTGTCAAGAGACAGCTCAAGTCCTATAGAGATGTGTTTATAGATTGTTATAACATTAAGAACAAAATTTTTGGCCGGGCGCGGTGGCTCACGCCTGTAATCTCAGCACTTTGGGAGGACGAGGCGGGCGGATCACAAGGTCAGGAGATCGAGACCACGGTGAAACTCCGTCTCTATTAAAAAAAATACAAAAAATTAGCCGGGCGTGGTGGCGGGCGCCTGTAGTCCCGGCTACTCAGGAGGCTGAGGCAGGAGAATGGCGTGAACCCGGGAGGCGGAGCTTGCAGTGAGCCGAGATCGCACCACTGCACTCCAGCCTGGGCGACACAGTGAGACTCCGTCTCAAAAAAAAAAAAAAAAAAAAAAATTTTTCAGTGAATGTTTTTTGGGTTTTGTTTGTTTGTTTGTTTTGAGACAGAATCTCACTCTGTCACCCAGGCTGGAGTGGTGCAATCTCGGCTCACTGCAACCCCTGCCTCCTGGACTCAAGCAAGTCTTTTGCCTCAGCCTCTAGAGTGGCTGGGACTACAGTTGCATGCCACCATGCACAGCTAGTTTTTATATTTTTCGTAGAGACAAGGTTTCACCATGTTGGCCAGGCTGGTCCAAACTTTTGACCTGAAGGGATCAGCCCACTTGGTCTCCCAAAATGCTGAGATTACCGGCATGAGCCACCATGCCCGGCCCTTCAGTGAATGTTTTGTTGTGACATTTTAGCCTGCAGATTTTGAAAATTTACGTGTTTTCATGTTAGGAAAGATTGATAGCTCATTCTCCATCTTTTTTGGAGCCTTCTCTGAATGAGGAGAGAGTGGATGTTTTAACTTTCACTGTTGTTATTGCTAAACTGTGTATATGTGATGTGAGTGCATGTTTTTTTATTAAGCACACGTCATGATTTCTTTTTTTTTTTTTTTTGAGACAGAGTCTTACTCTGTCACCCAGGCTGGAGTGTAGTGGTGCGATCTCAGCTCACTGCAACCTCTGTCTCCCGGGTACAAGTGATTCTCCTGCCTCAGCCTCCTGAGTAGCTGGAATTACAGGCATCTGCCATCACACCAGCTAATTTTTGTATTTTTAGTAGAGACAGGGTTTCACCATGTTGGTCAGGCTGGTCTTGAACTCCTGACCTCAGGTGATCCATCTGACTCAGCCTCCCAAAGTGCTGGGATTACAGGTGTAAGCCACCACACCTAGCCTACACATCGTGATTTCAAATAAGTTTTGTGCTTTTTAGCAATTCAAATTGTATCTTAAATATTTTCTGTGCCCTTAAATTTGTCTCAACTATCACATTAATGATTTAATAGTAAGAATAGTAACATATTATGGGCATAAATAAATGTGTGTATATATGCAATTACCTTTTATGAAGTTCCATATTGTTATTCATGAACTTGTTTCAACTTTGCTCATTTAGGTACTTTTCATGTTCTTTTACTTAACTATTTGATTCTTTTTTTTTTTTTGAGACAGAGTCTCGCTCTTTCACCCAGGCTGGAGTGCAGTGGCACAATCTTGGCTCACTGCAAGCTCTGCCTTCCGGGTTCATGCCATTCTCCTGCCTCAGCCTCCCGAGTAGCTGGGACTACACCTGCCTGCCACCACACCCAGCAAATTTTTTGTATTTTTTTAGTAGAGACGGGGTTTCCACGTATTAGCCAGGATGGTCTTGATCTCCTGACCTCATGATCCGCCTGCCTTGGTCTCCCAAAGTCCTGGGATTACAGGCATGAGCCAACGGGCCTGGCCAACTATTTGATTCTTTAGGTTTAATTCTTATTCCCAGACACCTGGATTTAGGTGCTTGCTCTGACATTTTAGCTCTTTGACTTGACGCAAGTGTCTTAGAGTATCTGTTGTATATTTATCTGTTAGTAAGATGGGAACAGATCTTTCTCTCATGGGCTATCATATTCATATACAAGCTAGTACATGCAAGACATTTATTTAGAATAATGCCAGACCAAGCACGGTGACTTGCGCCTATAATCCCAGCACTTTAGGAGGCCAAGGCGGGCAGATCATCTGAGGTCAGGAGTTTTAGACCAGCCTGGTCAACATGGTAAAACCCCGTCTCTACTAAAAGTACAAAAATTAGCCAAACATGGTGGTGGGTGCCTGTAATTCCAGCTATTTGGGAGGCTGAGGCAGGAGAATTGCTTGAACCCAGGAGGTGGAGGTTGCAGTGAGCCAAGATCATGCCACTGCACTCCAGCCTGGGCGATAGAGCAACTCTGTCTCAAAAAAATAAGTAAGTAAATAAATAAGTAGAATAATGCCTTGCACTTGGGAAGTGCTCAGAAACATCTGTCATTGCGATGATCATCACAGTTTTTAGATTCTAACCTGTCTTTTTTTTTTTTTTTTTTTTTTTGAGACGGAGTCTCGCTCGGTCGCCCAGGCTGGAGTGCAGTGGCCGAATCTCAGCTCACTGCAAGCTCCGCCTCCCGGGTTTACGCCATTCTCCTGCCTCAGCCTCCCGAGTAGCTGGGACTACAGGCGCCACCACCTCGCCGGGCTAGTTTTTTGTAGTTTTAGTAGAGACGGGGTTTCACTGTGTTCGCCAGGATGGTCTCGATCTCCTGACTTCGTGATCCACCCGTCTCGGCCTCCCAAAGTGCTGGGATTACAGGCTTGAGCCACCGCGCCCGGCCTAACCTGTCTTTCTTTAAATTCACTGTACACATTTTCATCTCGTAAGACATCACTCACGCTGTAGATCATCTGGATACTGAATATCACTCGGTGTGTCAAACATAATATATAACACTTCAATAAAGATAACCCGGTGTTGGTTTTTTATTTGTATATTTGTATGGTTTTTGTATTGTCTACCAAACTGAGAAATCAACACTGATTTAAAGACTATCCTAACCTCTTATAGAAAAGTATAGGAAGACAGAATTAAGAAAACATTCTGCCCAAAAATACCTGTGTGTGTGAGAATGTGGTGAAAACAGACCCAGTTTCTCTTACTGTACTCTCACAACAGAGAACACGATCCCAGATGTCCTGGGTTTTCCCATACACACACCAAGCGAGCAATTCTGCACTGGACACCAGCTGAGTGACCTCCTATTCAGTTCAATTCTGACACTATCTACCTGGACATAGCATCAGATCCCGCAGGTTGAGGGCTCAGTCCCACAAGAGTGTACCCACTTCCATACCAGCTGCAAATACAAGTGGCCTTTTGCTTCTCACTGACTGGCTTATATATCATGAATTCCCATGACCCTCTCCTCAGGTTTGAATGATTTGCTAGAATGGCTCACAGAAATCAGGGGAACACTTTATTTATATTGACCCATTTATTATATGGGATATTACAGAATATACAGATGAACAGCCAGATGTAAGCAGTCTATTGGGTAAGGTATGGGAAAAGGAGCATGGCATGGTGGTGCTTTCCTGTAATCCCAACTACTTGGGAGGTTGAGTGCTGTCTTTGGTGGGGGTCGGGGGGGGCATTCTCAGAGCCTCCATGTGTTTCCCTATCCTGAAGCTTGTTCAGGCCCTGTCCTTTTGGGTTATTATGGGGGCTTCATTACGTGGGCATGATTGCTTACATCTTTGGCTATTGGTGATCAACTGAGCCTTTAGCCCCCATCCCCTCAGGGGAAGTTGGGGGATTGGGCTCGAAGTCCCAACTTTCTAATCCCGCCTTGGTCTTTCTGGTAACCACCCCCCTATTCTGAAACTATCTTGGGGCCTCCAGCCACCAGTCATCTTATTAGCTTACAAAGGCACGTATCACTCCAGAGATTCCAAGTGAGATGTATGTCAGGAAAGGGGGATGAAGACCATAAGTATATTTTATTATATCACAACTTCGATGTTGTTCCACTCACTTCAGTTTCATCTATTTTCCCTTCTCATTTTATGTGAAGTTTGGAACTTTCTTCATATCCCCTTGGTGAATGTGTTTTTCATTTTAGGGACAGGTGACATTCAGGGATGTGGCTATAGAATTCTCTCAGGAGGAGTGGACATGCCTGGACCCCGCTCAGAGGACTTTGTACAGGGATGTGATGTTGGAGAATTATAGGAACCTGGCCTCCCTGGGTGAGGATGACTTTTTTCCAGAAGTCAGGATCTTCCCCTGTGTATCTTTTCATTTTCCATGTGGGTCTCTTGGGAGCTCCTGCATTGCTTGGCTGAAACTGAAGCTGTGTTGACTCAAAAATGAAAGTCTCCATAATGTGGAAACTGGATTTTAATTGTCCTCTTCCCGATATCACTGGAGGGTTTCAGGACTTTTAAAATATCCAATTCCCTGTTTTCTATCCCCATGCTTTGATTTAGTGGTTTTGGGATGAGAGCTATATATTTGCATATTATAGTGTTTCCTAACAATTTATAAGGAAGCATTTAGTGGATGAATTTTTGAAGTGTTTTTTTAGATACAGCTGTAAAGTCCTCCCTCCTCATGTAAACATAGGACTGGGACTCTGGAAACATAGGACTGGGACTCTACAGCCCATTGTTTTCCTTTCTTTTCATAAGCAGGAATCTCTTGTTTTGACCTCAGTATTATCTCTATGTTGGAGCAAGGGAAGGAGCCTTTCACTGTGGAGAGCCAAGTACAGATAGCAAGAAACCCAGATGGATGGGAATGGATCAAAGCCGTAATTACAGGTAAGAGTTCAGATGGGTAGAGAAAATGCCGCTTATTAAATAGTGTTTAGGAAACTCTATGCAAATTTGAGAGTTCTATGGGAGAACAGAAATTTGAATCCTGTGACCTCTGAAAAGAAATCTTTATTTGCCCCCTTTTGTCTATCCTTTAGACTTGTACTATATCCTTTCACCTTCCAATGGTGCTGCAGCTCAAACAGACAAAGGCAAAGTCTTTATCATGATGGACAACAATGTTATCTAGCTTCTGAGAACTCTGGTTCCTTGACTGTATGTGGCACAGGGAGGGCTGTTACAAAAGGGTTGTTTGATGTCCTTTGGTGTTTCCTTCTATAGTTGATTCTATCTGATGCCCAGTTCTCAGACATATAGATCCAAATTCTATATAGTTTGCTAAATTTTAAGAGTGTTTTAGTGGAGTTGTTAGGTTTTTCTAAATATAAAATCATGTCATCTGCAAAGAAGTATGTTTTGACTTCTTCCTTTTCAATTTGTATGTTTTTTATTTCTTTTTCTTGCCTAATTGCTTTGGCTAGAACATCAGTGCTATGTTGAATAGGTGTCGTGAAAGTGGACATCCTTGTCTTTCAGATCTTAGCAGAAAGGCTCTCAATTTTTTCTTGTTTACTATGTTCCCTCTGGATTTGTCATATATGGCTTTTATCATGCTTAGGTATGTTTTTTCTGTACCCAAGTTGTTGAGACTTTTTATTATGGAGAGATATTGATTTTATTGAGTCATTTTCCAGCATCTATTGAAATGATAATATGCTTCTTGTCCTTGATTCTGTTGATGTGATGGATCACATTAATTGATTTGTGTGTGTTAAACTATCCTTGCATTCCTGAAATAAATCCTACTTGATCATGGTGAATGTCTTTTTAATGTGTTGTTGAATTCTATTTGCTAATTCTATTTTGTCAAGGATTTTTGCATGTATATTCATCAGGGGTATTGGCCTATAGTTTTCTTTTTGTTGTTGTGTCCTTGTCTGCATTTTGGTATCAGGGTAATGCTGGCCTCATAAAATGAGTTTGGAAATATGTGCTCCCTTCAATTTTTGAAATAGTTTGAGTAGAATTAGAATTCTTTATTTTTTCTTTTCTTTCTTTCTTTATTATTATTATTATTATTATTATTATTATTATTATTATTATTATTTTGAGATAGTCTCTCTCTATCTCACCCAGACTGGAGTGCAGTGGCACAATCATAGCTTACTGCAAACTGAAACTCCTGGGCTCAACTGACCCTCCCTCCACATCCTCCCCAGTAGCTGGCGTTACAGGTGCACACTACCATGCCCAACTAATTGTGGGTTTTTTTGTTTGTTTGTTAGTTTGTTTTTGAGATGGAGTCTTGTTCTCTTGCCCAGGCTGGAATGTGATCTCGGCTTACTGCAACCTCTGCCTCCCAGGTTCAAACGATTCTCCTGCCTCAGCCTCCCAAGTAGCTGGGATTACAGGCACCTGCCACCACACTTGGCTGATTTTTGTATTTTTAGTAAAGACGGCGTTTCACCATGTTGGCCAAGCTGGTCTTGAACTCCTGACCTCAGGTGATCATCCTGCCTTGACCTCCCAAAGTGCTGGGATTACAGGCATGAGCCACCGTGCCTGGCCAAATCGTTTTTTATTTTTTAGTAGAGCTGAGGTCTTGATGTGTTGCCCAGGCTGGTCTCAAACTTCTGGCATCAAGCAATCCTCCCATCTTAGCCTCCCAAACTGTTGGGATTATAGGCATGAGCCAACATGCCTAACCAGTATTAGCTATTCTTCAAGTGTTTGGTAGAATTCAGCAGTGAATTCATTCAATCCTGGGCTTTTCTTCTACATGAATTTTTTTTTTTTTTTTTTTTTTTCAGCTTCAATTTTGTTATTAGTGTCTTCAGGTTTTCTGTTTCTTCGTGGTTCAATCTTGATAGGTTGTATGTGTCCAGAAACGCATCCCTTTCTTCTAGGTTTTTAAATTTGTTTGTATGTAGTTGTTCATAATTGTCTCTAATGGTCCGTTGTGTATCAGTTCTAATGTTTTCTGTTTTGTCTCTGATTTTATTAATTTGGGTGTACCTCCTCCTGACCTTTTATTTCAATTTAGCTAAAAGTTTGTTGATTTTGCTTATCTTTTTAAAAAAACCTACTTTTCAAGTTAGGCATGGTGCCTCACGCCTATAATCCCAGGAACTTGGGTGACTGAGGAGGGAGAATTGCTTGAGGCGGGGAGTTCAAAACAGCCTGGGCAACATAGTAAGAGACCCCATCTCTAAAAATAAAATGAAAATTAGCCAATCATGGTAGTGCATGCCTGTAGTCCCAGCTACTTGGGAGGCTGAGGCAGGAGGATCACTTAAACCCAGGAGTTCAAGGCTGCAGTGAGCTATGATTGGGCCACTGTACTCCAACCTTTGTGAGAGAGGTAGACCCCATCTCTTAAAAAAAATATTTTTAGGCTGGGTGTGGTGGCTCACAGCTGTAATCCCAGCACTTTGGGAAGCCAAGGCGGGTGGATCACCTGAGGTCGGGAGTTTGAGACCAGCCTGACCAACCTGGAGAAACCCCATCTCTACTAAAAATACAAAATTAGCTGGGTGTGGTGACACATGCGTGTAATCCCAGCTACTCAGGAGTCTGAGGCAGGAGAATCTTTTGAACTCGGTAGGCAGAGGTTGTGGTATCGCCAGTATCGCGCCACTGCATTCCAGCCCAGGCAATAAGAGCGAAACTCCATCTCAAAAAAAAATTTTTTTTTAATCCTACTTTTCATTTTATTGATCTTAGATATTGTGTTTTTAGTCTTTATTTTGTTTAGTTCTGTTGTGATCTTTATTATTCCTTTCCCTCTACTACTTTTGGGTTTGGTTTGTTCTTGCTTTTCTAGTTGAGGTGTATCATTAGGTACTTTATTTGTTGACTTACTATTTTTTTGATATAGGTGTTTATTGCTACAAACTTTCCTCTTTTTGCTGCTTTTTCTGTATCCTATAGATTGTGCTATTTTGCATTTTAATTTGTTTCAGGAAATTTTTAGCCAGGCATGGTGGTGGCTCATGCCTGTAATCGCAGCACTTTAGGAGGCTGAGGCGGGCAGATTGCTTGAGCTCAGGAGTTTGAGACCAGCCTGAGCAACATGGCCAAACTCCGTCTTTGTAAATATACAAAAATTAGCTGGGCATGGTGGCGTGTGCCTGTGGACTTTGCTACTTGGGGGACTGAGGTGGGTGGATCACTTGAGCTGCACTCCAGGGTAGGTGACAGAGCAAGACCTTGTCTCAAAAAAAAAAAAAAAAAAAGGGAAAGAAATGTTTATATTTCCTTCTTAATTTCTTCATTAACTCAATGGCTGTTCAGGAATATGTCATCTAATTTCCATGTGTTTGTGTATCTTCTTTTTTTTTTTTCTAGACAGAGTCTTGCTGTGTCACCCAGGCTGGAGTGTGTGGTACAATCTTGGCTCACTGCAACCTCCACCTCCTGGGATCAAGCAATTCTTCTGCCTCAGCCTCCCAAGTAGCTGGGATTATAGGCATGTGCCACCACTCCTGGCTAATTTTTGTATTTTTAGTCGAAACAGGGTTTCACCATGTTGGCCGGGCTGGTCTCTAACTCCTGACCCCAGGTAATCTACCCACTTTGGCCTCCCAAAGTGTTGGGATTACAGGCGTGAGCCACTGTGCCCAGCTATGTTTGTGTATCTTCTGAGGCTCTTCTTGTTGGTTTCTAGTGTTATTTTACTCTGGTCAGAAAAGATACTAGATATAATTTTGACTTTTTTGAATTTATTGAGACTTGTTTGGTGTCTTAATACATAATCTGTCCTGAAGCATAATCCATGTGCTGATGAGAAGAATATGTATTTTGCAACAGTTGGATAAAATGGTCTGTAAGTGTCTGTTAGGGCATGGAACATGCCTGTAATTTTAGCTACTTGGGAGGCTGAGGAGAGAGGAATGCTTAAGGCCAGAAGTTCAAGGCTGCAGTGCACTGTGAACTCACCTGTGAATAAGCACTGCACAACAGCCTGGGCAACACAGGGAGATCCCATCTGTTTAAAATAGGAAAAAAAAAAAAAAGTCTTTTTTAAGTTCATTTAGTCTGCAGTATACTTTAATTTTTTTTAATTGGTTTTCTGCCTGGATGATCTATTCGTTACCAAAAATTGTGTTTTGAAGTCCTCTAATATTATTGTATTGCTTCCTATCTCTCCCTTTAGATTTATTAACATTAGGTTTACATATTAGGGTGTGTATGTATTTGTTATATCCTTTTGCTAAGTTGATCCTTTTCTCATTATATACTGACCTTGTCTCTTTTTACACTTATTGACTTGAAGTCTGTTTTATCTAATTATACCTACTACTGCTCTTTTTTTATTTCTTTTTCCATCTCCTCACTTTTTGTCTACATATATCCTTATAGGTGAAGTGAGTTTGTTTGTTGTAGGCAACATATAGTTAGCTGTATGTTTTATAATCCATTCATCAGGCCTCTCTCTTGTAATTGGAGAATTTAGTCCATTTATATTTAATGTTATTATTGATAGGTAAGGACTTATACTACCAGAGAAAATCACTTAAGCACAAAGGAAGACAGTAAGAAAGAAAGCCAGAGAGGAGTTAGAAAACAATTAGAAAAGAAGTAACAAAATGACAGTATGTTTTAATTCATTGCTCTTTATTATTAATATGTCTATTACAGGCTTTTACTTTGTGGTGACCATAAAATAAGACTTACAAAAACATCCTATAGCTTTTAACAGTTTATCTCAAATCAATATCAACTTATCTTTGATTGCAGAAAAAAGAAACTAAAACCTCTGTGTGTATTCATTCCCTTCTCACCCTGCATTTTGAATTTTTTATGTCACAATTTATGTTGTGTACTGCCTATCTCTTAACAAATTGTTGTGCTTATTTTTAATAGTTTTATCTTTTGGCCCTCTTAGTAAATATATAAATGGTTTGCACACCATGATTATGATATTAATATTAGTGTAACAGTTACATTGTGTCATTTTCTTTGGATTTGAAGAACTCCCTTTATCATTTCTTGTAAAACAGGTCTGATCATGGTAAATTCCCTTAGCTTTGTTTGTCTGGGGAAGACTGTCTCTCCTTTATTACTGAACGATTGCTTTGCTGGCTACAGTCTTGTAGGTTGGGAACTAGGCTTCCATGCTATTAACTTGAATTACATGGAATCAACTTTTCTTTATTAAACAATCCTCTTTCTTTTTTGTGTTCCTAAAAATTGAATATTATTGTTCTGAAGTTTTATAAATCTGTTCAGTATAAGAATTGCTTTTGGTGTAATATTGTTTTTCAGTGTAAAATACTTGTTTACATACTACAATTAATTGGAAACCTACGGATCTTTATATCTTGTAGCTCTCTCTTCTGAATTTTTAATGAAAGATTTACCACACAAAGGGAAGAGTAATAAAGGAGAAATACTCCAAACAGTGATGTTGGAAAGACAGGAAAGCCATGACATTGAAGGCTGTTCCTTCAGGGAAGTCCAGAAAAATACACATGACCTTGAGTATCAATGCAGAGATGCTGAAGGAAATTACAAAGGAGTGCTTATGACCCAAGAAGGCAATCTCACTCATGGAAGAGAGGAACATGATAAAAGAGATGCAAAAAACAAGCTTATTAAAAATCAGCTTGGATTAAGCCTTCAGTCACATCTGCCTGAACTGCAGCTTTTTGAATATGAAGGGAAAATTTATGAATGTAATCAGGTTGAGAAGTCTTTCAACAATAGTTCCTCAGTTTCATCACTTCAACAAATGCCTTATAATGTCAAAACGCACATTTCTAACAAGTATCTCAGAGATTTTATCTCTTCTTTATTACTCACACAGGGGCAAAAAGCAAATAATTGGAGAAGCCCTTACAAATCTAATGGATGTGGCATAGTCTTTCCTCATAATTCACACCTTGTGAGTCATCAAAGAAGTCATACTAAAGAGAAACCTTACAAATGTTATGAGTGTGGCAAAGCCTTTAGAACACGTTCAAACCTAACTACCCATCAGGTAATCCATACTGGCGAAAAACGTTACAAATGTAATGAGTGTGGTAAGGTCTTTAGTCGAAATTCACAACTCTCACAACATCGGAAAATTCACACTGGAGAGAAACCTTATAAATGTAACGAATGTGGCAAGGTCTTCACTCAGAATTCACACCTTGCAAGACATCGAGGAATTCATACTGGAGAAAAACCTTATAAGTGTAATGAGTGTGGGAAAGCCTTTAGAGCTCGTTCAAGCCTAGTTATCCATCAGGCAACCCACAGTGGAGAAAAACCTTACAAATGTAATGAATGTGGCAAGGTCTTCACTCAAAATTCACACCTTACAAATCACTGGAGAATTCACACTGGAGAGAAACCTTACAAGTGTAATGAGTGTGGCAAAGCCTTTGGTGTTCGTTCAAGCCTAGCTATTCATCTGGTAATTCACACCGGAGAAAAGCCTTACAAATGTCATGAATGCGGCAAGGTCTTTAGGCGTAATTCACACCTTGCAAGGCATCAGCTAATTCATACTGGAGAGAAACCTTACAAGTGTAATGAGTGTGGCAAAGCCTTTAGAGCACATTCGAACCTAACCACCCATCAGGTCATCCACACTGGAGAAAAACCTTACAAATGTAATGAATGTGGCAAGGTCTTCACTCAAAATTCACACCTTGCAAATCATCAAAGAATTCATACTGGAGTGAAACCTTATATGTGTAATGAGTGTGGCAAAGCATTCAGTGTGTATTCAAGCCTAACTACCCATCAGGTCATCCATACTGGAGAAAAACCTTACAAATGTAATGAGTGTGGCAAGGTCTTCACTCAGAATTCACACCTTGCAAGACATCGGGGAATTCATACTGGAGAGAAACCTTATAAATGTAATGTATGTGGCAAGGTCTTTAGGCATAATTCATACCTTTCAAGGCATCAGCGAATTCATACTGGAGAGAAACCTTACAAGTATAATGAGTATGGCAAAGCCTTTAGTGAACATTCAAACCTAACTACCCATCAGGTCATCCATACTGGTGAAAAACCTTACAAGTGTAATGAGTGTGGCAAGGTCTTCACTCAGAATTCACACCTTGCAAGACATCGGAGAGTTCATACTGGAGATAAACCTTACAAGTGTAGTGAATGTGGCAGAGCCTTTAGTCAAACATCAAAGCTTGCAAGGCATCAGAGAGTTCATACTGGAGAGAAACCATATGAGTGTAATCAGTGTGGGAAAGCCTTTAGTGTCCGTTCAAGCCTAACTACCCATCAGGCAATCCATAGTGGAAAAAAACCTTACAAATGCAATGAGTGTGGGAAGGTCTTCACTCAGAATTCACACCTTGCAAGACATCAAGGAATTCATACTGGAGAAAAACCTTACAAGTGTAGTGAGTGTGGCAAAGCCTTTAGTCAGACTTCAAAACTTGAAAGGCATCAGAGAGTTCATACCGGAGAGAAACCATATGAGTGTGGGAAACCCTTTAGTATCTGTTCAAGCCTAACTACCCATCAGACAATCCATACTGGTGGAAAACCTTACAAATGTAACGTGTGGAAAGTTCTAAAGTCAGAGTTCAAACCTTGCAAGTCATCACAGGATTCATAGTGGGGAGAAACCTTACAAATGAAGGTGGTAACTTTTGCAGTTAGAATTCATTCCTTTGGCCGGGCGCGGTGGCTCAAGCCTGTAATCCCAGCACTTTGGGAGGCCGAGACGGGTGGATCACGAGGTCAGGAGATCGAGACCATCCTGGCTAACACGGTGAAACCCCGTCTCTACTAAGAAATACAAAAAAGTAGCCGGGCGAGGTGGCGGGCGCCTGTAGTCCCAGCTACTCGGGAGGCTGAGGCCGGAGAATGGCGTGAACCCAGGAGGCGGAGCTTGCAGTGAGCTGAGATCCGGCCACTGCACTCTAGCCTGGGCGACAGAGCGAGACTCCGTCTCAAAAAAAAAAAAAAAAAGAATTCATTCCTTTGACAACATCAGAGAATTTATTCCTGAGAGATTCCTTGAAAATGCAATGACTGGCTGGATGCGGTGGCTCACGCCTGTAATCCCAACACTTTGGGAGTCCAAGGCAAGTGGATCAACTGAGGTCACGAGTTCAAGACCAGCCTGACCAACAGGGTGAAACCCCATTTCTACTAAAAGTGCAAAATTAGCTAGGCCTGGTGGCACATGCCTGTAATCCCAGCTATATAGGAGGCTGAGGCAGGAGAATCACTTGAACCCAGGAGGTGGAGGTTGCAGTCAGCCAAGATCGTGCCATTGCACTCCATCCTGGGCAAAAAGAGCAAAACTCCATCATAAAGGAAAAAGAAAATGCAACGACTGTGGCAAACTCCTCTTGAGTTCAAGTATTAATAGACATCCAAGAATCCATAATAATGAGAATTCACATAAATGTACTGTGTGTGGCAGAGGCTTTATTCAGGCCTCACAGCTTTGTAGGCATTAAAATCTACCTATTTGATGGAACCACACAAATGCAATGTGTATCCTGAAGCTCTTACTCTAAGACTGTAACTGTAGGTGAGGATTCATACAAAGAGTGACTCAGTCTCTAATTCTTTGATTCACTTTTAATATGATAAACTGCATGATAATTACACATCCCCATATGGTAAAACTTAAGACATTATATATTTCAAAGGTTGAAGGACATTTGGAAATGGCTGCTTACCTTCAGGTTATAAAATCTTTCATTCCATTGTTTGAGGTTTCTTAAAAAGAGTACTGTTTGTGACTTTCAACCTGAACTATGGATCTGTGGCTATTTTGCATCCTTAAGCACCTTTCATGGTGCCTGTCTGGGAAAGAAACGCAGTATGGAAAGGCCTACTTCGTTACATGAGGATAATTTTTATCTACGTTTATTGAAGAAGGAGGACTCTGCCTTATAAAGTTAAATATTCTCTCAATTGAGAGACCATGGTTTAGGAGCAGAAAATAATGTAAAACTATGATTATCAATCATCATACTGATTGTGTTCAAGGTGCTCTTCTGAGAGAAAGACACGATGGGTTTTAGGGAAGTCAGGCTCTACCTGCATTGAGTAGGCCAAGACCTCAGGACACTGGAATTTTTATGAGAGGAGAGTAATAAGTTATTAGTGACATATATGTGATAGGTTATTAGTGACATATGTGATAGGAATAGTGCAGGGGAAATGGTTGCCACTTTCTCTATTGAATGGCAGTAGCAGTTTTATAGCAGAGATTGATGAAAAATAGGCTTATTTTTGAAATCGAAGAGATAACAGTTATTGGAATGGAGAGCTTGGTCAGAAGAACCAGAATACCATGTGTTTTTTTTTGTTTTGTTTTGGTTTTTTTTTTTAGTAGAATTCACACTAATTGCTGGAATTACATTTTGCTATAGTTTTATTAAGAATGTGTCACAGACATAATGTTTTGCCAAAAAAAATTCAAGGTTTTCTTATAACTATGAGCAAATCACATTCTTTGTACCAACACTGTTTTATCCTACCTCAGTAGGATACTTCATAACAGATAATAACAATACACTCAGTCTTTTAGGTTGGAGGATCTAGAACAATTTTTTTTTTTCTTTGTGGAATCAACATACAATTTTGGGAAACTGTAATCATACTCTGCACTTGAATTATTCTCTCTACACTCTGCCTTAGAATATTTATATGGATATAATGAAAATCCCATAGAAAGTGCAATTTTGATATTCTTACACTCTGAAACCTGCCACAGTGTTGGTGAATATATATCATATTTTATTTTTACATGTTTGTGTGCCAAATAACCATGGCATGCATCTTTATTTACATGAAGTGAAAATACAAATATAGAAGATGTATGGGCTGAGTGTGTTGGCTCGTGCCTGTAATCCTAGCACTTTGAGAGCCCAAGGCAGGTGGGTCACTTGAGTCCAGGAGTTAGACTAGCCAGGGCAACGTGGCAAAACCCTGTCTCTACAAAAAAAAAATAGAAAAATTACCTGGACAGAGTGGCTCACGCCCGTAGTCCCAGATCCTCTGGGAGACTGAGGCAGGTGGATCACTTGAGCCTGGAGGCAGAGGTTGCAGTGAGCCAAGATCACGCCATTGCACTCCAGCCTGGGTGACAGAGTGAGACCCTGTCTCAAAAAAAAAAAATTGTATGGAAAATATTAGCTGGGTGCGGTGGCTCACACCTGTAATCCCAGCACTTAGGGAGGCTGAGGTGGGTGGATTATGAGGTCAGAAGGTCGAGACCACCCTGGCCAACACAGTGAAACCCCATCATCTACTAAAAAATTCAAAAAAAAAAAAAAAGTTGACTGGACGTGGTGGCATGTGCCTGTAATCCCAGCTACTCGGGAGGCTGAGGCAGAAGAATCACTTAAACCCAGGAGGCGGAGGTTGCAGTGAGCCGAGATCGTGCCACTGCACTCCAGCCTGGGCAAGAGAGCGAGACTCCGTCTAAAAAAAAAAAAAAAAAATTATAAATAGTGCAGAATAACAAAAATAACACTAATAAAGAATGCTATGCTCAGTGACATAATTTGACAAGACTAATATTCATCAGTTTCCTCTTAAAAATGAACATATAAATGGAAATTTCATTTTGTTTTGGTAGGTAAACTAGAAGTTTCATAAATTTAACCTTATCATGTTTTTGGCAATGTTAATTTGTCACCTCTCCACAAGAAGTGTATTGAACTCCACCTACAGTTTGGTTTAGATATGGAAAATGATGATGCCAAACAATGAAGTTTTAGGAAAATCTGTATTGCATAATGAGGCTTTCTGTGAGAAGCAGGATTGACTTCCCAAACTGGTCCAAAATGGCTTGAGAGAGCAAGGATAAATAACTTGCTTGGGGTATTATGGTAATAACCTTTAATAAAAGGGTGAGGTTGGGGTGAGGGTCCCACACGTGCTTTGAACTTCCATCTAGTGCCAAAGGAGGGAACACGGGCATTACCAGCTTGGCCAGATGGGCAGAATAAGAAGGGGGAGTGCAGAGGTGTAAAAGGTGTTATAAGACAAAAATCACAAAATGGAAACTGACTGTAGTACAACACTGAATATTTACTCTTGAAACTTCTGATTTCTGGCCAGGCATGGTGGCTCATGCCTGTAATCGCAGCACTTTGGGAGCCTGAGGCAGGTGGATCACCTTAGGTCAGGAGCTCAAGACCAGCCTGGCCAACATGGTGAAACCCCATCTCTACTAAAAATACAAAAATTAGCCAGGTGTGGCAGCGCATACCTGTAGTTCTAGCTACTAGGGAGGCTGAGGCGGGAGAATCACTTGAACCTGGGAGATGGAGGTTGCAGTGAACTGAGATCTCACCACTGGACTCCAGCCTGAGCAATAGAGTGAGACTCCGTCTCAAAACAAAAGAAAAAAAAAAAAAGAAATTTCTAACTTCTTTGTTAGGAAAGACCTTCGCTTTCTTCATAATAGTAGATAACTACTCTTCCTTTTCAGCTGAACCCATAGATCCCATTACATAACGTCATTCTTGAAAATGTTTGTGAAATGCTGTTTAAATTGCCTAAAATATTTTTAGAGTAGTTCAGTGCAAATGAATTTGTGGAAAAGTTTATTACATAATATGATCAAGCAACTTTAGCCAAAGGGTATTTTTCCAAAGGCTGTGTTATGTTAATGTCATGTTCAGTTTATGGTATTGTGTAATATATTCCATAGCATATTTTTTTTTTCTTTTTCTTTTTAGACGTGAGGTCTCGCTATGTTGGCCAGGTTGGTCTTGAACTCTTGGCCTCAAGCATTCCTCCTGCCTCAGCTTCCCAAAGGGCTAGGATTACAGCCGTGAGCCAATAGTAGTAAAATGACTTTTTGTATATGATTTTTACTTTAAGGATTTTTTCCTTCCATACATTTTAATCTAAATTATATGTTTACTGCATTTCTTCTCTGTGTTACTCCAGTGAAAACTTAGAAAATACATAAATTAGGGTGTTGTTTGGAAATAAAATTTTGTGACATGAAAATGTATGTAAGACAATGGCAGGCAGGTACAGACTAGGTTCTCTGTAAATAGGAAAATGGAGCGTCCTTGTAAATCTTCAGTTCAATTAAAGTACAGGGATACTAGATGGTGAAATGAAGTCTCTTAATATGGAAGTTATCAAAGATCAGCTGCTTGAAAATCAAGCGTGTGGATGTTAACCAGCATCTGGAGAAGTAAATGAAAATACAGTTAATAAGAGAGTCCCCATATCATTTATGCAAAGGAGATAATTTCTCTCAATGAGTCCCTGGAGGCAATTCAACTTCCCACTGTGGCTGGTATTTCTGTTCTGAGCCAGAGGCTCTTACAGCAAAACATGATATTTGTGCAACTTTTGCCATGATAGCTGCCATTTAATATACTCCCTTTAGTTTTGTTTCCATTTTAAAAAACATATATATATATATAGATATACTTTAATAAGTGATTTATCTTTGCATATATATTTTCTTTTAGGTCAATCGCAGTTAGAGTAAGAATCACAGTTATTAATGCTTTAAATGTAACAACTGAATCGTCAGCTCCCTGAAATAAGTGTTGATGATATTCTCATTTCAGAGGTGAGGAAACCTAGAACAGATAGGCAAAATAATCCAATTAGGCCAGGCACAGTGGCTCATGCCTGTAATCCCAGCACTTTGGGAGGCCGAGGTGGGGGGGATCACCTGAGGTCAGGAGTTCAAGACCAGCCTGATCAACATGGTGAAACCCCATCTCTACTAAAAATAGAAAAATTAGCTGGGTGTGGTGGCGGGCACCTGTAATCCCAGCTATTTGGGAGGCTGAGGCAGGAGAATCGCTTGAGCCTGGGAGGTGGCTGTTGCATTGAGCCGAAATCCCATCATTGCACTCCAGCCTTGGCGACAGAGCAGGACTGCATCTCCCTCTCTCTCTCTCTAAAATACATATATAATATATGTATATTATATACATATAACATATATAATATACGTATATATTATGTATATACTATGCTGTATATGCATATACTATATATATGTATATAATATACATATATGTATATAATATACGTATATAATATACCTATATACATATAATATGCACATATATGTATATAATATACACATATATAATATACACATATATAATATACACTATATAATATATACGTATATAATATACACATCATATAATATATACGTATATGTTATATATAATTAGAAAATGGTTAAAACTATGAAGTGACATTTCACTGAAGCAGATATACTGAGATAAATAGGCACATAAAAAGATTTCCAACGTCACCATCCATCAAATCTCAGACCTCAGCATATTCTGCTTTAAAAGGCTCAATCACATTTCAGTAAGAGGCAGAATCGAGATTTGAATCCATGTTGTCTGGCTGCAAAGACAAAGCTTTTAATGATGATGCTACAGTAACAATGCTAGTTATTTTTGTCCTTTACTCACCAGCTATGCCTATTTTGTTAGTATCTCTTGTAATTTTTAAATGGTTTATCTTCATGTGTCATTGTGATTGTGGTAACTTTGTATTAAATCTATATTTTTATAGATCAATTAAGTCTACTTTTTTTAGATCACT
Source organism: Papio anubis (assembly GCF_008728515.1). Taxonomy (NCBI): domain Eukaryota; kingdom Metazoa; phylum Chordata; class Mammalia; order Primates; family Cercopithecidae; genus Papio; species Papio anubis. The sequence continues at coordinate 7,948,240 of NC_044995.1, read as the reverse complement.
ATTGCCTATGCATCTTACCTAAATGAATGACAGAGACACTCATTACCACATAATCCTATAAGAAAGATTATCAAATCTTTCGAAGGAGGCATCCAGTACCTGAGGTATGAGTTTAAGAATTCACTAATAGTGGCCAGGCGCGGTGGCTCACCCCTGTAATCCCAGCACTTTGGGAAGCCAAGGTGGGCAGATCACCTGAGGTCAGGAATTGCAGACCAGCCTGGCCAACATGGCAAAACCCTATCTCTACTAACAATACAAAAAATAGCTGGGTGTGGTGGCACGCACCTGTGGTCACAGCTACGTAGGAGGCTAAGGCCGATGAATCGCTTGAGCCCAGGAGGTAGAGGTTGCAGTGAACCGAGTGCACGCCACTGCACTCCAGCCTGGGTGACAGAACAAGACTCCGTCTCAAAAAAAAAAAAAAAAAAAAAAAAATCGCTAATAGTGACAAAGACTGCATATTTGTTGAGCTAATATTTTTGTATCTGTGTTTCCGTTGTTAGTTTCCAAAAACAATTACAGGTTGCTAATACACATCAACTGGACTGTTCAGTAGAAGCTCCTGTGTTTCCCATTATCTCTGACAGCATCCAGGGGTTCATATGGAGAAAGCAGAAAATGCTGAGGTCTGAGATTTGATGGATGGTGATGTTGGAAATGTTTTTATGTGCCCATTTATCTCAGTATATCTGCTTCAGTGAAATGTCTCTTCATAGTTCTATCTATTTTCTAATTTGATTATTTTGCTTTTTTTTTTAAGTCATTCTAGAATTCTTTATACATTCCACATACCAGTTTTATGGCAGATATATGGTAGGCAAATATTTTCTATTATTCAGTACTGTATTAGTCCATTTTCACACTGCCATAAAGATACAGTCAGAGACTGGGTGATTTATAAACAAAAGAGGTTTAATTGACTCACAGTTCCACTTGGCTAGGGAGGCCTCAGGAAACTTACAATGATGGAGGAAGGCAAAGGGGAAGCAAGGCACGCCTTGCATGCAGCAGGAGAGAGAGCGATCAAAGGAGGAACTATCACAGATTTTTAAACCATGAGATCTGAGAACTTGCTATTATGAGAACGGCATGGGAAAACCACCTCCATGATCCAGTCACCTCCCACCGGGTCCCTCCCTCAACAACTGAGGATTATACTTGAAGATGAGATTTGATGCGGACATCGATCCAAACCATATCAAATACCTTTTCTTTCCTTGTCTTAAGTTTTTAATTTGGTAAATACCAGTTGATTTTTTTTCTTTAATGAATCATGCTTTTGCTGCCATGGCTAAGAATTTTTGAACAAGCTCTTGATTCTTACGATTTTATTCTGTGAATATTTTTTTCTTTCAGTCTCTTACAGGATACCATTTTATGGTTTGATATTTTACATTTAGGCTATGGTCAATGTTGAGCTAATGTCTGTACCCTTGTGAAGTTTGAGTAAAGATGACTTCTTTTCTGCTATGGATATTAAGTTAGCTCCTCAGCAGTTTTAAAAAATTCTTCCTTCCTTCAATTCCCTCGGTAACTTTGTCAAAAATCAGTTGGAAGTACCTGTGGAGGCTATTTTTGCACTCACTTATTGTATTGCATCAATCCATGTCTTTTATTGCCCCAATATCACACAGTTTTTATTATCTTTCCTATATTGGTAGTCTTGAAATCCAGTAGAGTTATTCCAGACACTTTATTTTTGTTTTTCAATAACGTTTATGGATCCAACCACTGCTAGTTGTGGATCCCCCACTGAAATCCCAGTTCCCGAACTGCTAAGCTGCAGGAGACTCCCTAGCAGGATCGGGTCCAACCTGCAGGCAAAATGCTTTTACCATAAACCGTTTTCAACTTGGTAAGTGGAAAATATTTTGGTTTCCAACATAAGTGGCCCACACAACTCTGCTTCTTAACCTTAAAACGGCGCAGGCCCCGCCCACTCCAACCACGCCACGCCTCCAGGCTGCCTGGGCTCTTCTCTCCGCACATGCGCAGTTTCCTACAGTCCCGGAAACGGATCGTGTTGGGTGAAGGTGACGGCGCTGAGCGTGAGTGGCCCTCTGTGTAGATTAAACCTGCGCTCCCTGTTTCCCATTTCCACAGCCGATGCCCGGGGTCGCTACGGGCTTTAAAATCCCCGCACCGCGCCCTCCATCCCAGGTGAATACAGGCCTCGCGGTGTGGGTCCGGAATCGCTTCCCTTTGGGTTGAAGTCGCTCTGAGGCTGCTCCCTGTCCCCGGCCCTTTGCTGCTTCCTCCCGCTTAAAACCTTTTCCTGACCCCTCCTCCAACCCCGGGCTTTTTAAAGTCCTCACCCAAGAGGTGGATTCCCGTCCTGAGCGCATCCCAGCCTCGCCCTCGTCGGCCCCTGGAGCGCAGCGCCCCAGAGCCCGCGTGCTCTGCCTGGTCCTGGGATCCTGCAGACCCCACCCCTGTCCGAAGGTGCTGTCGCCCCCCACCTCCCTCCTCCTCGTGCCGGGCCCTGCTGCTCCCCAGGCCTCCCCTGAGCCCGCGTTGGGGAGGTGCTCAGGGCCTGTCCTGTGACACCCGGTGTTCTTACCTGCCCCCCTCCACTCCCTGGAAAATGCTCTCCTCCAGAATGCAGGCATCTTACCCCAAACCCTCTTGTGAATGTGTGGGCCAAAGGGATCGGGAGAGGGACAGAGAGAGCAGTAGGAAACCTGAGACAGAGGAAAGAATGAGGGAAACCAATAAACAGATGGCAAAGTAGAGGATGGTTAGAGATTTTCAGAGACAGTAAGAGTGAAAGAAGAAGCCAAGAAAGTTGCAAGGAGAGAAAAGTAACTAGACACATTTCGAGAAAACGCACAGTATCCAGAGAGATGAAGGACAGCAAGGTAGGGCGGGTGGCAGCAAAGGGGGAGGCTCCTCACATAGAAAGTGGGAGAGAGGAGGAGGGATTTGGAGCCAGGGCAGACAGAGCAGTGTGGTGCTGGGACAAAAAGAAGGGGCAGCCGAAGACAAGGAGAGCAGAGAGAGAACCACAGCACTGGGAGGCCTGGGATCTGGGGGTGCCAAAGAATGGGGACAAGGGTTTGTAACAGGGAAGAGGGAATTTAACAGAGGGCGCTGAAATGGGGAACAAAGAGCCAGAAATATGTGGAGATTGGGACGATGAAAAGATTAGGAAGAAAGAGGAATATGAGGTGAAACAAATTGCAAGACTGGAAAGAACAGGTGGAAGAGAAGAAATAGAGGAAAGAAGGGGAGAAACAGCAGGAGAGGAGAGGGGCTCAAAATGAGCAGAACCCTAGGGGGAAAATAAAGGGGAAGGAAAGAGCTAGAAAAAGAAGGTGAGAATGAGAGCTATGTACGGAATGAGGGAGGGAAACACACCGTAATGAGGAAACAGGAGGACCCTGGGTCCAGGTGAGTTGTGAATTGACTGGATGTGTTATCTACATTTTGACCTGTTGATTTCTGTCTTTATAAGTTTAAAATACACGGATGAAGATGAGAATTGCAAAACTCCTGCCTATTAAGGCTGGTGCATTTTATAATTACGGCATCAGAAGTTAGCTTCCACTTGCAATCCCTGTTAAGGCAGAGGGAAGTGACTTGACTCATTAATCCCACAGGTCATCCTCTTCCCCTTCCCTGGCATTGGGGCAGGGGGAGGGGAAGGGGGAGTGGGAGAGTAAAGCTGGGCAGAAAGTGATTCTGTCACTACATAGTGTCTCTTCAAAGCAGGGGTGTCCAATCTTTTGGCTTCCCTGGGCCACATTGGAAGAAGAATTATCTTGGGCCACACATAAAGTACACTAACACTGACAATAGTTGATGAGCTAAAAATAAATAAATAAATAAATTAATTAAAAATATGCAAAAAATCTCAAAATGTTTTAAGAAAGTTTAGGAATTTGTGTTGGGCTGCATTCAAAGCCTTCCTAGGCTGCGGATTGGACAACCTTGCTCTAAAGGAACATTAAAAGTGTTGAGGCCGGGCACGGTGGTTCATGCCTATAATCCCAGCACTTTTTGAGACGGAGGCTTGCTCTGTCACCCAGGCTGGAATGCAGTGGCATGATCTTACCTCACTGCAACCTCCGCCTCCCAGGTTCAGGTGATTCTCCTGCCCCAGTCTCCCGAGTAGCTGGGATTACAGGCGTGCGCCACCACGCCTGGCTAATTTGTATTTTTAGTAGAGACGGGGTCTCACCATGTTGGTTAGGCTGGCCTCAAACTCCTGACCTCATAATCCGCCCGCCTCGGCCTCCCAAAGTGCTGGGATTACAGGTGTGAGCCACTGCGCCCGGCCCCAGTTTTATTTTTAAAATGATAGAGATATGGCAGGCATGGTTGCTAACACCTATAATCCCAGCACTTTCAGAGGCTGAGACAGGACAATCACTTGAGCCCAGTTTGAGACCAGCCTAGGTAACATAGTGAGACCTTGTCTCTATAAAAAATTTAAAAATTAGCCAGATGTGGTGGCTTGTGCCTGTTGTCGTCCCAGCTACTCCAGAGGCTGAGGTGGGAGGATTGCTTTAGCCCAGGAGGTCAAGGCTGCACTGAGCCAGGGTTGCATCACTGCACTCTAGCCTGGCCGACAGAGCAAGATCCTGTTTAAAAACAAAAAAGGCCAGGCGCAGTGGCTCATGCCTGTAATCCCAGCACTTTGGGAGGCTGAGGTGGGTGGATCATGAGGTCGGGAGATTAAGAACATCCTGGCCAACATGGTGAAACCCCACCTCTACTAAAAATACAAAAAATGGTTGGGCATGGTGGCACGTGCCTGTATTCCCAGCTACTCAAGAGGCTGAGGCAGGAGAATCGCTTGAACCCGGGAGGTGGAGGTTGCAGTGAGCTGAAGTCACGCCACTGCACTCCAGCCTGGTGACAGAGCGAGACTCATCTCAAAAAAAAAAAAAAATAAAAATTGGTTATGAACAGACCCTTTCAGATACTACGTGATTTGCAAGTCAAGTGTACGAAATCATGTGTTTCTCCCAGACATCCCCACATCCAACTCTGTTAGTTTGCTTCTGTCCCTGTGTAGCTGATCACAGCCTGGAGAAAACATACACCCAGATTTCCTGGAGTCAATTAATTCCTGCCCCGCACCTCTTCCATTCTCCTATTTTTCTATTCTGCACCTTGTCTCTGGAACTTTTATTTCTTCTTTTTGCTCATTTAAAGGCCTTGTTTTTTTTTCCACTATTGAGCCCCTGGAAGCAAAGGAAGAGATCTTTTCCAATTTACCCACCCACCTGTCTCAGGGCTTGGGATCCCTACTCGGTAGTGACTGGGAATGGTCTGTTTGTGCTCCTGGCTGCTGCTAACCCTCCAGTTGTGTACCAGACGCCAGCCCCACTCATAGCCTCAGAATGTGCAATTGTTTGCATATGATTTGTTTTGCCCCACCAACTCTCATGTTGAAATGTGATTTCCAAACTTGGGGGTAGGGTCTGGTGAGTGTCATGGGAGCAGATCGCTTGCGAATGGCTTGATGTCATTCTCTAGGGAGTGAGTTCTGACTCTTAGTTCCCCTGAGAGCTGGTTGTCAAAAAGCCTGACCTCTCTCTGTCTCTTGCCTCCTCTCTCACCATTTCATCTGCCCTGCTGGCGCCCCTTCACCCTCCACGCTGAACGGAAGCTTCCTGAGGCCCTCATCAGAGGCAGATGCTGGCACTGTGCTGCTTGTACAGCCTGCAGAACCATGAGCCAAATAAACCTCTTTTTTTTTTTTTGACATGGAGTTTCGCTCTTGTTGCCTAGGCTGTAGTGCAGTGGCGCAATCTCAGCTCACCACAACCTCTGCCTCCCGGGTTCAAACGATTCTCCTGCCTCAGCCTCCCGAGTAGCTGGGATGGATTACCAGTGCCCACCACCATGCCCGGCTAATTTCTTTTTGTATTTTTAGTAGAGATGGGGTTTCACCATGTTGGTCAGGCTGGTCTCGAACTCCTGACCTCAGGTGATCCACCTGCCTCGGCCTCCCAAAGTGCTGGGATTACAGGCGTGAGCCACCGTGCCTGGCCTTCTCCTCAACTTTCTGCTAGGACATCTAACAGGTATCTCCACTTTCAGGTGTCCAAAAGTGACTTCCTGACTCCCTAGATGCCTTCCCCTGCAGTCCTGCACATCTCAGATGAGGGCGACCATGTATCTCCTGGGACTTCAAATATATAAGATACTACATTGTAACTGTGTTAATTTATAAAGAAAATATTATATGTTTAATTAAAATGGGTGAGGAAATATATAATTTCCAAAATTCTTTTGAGATATGGGAGAAAAACGTTTGAAGGCATCTGCCCTGTCTTATCTGCCCTCCCAGGACCTCTCTGACCTCATCTCCTACCTGTATCCTCCTCTCTTCCTCTGCTCCAGCCACGCAGGTATCTTTCCTGTTCCTGGGCTGAGGTTGCTCCTGCCTCAGGGCCTTCACGTGGGCTGTCCCTCTGCTGGAACTCGCTGACCCCTCAGCTGCAGGTGCAAACACCCCTCGTTCCCCAGGTTTCTGTTCTGATATCACCCTCTCAGTGGGGACTTCTGTGACCCACCTCCCATTTAACACTCCAGCCGCACCCTCACTCCCTCCTCTGGTCCATATCACCTGCTCTGCATGCTTCTCTTGATTCTTTCTGCTTCCACTGTCTGGATCCTGATGAACCCAAGGTCCCAAGGGGAGAACAGAGTCAGAAGGTGGGCGCTATGCTGGGCTGACCCTGTTTGAGTAGAGCGTACCCCTGGCTTCATGTGGAAGTGCTGAGGTACTTTGCAGATACACTTCTTGTGCCCGCACCCGTGTCCCAGAGATTCCCATTCACATAGGTTGGGACTCACCCTTGATGATACAGTGCCCAGCATGATTCTCATCTATATCCAGCCCTGAGCACCAAGGCTCTGCGCCCTCTATTTCTGAGGGCTGAGCTCAGCCTGGGAGCCACAGAGAGGGAAAGGGGGCTGGGCTCTGCATGGCGGTTGATCAGGGCTGGGTCTGCTCCCCACTGCTGCAGCGTGTGTGCGAGCTTCTCCAGGAGGGGAGAGGGTTCTGAAGAAAGGGGTCAGAAGACTCATGTATGAGTTTTCCTGTAGGAGTTTCTTGTCCCTGGGACCACCCTGGTGCAGTGGGCAGCAGAGGACCATCTTTGCACAGGGCGAGCTCCTCCCTGTGTATGTGTGTGCCTGTCACACAAGAGGGGGTGTGTTGTTTTTGAGCAATAAAGAGCACTTTTTCTTGTTGTTGTTATTCAGCATTGACTTCTAAAGACTCTTGGCACATGAGGAAGAAACCCGGAAGAAGAGAGCAAAGGAGTCAGGAATGGCTTTTACTCAGGTAAAGAAAGATTCTGTGTGGATCATTCTGTCGTCTTCCTTTCAGAAAGGCAGGAGACAATGCATTGGAGCTGCAAATCTTCTCCGACTCTGAAGTGTCCTGCCTGACGCGTTTGCTCACATTCGCCCATGCCTTTCCTCAGTCCCTCTCATCTCTACTGAGATTCCGTCTCACTCTGACCCAGTGACATGAACTTGGGAAGAGGCTGCACTGGGCATGGTCCTGGGAAGGGCTCACACCCAGACATGGATGGAGACGGGGTGAGGGTCCCGTGGTGTCAGTGCTGTCGGGCAGCAGGGATTGTTCAGGGGCCACATATGGATGTACTGTCAGCTCTCTGTGGCCCAGGAATAGAGAAGCAGAGAAGCTGCCCATGGAAGTCATGTTTTTTGTTGTTGTTGTTGTTTGTTTTTGAGACAGAGTTTCGCTCTTGTTGCCCAGGCTGGAGTGCAGTGGCGCAATCTCGGCTCACTGGAACCTCTGCCTCCTGAGTTCAAGTGATTCTCCTGCCTCAGCCTCCCAAGTAGCTGGGATTACAGGCATGCGCCACCATGCCCAGCTAATTTTGTATTTTTAATAGAGATGGGGTTTTTCTATGTTGGTCAGGCTGGTCTCGAACTCCCGACCTCAGGTGATCCACCTGCCTCGGCCTCCCAAAGTGCTGGGATTACAGGCGTGAGCCACCATGCCTGGCCTAAAGTCACATATTAATGTAGACAAATACCTGGTAAATCCTGGAAAAGGCAGCCAATAAGGGGATCTATTTTGTGCCTGATTTTGTAATCCAGATAAAACTAGTGTATCAGTATGTCTCTGACTCCAGACTGTTAATGACTTGGAATGGAATGTAAAGTTGAGATGCAGACATCAGTACCAGAGGGCGTTTTTTCCTTTAATGACTTTGAAACATAAAGTCAATGTAGAAGTGTAACTGTAAGGCCGAACACAGTGGCTCAGGCCTGTAATCTCAGCACTTTGGAGGCTGAGGTGAGCGGATCACTGTGGGTCAGGAGTTTGAGACCAGCAAACATGGTGAAACCCCGTCTTTACTAAAAATACAAAAATTAGCCAGGCGTGGTGGTACACGCCTGTAATCTCCACTACTCAGGAGGCTGAGATAGGAGAATTACTTGAACCTGAGAGGCAGAGGTTACCGTGAGTGGCGATCGCACCACTGCACTGCACTCCAGCCTGGGTGACAGGGCGAGACTCTGTCTAACAAAACAACAAAAAGTGTAACTGTAGGACTTCTTTTTGTTTGTTTTTGAGACAGTGTCTTGGTCTGTCGCCCAGGCTGGAGTGCAGTGGCATGATCTCAGCTCACTGCAACCTCCACCTCCCGGGTTCAAGTGATTCCTCTGCCTCAGCCTCCCAAGTAGCTGAGACTACAGGCGCCAGCCACTGTGCCCGGCTAATTTTTGTTGAGATGGGGTTTCACTAGGTTGGCCGCCAGACTGGTCTTGAACTCTTGACCGTATGGTCCTCCTGCCTCAGCCTCCCAAAGTGCTGGGATTATAGGCGTGAGCCATCGTGCCCGGCCAGCTGTAGGAGTAGGACTTTTTTTTGAGTCTTGCTCTGTCACCCAGGCTGGAGTGCAGTGGTGCGATCTCAGCTTACTGCAACCTCCGCTTCCCGAGTTCAAGCGATTCTCCTGCCTCAGCCTCCTGGCTAGCTGGGATTACAGGTGCACACTACCACGCCCAGCTAATTTTTGTATTTTTAGTAGAGACGGGGTTTCACCATGTAGGTCAGGCTGGTCTCCAACTCCTGACCTCATGATCCATCCACCTCGGCCTCCCAAAGTGCTGGGATTAGAGGCGTGAGCCACCGCGCCCGGCCAAGTTTTTAAACCATTCTCAGTATTTGCATACCATGGAGATGGCGCTATTCCTGCAGGGTCTCTTAGGCATCAGATATTTTAGGCAAAAATGGTAACGGTTTTGCTCAGATATCAGAGCAGAACTCCTTTTTCACTGAAGAGGATATAGCCATATTCTTATGATATCTATTATTATTAAGTGTTATGCTGCTTTTATTTTAAACATCACACGATGTATATATTTGTTTTATGGTGAAACTCTCAGTAGAGACACATTTAGGTGCTTAGATAGAGAGCATCCCTTTTCCTGTCAAGCCTTACACCCTCGCACACGTCTCAATGGTGAGCCACTATTCACCCTCGCACACGTCTCAGTGGTGAGCCACTATTGTCAGTTCTGTGTGAAGAGACAGTTCAAGCCCTGTTGAAATGTGTTTAATCATTGTGAGATTTTAGAAGAAAATTTTCAGTAAATGTTTTGTTGGGGTATTTTATCCTGCAAGTTGTGAATATTTACATGTTTTCATATTAAGGAACAAGGATAGCTTGCTCCTTTTTCTTTTTTTTTTTTTTTTTGAGACGGAGTCTCGCTCTGTCACCCAGGCTGGAGTACAGTGGCGCGATCTCCGCTCACTGCAAGCTCCGCCTCCCGGGTTCGTGCCATTCTCCTGCCTCAGCCTCCCGAGTAGCTGGGACTACAGGCGCCGCCACCTCGCCCGGCTAATTTTTTTGTATTTTAAGTAGAGACGGGGTTTCACCGTGTTAGCCAGGATGGTCTCGATCTCCTGACCTCGTGATCCGCCCGTCTCAGCCTCCCAAAGTGCTGGGATTACAGGCTTGAGCCACCGCGCCCGGCTGCTTGCTCCTTTTTCAAGTCAATACATCATATTGGTTCATATTTAAGGGGCAGATGTGATATTTTGTTGCATGTGTCATAGAATGTGTAATGATCAAGTAATGGTATTTGAGGTGTCTATTACCTTGATTATTTATCATTTTTAAGTGTTGAGAATATTTCAAGTCCTCTCTTCTAGCTGTTTTGAAAATATACGATACATTGTTGATAATTGTAGTCACCTTACAATGCTGTCGAACATTAGAACTTATTCCTTCTAACTATAGTTGTACTCATTAACCAACTTCTCTTTGTCCTCCCTGCCCCCACCCACCCACACACCCTTCACAGTCTCTGATAACTACCATTCTACTTTCTACCTCCATGCAATCAACTTTTTTTAGCTCCTACCAGTGAGTGTCAACATGTGAGATTTGCCTTTCTGTTCCTGACATATGTCATTTAATATAATGACCAGCGGTTCCATTCATGTTGCTACATTCTTTTTTATGGCTGAATATACCACATTTCGTTATCCATTCACCTGCTGATAGATAGTTAGGTTGATGTCATATCTTTGCTATTGTGAATAGTGCTGCAGTAAACATGGGAGTACAGTATCCCTTTGATATACTGATTTCTTCTTCCTTGATAAATACCCAGTAATGGGATTGCTGGATTATGTGGTAGTTCTAGTTTTAGTTTTTGAGAAGTCTTCATACTGTTCATAATGGCTATACTAATTTATTTATTTATTTATTTTAATTTTCTTGAGACAGAGTCTCATTCTGTTGCCCAGGCTGGAGTGCAGTGGCACGATCACAGCTTACTGCATTGTCCGCCTCATAGGTTCAAGCAGTTCTCCCTGCCTCAGTCTCCTGAGTAGCTGGGATTACAGGTGCCCGCCACCACACCCAGCTAATTTTTGTATTTTTAGTAGAGACAGGGGGTGGTGAGTTTTGTCATAGTGAGTAGGCTGGTCTCGAACTCCTCGCTTCAGGTATCTGCCTGCCTTGACCTCCCAAAGTGCTGAGATTACAGATGTAAGCCACCACGCCTGGCCTGTAATGGCTATACTAATTTACATTCCCACCAGCAGTGTGTAAGAGTTACCCATTCTCCATATTCCTCACCAGCATCTGTTATTTTTTTTTGTCTTTTTTAGTAATAGCCAGTAATAGTCTTTTTAGTAATAGTATTTTAATAGTCTTTTTTAGTAATAGCCGGGATAAGATGATACTGTGCTTTTCTCATTCTTTGATGATTACTGATGTTGAGCATTTTTTATATACATCTGTTGGCCATTTGTATGTCCTCTTTGGAGAAAGGTCTCTTCTGTCCTTTGCCCAAGTTTTAATGGGATTATTTCTTTGTTACTTTTGAACTGTTTGAGTTCCTTGTACGGTCTGAATATTAGTCCTTTGTCAGATGAATAGTTTACAAATATTTCCTCCTGTTCAACAGGTTGCCTCTTCACTCTATGCAAAGCTTTTAAATTTAATATAGTGCCATTTATCTATCTTTGTTTTTGCCATTGACGCTTTTGAGGTCTTAGCCATAAAACCTTTGTCTAGACCAGTGTCCTGAAGTGTTTGTCCTGTTTTCTTATAGTAGTTTTATATTTTGGGGGTCTTATTTTTAAGTTGTTAATGCATCTGTGTTGATTTTTGTATATGGTGCCATATAGGGATCCAATTTCATTCTTCTACACATGGATATCCAATTTTCCCAGCGCCATTTATTAAAGAGGATGTCATTTCCCCAGTGTATGTATTTGGTGCCTTTGTCAAAAATCATTTGGCTGTAAGTACATGTATTTATTTCTGGGTTCACAATTTTGTTTCATTTGTCTGTGTGGCTGTTTTTATACCAATACCATGTTCTTTTGTTTACTATAGCCTTGTAATACATTTTGAAGTCAGGTAGAGTGATGCCTTCAGCTTTACTCAGGATTGCTTTGATTCTTTGGGCTCTTTTTTGATACCATACAAATTTTAGGATTCATTTTTCTGTTTTTAATAAAATGACATTGGTATTTCAATAGAGATTGCATTGAATCTGTAAATTCTTTGGGCACTATGGTCATTTTAACAATATTAATTCTCACTTTGGGAGGCCAAGGCGGGCAGATCACGAGGTCAGGAGTTCGAGACCAGCTTGGCCAACATGGTGAAACCCCGTCTCTATTAAAAATACAAAACTTGCCGGGCGTGGTGGCTCACGCCTGTAATCCCAGCACTTTGGGAGGCCGAGGCTGGTGACCGGCGGGTCAGGAGGATCGAGACCATCCCATAACACGGCAAAACCCCATCTCTAATAAAATACAAAAATTGGGGCCGGGCGCGGGTGGCGGCGCTCTGTAGCCCCAGAAGCATCTCGAGGCTGAGGCAGGAGAATGGCGGGAACCGGGGCGGAGCTTGCAGTGAACTGGAGATCCGGCCACCGCACCCACCGTCACAGGAGTTCTGTGACCTCGGCCTCAAAAAAAAAAAAAAAAAATACAAAAACTTATCCAGGTGTGGTGGCAGGCACCTGTAATCCCAGCTACTCAGGAGGCTGAGGCAGGAGAATTGCTTGAAACCGGGAGGTGGAGGTTGCAGTGAGCCGAGATGACACCACTGCACTCTAGCCTAGGTGGACAGAGCAAGACTCTGTCTCAAAAAAAAAAAAAAAAAAAAGAAGAAAAACCTAGGAATGGATTTAACCAAGGAGGTAAAAGATGTCTACAAAAGGAACCCTACAGCTGGGCACGGTGGTTCACACCTATAATCCCAGCACTTTGGGAGGCTGAGGCATGTGGATCCCTGAGGTCAGGAGTTGAAGACCAGCCTGACCAACATGGAGAAACCCCATTTCTACTAAAAAAAATACAAAATTAGTCAGGTGTGGTGTATGCCTGTAATCCTAGCTGCTTGGGAGGCTGAGGCAGTAGAATCCCTTGAACCCAGGAGGTAGAGGTTGCAGTGAGCTGAGATTACACCACTGCACTCCAGTCTAGGTGACTGAGAGAGACTGCGTCTCAAAAAAAAAAAAAAAAAAAGAACCCTACAAAATACTGATGAAAAAAATTCAAGAGGACACAAACAAATGGAAAGACATTTCATGCTCACAAATTGAAAGAATTAATATATATATATATAGAGACTGAGTCTTGCTCTGTTGCACAGGTTGGTCTCGGCTCACTGCAACCTCCGCCTCCTGGGTTCAAGCGATTCTCATGCCTCAGCCTCCCAAGTAGCTGGGGGACAGGTGCCTGCCCCCACACTGGGCTTATCTTTTGTATTTTTAGTGGAGACAGGGTTTCACCATGTTGGCCAGGCTGGTCTCGAACTCCTGACCTCAGGTGATGCACCTGCCTCTGCCTCCCAAAGTGCTGGGATTATAGGTGTGAGCCACCATGCCCAGCCTGCCATTCCTAGGTATTTTAATTCTTTGTAACTCTTATAAATTGATTTTGCCTTTGTGATTCCTTTGATTTTGCCCTCATGATTCCTTTTTCAGGTAGTTATTTTTGGTGTATAGAAACACTACTGATACTTGTATATTGATTTTGTAACTTACAACCTCACTGAATTGATCAGAACTAAGTATTTTTTGGTGGGCCCTTGAGGTTTTTTTAGATTAATATCATCTGTAAAATAGGACAGTTTGACTTGTTCTTTTTCAATTCGATGTCCTTTATCTCTTTTTCTTGCCTGATTGCTGTGACTACAACTTCCAGAACTGTGTGAAATAGAAGTGGTAACAGTGGGCATCTTTGAGTTATTCCAGTTCTTAGAGGAAAAGCATTCAGCTTTTTTCCATTCAGCGTGATTTTAGCTGTGGGTTTGCCATCTAGGTGTTTCTTTTTTTGTTGTTGTTGTTGTTTTTTTTTTTTTTTTTTTTTTTTTTTTGAAACGGAGTCTCACTCTGTAGCCCAGGCTGGAGTGCAGTGGCATGATCTCGGGTCACTGCAAGCTCCACCTCCCAGGTTCACGCCATTCTCCTGCCTCAACCTTCCGAGTATCTGGGACTAGAGGCACCTGCCACCACGCCCAGCTAATTTTTTCTATTTTTTAGTAGAGATGGGGTTTCACCATGTTAGCCAGGATGATCTCAATCTTCTGACCTCGTGATCCGCCAGCCTCGACCTCCTAAAGTGCTGGGATTATAGGCATGAGCCACTGCACCCAGCCTAATTTTTGTATTTTTAGTAGAGACGGGGTTTTACCATCTTGGCCAGGGTGGTCTTGAACTCCTGACCTCAGGTGATCCGCCCACCTTGGCCTCCCAAAGTGCTGGGTTTACAGGAGTGAGCCACTGTGCCTGGCCTGTTTGAAATTTTTCTACTTTTTTCATGTAGGTGTTTATTACTATAAACTTCTCTCTTAGCGTTGCTTTTGCTGTATTCCATAGGTTTTGACATATTGTGTTTTCATTTTTACTTGTTTCAAGTTTTTTTTTTAATTTCCCCCTTAATTTCTTCCTAGATCCAATGGTCATTTAGGAGCATGCTGTCTAATTTCCATGTATTTGTACAGTTTTCAAAGTTTCTCATGGTATTGATTTCTAATTTTATTCCATTGTTGTTCTAAGAAGATACTTATTAAGATTTTGATATTTTAGGCTGGGCACGGTGGCTCACGCCTGTAATCCCAGCACTTTGGGAGGCCGAGGCGGGCGGATCACGAGGTCAGGAGATCGAGACCATCCTGGCGAACATGGTGAAACCCCGTCTCTACTAAAAATACAAAAAAACTAGCCGGGCGAGGTGGCGGGCGCCTGTAGTCCCAGTTACTCGGGAGGCTGAGGCAGGAGAATGGCGGGAACCCGGGAGGCGGAGCTTGCAGTGAGCCGAGATCGGGCCACTGCACACCAGCCTGGGCGACAGAGCCAGACTCCGTCTCAAAAAAAAAAAAAAAAAAAGATTTTGATATTTTAAAAATATGTTGAGACTTGTTTTGCGTTCTAATATATAGTCTGTCTTGGAGAATGTTCTATATGCTGATGCAAAGAATATATATTCTGTACTTGTTGGATGAAATGTTCTGTAAATATCTCTTAGGTCTGGCTAGTCTAAATTGCAGTTTAAATTCAGTGTTTGTTTGTTAATTTTCTGTCTAAATCAGCCGTCTAATGCTAAAATCCCTATTATTAGTTTTGGAGTATATCTCTCACTTTAATAATATTTGCCTTATATGTCTGGATGCTCCAGTGTTGGGTGCATATATGTTTAGAATTGTTATATTCCTCTTATTGATCTCTTTATTAGTATATAATGACCTTTTTCATCTCTTTTACTGTTTTTAACTTAAAGTTCATTTTGTTAAGTAGAGGTACTCCTGCTTGCTTTTGGTTTCATTTGCATATAATACCTTTTTCATATTTTCACTTTGAGTCTATTTGTGTCTTTACAGTTGAGATGAGTTTCTTTGAGTTTCTTTTTTTTTTTTTTTTTGAGACGGAATCTTTTTTTTTTTTTTTTTTTTTGAGATGGAGTCTCACTCTGTCACCCAGGCTAGAGTGCAGCGGTGCGATCTCGGCTCACTGCAACCTCCACCTCCCAGGTTCAAGGGATTCTCCTGCCTCAGCCTCCCGAGTAGTTGGGACTACAGGTGCGTGCCACCACACCCGGCTGATTTTTTATTTTTAGTAGAGACGGGGTTTCACCATCTTGGCCAGGCTGGTGTCGAACTCCTGACCTTGTGATCCACCCGCCTCGGCCTCCCAAAGTGCTGGGATTACAGGCGTGAGCCACCACACCTGGCTGAGATGAGTTTCTTAAAGGTAGCACATAGTTGGGTTATATGCTTGTATCAGTTTAGCCAGTCTATATCTTTTATGTGGAAAGTTTAAACCATTTACGTTAAGTTCATTATTGACATGCAAGGGCTTGTTACTGTCACTTTGTTCATTGATTTCTGGTTGTTTTGTATGTTCTTTGCTCCTTTCTTTGTCTAACTGTTTTTCATTGTGGTTTGGTGGTTTTCTATAGTGGTAACATTTACATTTGACTCCTTTCCTTACTTGCATGTTAGCTCTGACAGTGGGTTTTATAGTATTGTGTGTTTTCATGATGGCCAATATTGTCCTTTTGCTTCTAGATGTAAGGATCCCTTAAGCCTTTCTTGTAGGACCAGTCTACTGGTGAAGCATTCCCTAAGCCTTTGCTCCTCTGGGAAAGACTATTTCTCCTTTTTATGAAGGATAATTTTGCTGAGTATAGTATCCTTGGCTGGCAGGGGTTTTTTTTATTATTATTTTCAGCACATTGAATATATCATACCATTCTCTGTTGGCCTGTAAGGTTTCCATTGAGAAATTTCCTGTTTTATGGAGCACCCTGTGTAAGTGACCAGATGCTTTTCTCTTGCTTTTTTTTTTTTTTTTTAGAATTCTCTTTCTTTTTCTTTTGACAGTTTGACTATAATGTGCCAAGGAGAAGACATTTTTGGATTGTCTCTCTTTGAGAATCTATGAACTTCCTGTATCTAGGTATCTAAACCTTTTACTACACTTAGGAAGTTTTTGGTTATTATTTCATTAGATAGGTTTCTATCCTTTTCGTTTTCTCTCCACCTTCTGGGACACCAAAAATTCAAATAGTTGATCACCTTATGGTGCCTGCCCCATATGTCACATAGGCTGTGTTCATTCTTTTTTATTTTTGTCTTTATTTTTGTCTGACTCGTTTATTTCAAAAGACCTGTCTTCAAGTTCTGAATTTTTTTCTTCTGCTTGATCCCTAGTTCATCATGGAAGTTTTCAAATGTACTTTGTACACACATGCCTATAGTCCAGCTACTTGGAAAGCTAAGGTCAGAGGGTCACTTGAACCTGGGAGATTGAGTCTGCAGTGAGCCATGATCATGCCACTGCACTTCAGCCTGGGCAGCAGAGCGAGACCTTGTCTCAAACAAAAAAAAAAAAGAAAAAGAGAGAGAGAGAGAAAAAAGCACAATTAGGAAGAGATGTATACTCAAAAATACCTTAGTGTGAGTTTATCAGAACCAGAACACACACTTCAATTAAATCTATACTTAAAATTCTCTTTTATTCTTATTTTGTGTGAAGATGGTAACTCCCTTCATAACCCCTTGGTGAAATGTGTTTATTATTTTAGGGACGGTTGACATTCAGGGACGTGGCCATCGAATTCTCTCAAGAGGAGTGGAAATGCCTGAATTCTACACAGAGGACTTTATACAGGGACGTGATGTTGGAGAACTACAGGAACCTGGTCTCCCTGGGTGAGGATTATTTTCTTCCAGAAGTCAAAATCTGCCCTTGGTATCGTGCCATTTTCCCTTGTGTGCCTCTTGGGAGCCCCTGCATTGCCTGACTGAGTTTGAGGCCTTGTTGACTCTGAAATGAAAAGCTCCATAATGTGGACTCTGGGGTTCAACCATCCCCCTTTTCCAGATGTTCTGACCCCTTCCTGATACAACAGTGGTGGTTCCAGAGCTGAAGTATCCATGAAAGCTTATAGTAGACTTCTGAAATACTCACTTCTTGTTTTCTACCCCTGTACTTTGATTCAGTAGTTCTTGGAGGGGAGCTAGATATTTGCATATTACAGTCTTCCCTAAGCATTCAGAGTAGGCATTCAGTGAAAGAATTTGTGAAATATTTTCCTAGATCCATCTGTGATATTCTCTCTTCTTATCCAAGCAAAGGGCTGAGATTCTTGAAAAGCCACAGCACATCATGTTCCATTCATTTCATAAGCAGGAAATTCTCTTCTTGACCAGAATATTATCTCATGTGGGGAGCACAGGAAAGAGCCCTGGACCATGGAAAGCCAAGTGCAAATAGCAAGAAAACCAAAAGGGTGGGAATGGATCAAAGGTGTGAAAATAGGTAAGACCTCAGATGCGGGGAGAAGAAGCCACACCATTAAATTATGTTTGGAAACTCTCAGCCAGTGGGAGAGTTCTATAGGAAAACAAATGTTTATATCCTGTGAGCTCTTAGAGGAAATTTTAAACTTCCCCTACTTCTGCCTCTGCCCTTGAGACGTGTCATGGATGATCCTTTCGCTGTCCAGTGGGGGCTGCAGCTCAAACAGAGACAAGTGGAAGTACTTATTATGATGGACAATATTGCCCTCTGACTTCCGTGAACTCTCTGGCTCCTTTACTCTGAGGGGTCCAGGAGGGGCCATATCACAAGGGTCTGCTTCTCCCTTGGTCTCTCCTGTTCTTTTTTTTTTTGAGACGGAGTTTCGCTCTTGTTGCCCACGCTGGAGTGTGATAGCGCAATCTCAGCTCACCGCAACCACCGCCTCCCGGATTCAAATGATTCTCCTGCCTCAGTCTCCCGGGTAGCTGGGATTATAGGCGTGCACCACCACACCTGGCTGATTTTGTATTTTTAGTAGAGACGGGGTTTCACCATGTTGGTCAGGCTGGTCTCAAACTCCCAACCTCAGGTGATCCACGCACCTCGGCCTCCCGGAGTGCTGAGATTACAGGCTTGAGCTGCTGTGCCCTGCCAGTCTCTCCTGTTCTTGATGCCCACCTGATGCTCAGTTCGCTTTCCATATAGATCAGAGCTGAGGCCTCCACAGTCCTGATGCTTGGAACTGTCTATGCTCCACCTCATTTCCGGTGTTTGGAAGACCTGCGCAGGAGATGGGAAACACTGGCTGCTCCTCCTTTGCATCTGAGGCCCTGGGAGCTGCAAGGAGCTGTCTCAAGCCCTTTGTGCCTGTTGTGATCCCTCAGCCATTTCTTCTCTTCTGCTTTTGCTACAGTTCATGGGTGTGTGGACCCGGGGAGGGGGTTGGATCTTCTGAGACTGTTACTCAGCAGAACTGTAAGAACAGTTGACAGGTCTTCACTGGGATCCCCTGTCCTACACAGGGAGTATATCTTAGTCTTTCAGGCTCTTAGCTTAGGATCCATCTATAGGCAGAGCAGACAATCCCATCTCAAGGTCTTTCAAAATCCAGCTTCATATGTTGTATTTTTCTCTCTTTTCCATTGGTCTCACTACTATATGAATGTAGAAAAACCTTGGCTCTTCCTGATTTTGTTTTCTCTTAAGTTTGCATAATTTTTCCTCTGAAAACCGACTTTGGGTCAGGTGCGGTGGCTCACGCCTGTAATTCTAGCTCTCTGGGAGGCCGAGGTGGGTGGATCACCTGAGGTCAGGAGTTCAAGATCAGACTGACCAACATGGTGAAACCCCATCTCTACTAAAATACAAAAATTAGCCAGGCATGGCTGGGCACGGTGGCTCATGCCTTGTAATCCCAGCACTCTGGGAAGCCAAGGCAGGTGGATCACCTGAGATCAGGAATTCGAGACCAACCTGGCCAACATGGTGAAACCCCGTCTCTACTAAAAATACAAAAATTAGCCAGGCGTGGTGGCGTGTGCCTGTAAGCCCAGCTACTCAGGAGGCCAAGGCAGGAGAATCACATGACCCCACGAGGCAGAGGTTGCAGTTAGCTGAGACGGCACCACTGCACTACAGCCTGGGTAACAGAACAAGACTCCATTTCAAAAACAAAACAAAACCCGGCTTTTGATATACACCCCCCTAGGGTCTGTCATTTGTATTCCTGCTGTGATAACCAACCTATAGGTTATGCATACCTTCTCCTGGAGTCTCTTATGGAGGGTGTTTATGTGATAACAGGAAATTTGTGAGGGAAAACTCTTTGACTAATATAATTGAATAGCCTCCTGCTACATGTAGAGATGCCCCTTAAAGCGCTGAGCAGAATTGTCAGCATGGCCCAGGATATGGGATACAAAATATCAGGCGAGCCTGATTGACAAGTGTTTCCAGCTGTCCTTCGAGTTTTGAGGAGCCTCACAAAAGTGTATCTGAAGGGCACTGTGACTGTGCTGGACACATAAACTAATGATCATCTTCCCTAAGCCAGCAGTCGGTGTGGGATGTTCTCCTAGCGATGACATTGTCCAAGTTCACAGCATCATATGTGTGAGGCTCTTGACTAAACTATTGTTCACGCCGTATTTGTTCATTTTCCATCCTGTGTGCTCCATTGTTCATTCTCATCAACAAACCTTTGTTCAGCCTGGGTTCAATTTGTTGTAGATTCAAACCTACAACAAATACAGCGTTGACACATCACATCTTGTGGAGGGAGCTTGTGAAGCTGAATAGTGCCTTGGTTTCTTCTCATTTGTTGTTTTTTTGCTTCACACCGCTGTAATGCCTCGGTTTTTAAAGTCCAGTGTCATTTGTTTAAGCCACTACTACTTTCATCTTGTACATTTACATGTGGTATAAATGAACACCTTTTTCATTTAGTCATAAATTCTGTATTTTTTGAGATACTTTTTTTTTTTGGAGATGGAGTTTCGCTCTTGTCACCCAGGCTGGAGTACAATGGCACAATCTCAGCTCACCGCAACCTCCGCCTCCCAGGTTCAAGTGATGCTCCTGCCTCAGCCTTCTGAGTAGCTGGGATTACAGGCATGCACCACCACACCTGGCTAATTTTGTATTTTTAGTAGAGACAGAGTTTCTCCATGTTGGTCAGGCTGGTCTTGAACTCCCGACCTCAGGTGATCCACCCACCTCGGCCTCCCAAAGTGCTGGGATTACAGGCGTGAGCCACCGCGCCTGGCCCCAAGGTCAGAATTGTAACTGTCCTAGTGGAATTATATCCCACAGACATGCATGCACAAATTTTCCTCCTACACTCCCATTCCTCCCCTGTGCTCTTGCCCTTTCTCTCTCCTATCCTCACATGATACCTTGATCTGCATGGAATATACTGTTGCTTTTTAGCATATTGATTTTGTATTCCTGAACACCCCAATTTCCACAGGACTTCTTCACCCTCCACACTACTTACAGTATGCAAGACTAGATGCTACTCAACCGCTTTGTAAGTCAGGATCTGCCTAAATCAGTATGTGTAGGAAGTGATGACTCACGTACCATTATCCATGAGAGCTGACTGACTAGATGTGTTGGTGGTGTAGTGGTGAGCATAGCTGCCTTCCACGAGAGCTGACTGAATAACACTATTACCAACACAGTCCAGCTCTTGTATCTCCTTTTCTTCATGTGCTCCTTGCCTGGGTGCATTCTTGCCGTGACTGATAGTTTTCAACACTGCACATGTCCACCCAGGTTTTCCGTACTGCCTGGTTGGACATGTGCTTAAAAACATGTCTGGTGGCCTGGCGCAGTGGCTCACGCCTGTAATCCCAGCACTTTGGGAGTCCAAGGTGGTCGGATCACTTGAGGTCAGGAGTTTGAAACCAGCCTGGCCAACATGGTGAAACCCCTTCTCTACTAAAAATAAAAAAAAAAATTAGCCAGGCATGGTGACAGGTGCCTGTAATCCCAGCTACTCGGGAGGCTGAGGCAGGAGAATTGGTTGAACCTGGGAGGCAGTGGTTGCAGTGAGCCGAGATCATGCCACTGCACTCCAGTCTGGGCGACAGAGTGAGACTCTGTCTCAAAAAGGAAAAAAAAAAAAGTCTGAGCCTTGTGGCCCAGGATTTAGTCCTGTTTTTCTCTCTTATTTTCTGTAAAAATTGAGATTAGATACATGAATACTGTGGGCCTAATGTCTTTATTTGAAAAATAATAACAATTTACCTGAAAGTTTTTAAAACAAGGTGGTGGTGTGTGATTACTTGGAATATTGCATGTCTTATAGTAAAGTCCCAAAGTTTCTTTATTTAATAAGATTGATCAACCTTCTCTGATGATTGTGATGAGATTGTCCTTTTTCTGTCTTATATAACTCATCGTGCCATAAGAAATATCACAGGCGGGCCAGGCACGGTGGCTCACACCTGAAATCCCAGCACTTTGGAAGGCTGAAGTGGGCAGATCACCTGAGGTCAGGAGTTCGAGACCAGCCTGGCCAACATGGTGAAGCCCCATCTCTACTAAAAATACAAAAATCAGCCAGGCAGCCGGGCGCGGTGGCTCAAGCCTGTAATCCCAGCACTTTGGGAGGCCGAGACGGGCGGATCACGAGGTCAGGAGATCGAGACCATCCTGGCTAACACGGTGAAACCCCGTCTCTACTAAAAAATACAAAAAACTAGCCGGGCGAAGTGGCGGGCGCCTGTGGTCCCAGCTACTCGGGAGGCTGAGGCAGGAGAATGGCGTGAACCCGCGAGGCGGAGCTTGCAGTGAGCTGAGATCCGGCCACCGCACTCCAGCCTGGCCGACAGAGCCAGACTCAGTCTCAAAAAAAAAAAAAAAAATCAGCCAGGCATGGTGGTAGGCGCCTGTAATCCCAGCTACTTGGGAGACTGAGGCAGGACAATCACTTGAACCCAGGCGGCGGAGGTTTCAGTTAGCCAAGATTGCCCCATTGCACTCCAGCCTGGGCGACAAGAGCGAAATTCTGTCTCAAAAAAAAAGAAAAAGAAAGAAATACTATAGGCTAGGAGAACTAAACCACAGAAGTTTGTATCTCCCAGACCTGGAGGCTGGGAAGTCAAAATTAAGGAGCCAGGTGAATCAGTTCCTGGTGCAGGCCCGCTGCCTGGATTACCCCAGCCATCTTCTGACTGTCCCACATGATGGAAAGGGCAAGATAAAACGAGCTCTTACATCTCGTCCTGTAAGGACATTAATCCTATTTTTGAGTAATCCAGCCTCATGACCTAATTATATCCCAAATGCCCCATCTGTAACAACATTACACTAGGGAATAGGACCTTAGCATATGAATTTGGGCCAACATATTCAGACCGTAGAGACTGCATTCTATTTTGTTTGTTTTTATTTTTCAGTCCGTTCTAAACACTGTGTTCTCTGATTTCAGTTAATAAATTTGCCAAGTTATGTGTGTTTTGTGGTCGATGAACTAGGTCACGAAAGGACAATGCATATGTAGGGAATTGCTTTATTGACTGGCTGTTTGTTGTATAAGTGCAGGTGTGAAGTCATAATTGTGATTTCTGACTTTGTTCTTCACTCCTTCTTTATAATGCTATGTATTTACCTGACCTCATGCATCAAATGTCAGAGAGCTTAACATATATTCCAGTTCACAGGTCGTGTGCTGGTTCTGAAATAGTCCTTGTTTTTTTCTTAGGAGAATCATTTACAGGCTATAACTTTGTACAAGTGTAGTTACTAGTTTTTGGTTTGTTGGTTTTTTTTTTTTTTTTTTTTGAGACGGAGTCTCGCTTTGTTCTCCCAGGGCGCTGGAGTGCAGTGGCCTGATCTCACCACTGCAAGCTCCGGGCCTCCCCGGGTTCACGCATTTCCTCCCCGCCTCAGCCTCCCAAGTAGCTGAGACTACAGGCGCCCGCCACCACCGGGTTAAGGTTTTTTGTATTTTTAGTAGAGATCGGGTTTCACCATGTTAGCTGCTGTGGGATAGTCTCTCGATCTCCTGACCTCGTGATCCACCCGGGCCGGCCTCCCAAAGTGCTGGGATTACAGGCTTGAGCCACCGCGCCCGGCTGTTTGTTGGTTTTATCATGGATTACTACAGTGTTTTATTAATTAATTGTTATGATTTACAGATGATGGGTTTTTAGTAAGTTTCATGCAATATAACTGACATGCATCACTCATTAATGTCAAAAATGCCTGATCTGGGTGGGTACAGATAGTTTCATAACAGGTATTCAGAAAAATTAGCTATTTTTAACAATGTTTTATTAATTTTTTTCTCATTTTGTCAGTGCTATTACTGTTTTGCAATTCAGAATTATCATTTATGTACCTTATTCCATAAGTTTGTTGCGGCTTAGTTACCATTATGATATATTGTGTAGTACTTTTTTCATGTATATGGGCACGGTAAATATGCTGTAGCTAGGTAAAATGTAATATTTATTTCCTTTCAATAATGAGACAGCCATGTATTTTCTGCCAATCGGTGTGTACTTTGTTGTCAAGGTGAAAAAATACTCCTTTCAGGGCTAACATAGGTTTGAACAATGTGTTTTGGTCATAGGATGTTTGAAACTGTCCTTCCCTAGAGTTCATTTGAATTACATATAATCACCCTTTTTTTTAACTAAAGAATGTGATTTCTTTGTGTTCCTAAAAATTAAAGATCTTGATTGGGAAGTTTTATAACTCTGTTGTGTATAAATATTGCTTTTTGTGTAATTCGGTTATTCAGTATAAAATATGTATATACTGTCTCTAATTGGAAACCTGTGGTTTTTTATTTCTTATAGATCTCTCTCGTAACTGTATGATCAAGGAATTAGCACCGCAACGGGAAAGTGACAGAGAAGAAGTATTCCACACAGTGACATTGGAACAACATGAAAAACATGACATCGAAGAGTTTTGCTTCAGGGAAATGAAGAAAAAAATATATGACTTTGACTCTCAGTGGAGAGATAATGAAAGAAATTATAACAAAGCGACTATGGCCCCAAAAGAAAATCTTACTTGTAGAAGAGACCAACATGATAGAAGTGGTATAGAAAACAAGTCTATTAAAAATCAGCTCGGATTAAGCTTTCTACCACATCCCCCTGAACTGCAGCAATTTCAGGCTGAAGGGAAAATTTATGAATGTAACCATGTTGAGAAGTCTGTCAACCATGGTTCCTCAGTCTCAGCACCCCAAATAATTTCTTCTACCGTCAAAACCCATATTTCTAATAAATATGGGACTGATTTCATCTGTTCTTCATTACTCACACAAGAACAGAAATCATGCATTAGGGAAAAACCTTACAGATACAATGAGTGCGACAAAGCCTTGAATCATGGCTCCCACATGACTGTACATCAGGTAAGTCATTCTGGAGAGAAACGATATAAATGTGATCTATGTGGCAAGGTCTTTAGTCAAAAATCAAACCTTGCGCGTCATCGGAGAGTTCACACTGGAGAGAAACCATACAAATGTAATGAATGTGACAAAGGTTTCAGTCGCAACTCATGCCTTGCACTGCATCAGAGAGTTCATACTGGAGAGAAACCTTACAAATGTTATGAATGTGACAAGGTCTTCAGTCGCAATTCATGCCTTGCACTACATCAGAAAATTCACGTTGGAGAGAAACCTTACAAGTGTGATGTGTGTGGCAAAGCCTTTAGTGTGAGGTCAACACTTAGCAACCATCAGGTAATTCATAGTGGCGAGAAACCTTACAAATGCAATGAATGTGGCAAGGTGTTCAGTCAGACTTCAAGCCTTGCAACTCATCAGAGAATTCACACTGGGGAGAAACCATACAAGTGTAATGAATGTGGTAAAGTCTTCAGTCAAACTTCAAGCCTTGCAAGGCATTGGAGAATTCATACTGGAGAGAAACCTTACAAATGCAATGAATGTGGTAAGGTTTTCAGTTATAATTCACACCTTGCGAGTCATCAGAGAGTTCATACTGGAGAGAAACCTTACAAGTGTAATGAGTGTGGCAAAGCCTTTAGTGTGCATTCGAACTTAACTACCCATCAGGTCATCCATACTGGAGAGAAACCTTACAAATGTAATGAGTGTGGCAAAGCCTTCAGTGTGCATTCAAGCCTAACTACCCATCAGGTCATCCATACTGGAGAAAAACCTTACAAATGTAATGAATGTGGCAGATCCTTTAGTGTGCGCCCAAACCTCACTAGACATCAGATAATCCATACTGGAAAGAAACCTTACAAATGTAGTGATTGTGGGAAGTCCTTTAGTGTGCGCCCAAACCTCTTTAGACATCAAATTATCCATACTAAGGAGAAACCTTATAAAAGAAATTAGTATGGCAAGGTCTTCAGTCAAAGTTTAAATCTTGTGAGTCATCAAAGAATTTATACCAGAGAGAAACCATACAAATATAATAAATGTGGCAAAGTTTTCAGTCACAATTAACTCTTACAGCATCAGAGAATTTCATTCTCAAGAGAATCCTTACAAGTATGGCAAACCCTTCATCACAAGTTCAAGCATTCATTGATGTCAGAGTCCATGCTAAAGAGAAATCATATAAACCTAAGTATGTGGCAGAGACTTCATTTAGGTCTCATAACTCACTAGATATCAAAATGTATATACATCTTTTTATATTTTGTGCATGTTGAAGCTATTAACCAAGGATCAAAACTGTAAAACATCCAAGGATTTATGTGAGGAATAATTCAATCTAGTGCTGATAAACTTTTCATATACATTGTAGAACAACTGCAAGTTCAAATGTGTTAAAACTCATACACAACATGATATGTATTAAAGGTTACAGGATGTTTGAAGTCACTGGTTATCTCCAGATTTTAAAATATTTTATTTATTTATTTTAGGTGTCTTGCAAGGCTACTACTTTATATTTTAGGATTTATGACTTTCAACCTAAACCTTGAAATCTGTTGATATGCCTCCTTACCTGCCTTTCATGGCGATGTCTGGGAAAGAATCAGTAAGATGGAAGGGCTCACTGCATTAGATGAGGATCATTTCTATTCAAATTCTTTGACGAATAAGGACTCTGCCCCAAATTACCAAGCATGGGGGCAGGCAGAGAATAATGCAAAACGATGATATTGATCATCATCCTCATTGTGTTCAGGGTGTTCTCCTGACAGAGGGCACTTTGGGTTACAGGAAAGAGATGACCTACAAACTGACCATGAAACAGAGCAGACCACGACCGGGCGTGGTGGCTCACACCTGTAATCCCAGCACTTTGGGTGGCTGAGGTGGGTGGATCATGGGGTCAGGAGTTCAAGACCAGCCTGGCCAAGATGGTGAAACCCCGTCTCTACTAAAAATACAAAAATTAGCCGAGCGTGGTGGTGGGTGCCTGTAATCCCAGCTACTTGGGAGACGGAGGCAGGAGACTGTCTTGAACCCGGGAGGCAGAGGTGGCAGTGAGCCGAGATTACACCACTGCACTTCAGCCTAAGTGACTGAGAGAGACTGCGTCTCAAAAAAAATAAGAGCTGACCAAGACCTTAGACATTTTGATTTGTGGGAGGAGCGTAATGGGTTATAAGTGACTTGATTCTATGGTGGAAATAATTCAGGGGAAAATGGTGGCTACCTTCTGCATGGAATGGCCATCGCTGTTGTACAGCCAAGATTGAAACCACGATAGAAACCACAACCTCAAAGATAAACCACAATACCATGTTACTAATTAGGATTCACATTTACTGCTGTTATTACATTTTGCTACCGTTTTCTTCAGAATGTATCATAGATCTCGTGTGCTAATTAATAAAATCTAATTTTTGCATAACTATGAATGCATCATGTTCTTTCTACCAACATAGTTTTATCCCACCTTAGTAGGTTATACTTTGTAACAGACGATAACAACACACCATTAGACTCTTAAGGCTGAAAGATAGAACCATTTTTTTTTCTTGGAATTAAATAGAAAGTTGGGAACATACACATAGAGTGCACTTGAGTTCTCCACATGCCCTGCCTCAGGATACTTATGTGAATATAATGAAAATCCCAAGAAAGTTATTTTACACCGTGAAAGCTGTATCACTCTTTTTTTTAATTTTTATTTTTTGAGACGGAGTCTTGCGCTGTCACCCAGGCTGGAGTACAGTGGCACAATAGCTCACTGCAAGCTCCGCCTCCCGGGTTCAAGCGATTCTCCTGCCTCAGCCTCCCGAGTAGCTGGGATTACAGGCACACGCCACCATGTCTGGCTAATTTGTGTATTTTTAGTAGAGACAACGGTTCACCATGTTGGCCAGGCTGGTCTCAAACTCCTTACTTCAGGTTATCTGCCTGCCTTAGCCTCTTGAAGTGCTGGGATTACAGGCGTGAGCCACCGTCCCTGGCCAGCTGTATCACTCTTGGTGACTATTGCACCATATGATTATTTTTCTACATGCCTCTTGTGTGTCAGATAAGACCCAAGGAGTACACCTTGATTTACATGAAGGGAAAGTACAAATATAGTAAGAATATGGATGTAATCCCAGCACTTTGGGAGGTCACCAGACGGGGCACATCACGAGGTCAGACCAGACCATCCTGGTGCCATCGATGATGCCGAAACCCCTTATCTCTACTAAAAATACAAAAACTGAAGTTTGGCTGGTGAAAGCGGGAGTGCCAGGGGAGTCCAGCTACCTCGAGGCTGGAGGCGGTGGAACCCGAGTAGCGGAGCTTGCAGCAGCCGAGATCCGCCACCGCACCCAGCCTGGTGATACAGCGACCCGCCTCAAAAAAAAAAAAAAAAAAAAAAAGAATATGGAAAATAAATTCTAAAATGCCGAATGGGGATAAGGATAAAATGTTTTTTTATCCTTAGGGTGTTCAGTGTCATAATTTGAAAAGAATAATTATTGTTTATGACCTTCCTTTTAAAAATTAACATACACAATGTGAATTTTGTTTTGTTTTGGTAGATAAAGTAGAAATTATATATTCACCCTGATAACGTTG
Source organism: Papio anubis (assembly GCF_008728515.1). Lineage (NCBI taxonomy): Eukaryota > Metazoa > Chordata > Mammalia > Primates > Cercopithecidae > Papio > Papio anubis. The sequence continues at coordinate 7,919,970 of NC_044995.1, read as the reverse complement.
TTAGGAATTTTAACTTGTGACCACTTTACAGGAACTGCAAAGAACTCCTTCTAAGGTTTAGTTTCAGTATTGACAGTGATAATGCCAAACACTGAAGTGTTTGTTTATATTCTAAGGTTTATTTTCAACTTTAGTAAAATTACTTTGTTATTTTTTATGATTTTTACTAGGCTTCTGTAGTCAACCACCTTGCTGAGGTCGCTCCAGCACTGCTAATTTTGTCTTGCACATTTCCATATATTATAAATGAACTTGGCTTTTTATTTAATCAGCAGTTTTGTTGATGACACCTTAGTACTCATAGTTTTAAATTTGTGATATGTGGAACTGTTGTATCAGGGAATATCTATTGATTTGTGTGTTTTAGTGTAACATTTCCTTCTCTAGTGCAGAGGAGAAGTGCTCAGCAGGAGTTTCTCCAAAACCTGCACAAACTCCAGAACTTTTTAAATGGTCTTTTTTTTCTTTTTTTTGGAGACAGACTCTTGGTCTCTTGCCCAGTAGAGTGCAGTGGTGCAATCCTGGCTCACTGCAGCCTTAACTTCCTGGGCTCAAGTGATCCTCCCACCCCCGCTTCCCGAGTAGCTGGGACTACAGATGCGCACCACCACACTTGGCTAATTTTTGTATTTTTTGTAGAGACAGGGTTTCACCATGTAGACCACGCTGGTCTCAAACTTGTGAGCTCAAGGGATCTGCCTGCCTCGGTCTCCCAAAGTGCTGGGATTGCAGGTGTGAGCCACCGTGTACAGCTACAAACTTTTCTTTTTTGAGGTTTTTGATTACTAATTCACTATTTATTCATTCATTAATTTGTTCATTCATGGGATGCAGTCTCACTCTGTCACCAGGCTGGAGTGCAGTGGCATGATCTCGGCTCACTGCAACCTCTGCCTCCTGGTTTCAAGCAATTCTCCTGCCTCAGCCTCCTGAATAGCTGGGACTACAGACATGTGCCACCACGCCCAGCTAATTTTTATATTTTTAATAGAGACAGGGTTTTACCATGTTGACCAGGATGGTCTCGATCTCTTGACCTCATGTGATCCGCCCGCCTCAACCTCCCAGAGTGCTGGCATTACAGGCTCGAGCCACCGCACACAGCCTTATTTATTTGTTATTATTTATTTATTTATTTGAGACAGAGTCTCGTTCTGTCAACCAAGCTGGAGTTCAGTGGCACAATCTCGGCTCACTGCAGCCTCTGCCTCCCTGGTTCAAGCAATTCTCCTGCCTCTCAGCCTCCTGAGTAGCTGGGATTACAGGCGTGGACCACCACGCCCGGCTAATTTTTGTATTGTTAGTAGAGACGCGGTTTGGCCATGTTGGCCAGGCTGGTCTCGAACTTCTGACCTCATATCCGCTCACCTCGGCCTCCCAAAGTGCAGGGATTGCAGGCATGAGCCACCATGCCCAACCCTCTGAACCATTATTTGTCAGTGTAATTTGGAACAACTTTTCCTTAACAACACCCCTCCCAAGAGTAGGCTTTTTTTTTTGTTGGAAGGAGAGACAGGTTCTCACTCTATTGCCCAGATTGGAGTGCAGTGTCAGGATCATAGCTCACTGCAGCCTCGAACTCCTGGGCTCAAGCAATCTTCCTGAGTAGCCGGGACTATAGGTGTGTGCCACCATGCCCAGATAATTTTTAAAAATTTTCTGTAGAGATGGGAGTCTTGCTATGTTGCCCAAACTGGTCTTGAACTCCATGATGAGCCAGGCTCACACCTGTAATCCCAACACTTGGGGAGGTCGAGGCAGGAGGATCAGTTGAGGCTAGAAGTTCAAGACCTGCCTGGGCAACATAGTGAGAATCCACTTCTGCAAAAAGTAAAAAAATTAGTAAAGTGTGGTGGTGCAAACCCATAGTCCCAGCTATTTGGGAGGCTGAGGTAGGAGGATCACTTGAGTTGAAGGCTGCAGTGAGCTATGGTCTTGACACTGCACTCTAGCCTGGGCAACACAGCAAGATGCTCTCTCAAAAAATAAATAGACCGGGCACAGTGGCTCACACCTGTAATCCCAGCACTTTGGGAGGCCAAGGTGTGGGGGATCCCTTGAGTTCACGAGTTCAAGGCTAGCCTGAGCAACATGGCAAAACCCCATCTCTACAAAAAGTACAAAAATTAACTAGGCGTGGTGACGTGTGCCTGTAGTCTCAGCTACTGGGGAGATTGAGGTGAGAGGACTGCCTAAGCCTGGTAGATGAAAAGTTGCAGTGAACAGAGATGACGCCACTGCACTCCAGTCTGGGTGACAGAGCAAGACTCTCTCCAATAAATAACATAACATAACATAACATAACATAACATAACATAACATAACATAACATTTCCCTGAATAACTGTAGTCATGCCAAATGCTCATCCACAGCCCTATAACTTGTGCTTGTGCTTTCTAGCCTTGTTTACTTCTCCATATATGAAAAAAAAAAAAAAGCTTGTTAGTTTGTGTCTCTTGGACATCTTCAGATCTTGTAGTTGGAACATTCTCTCTATTGCAATAGTCCTTTTGAATAAAATCTTTCCTTTTCTAAGTCTGAATTTGCCATTTACAGTGGTAAATGTCTTAATTGTTCTGAGATAAATTATGTATATTCTCTTATTGTGGCAGAGGGCTTAATATATATTCAGTAGGTGAAAGTGGTTCCTGGGGCCAGGCATGGTGGCTCACGCCTGTAATCCCAGCACTTTGGGAGGCTGAGGCGGGTGGATCACTTCAGGTCAGGAGTTCGAGACCAGCCTGAGCAACATGGTGACACTTCATCTCTACTAAAGGACGTGGTGGAGGGCGCCTGTAATCCCAGCTACTCGGGAGGCTGAGGCAGGAGAATTGCTTGAACCCGGGAGGCCGAGGTTGCAGTGAGCAGAGAGCATGCCACTGCACTCCATCCTGGGCGAGAGAGCGCGACTCCAGCTCAAAAAAAAAAGTATAGGCGTTTGAGGTTGTCATCTCGTACAGAATAGAAAATAGTGAGTATTTAAAAAGGGCAATGCAATTTATATATATATTTTAAAAGTTATTGCTAATTTCAGGGCTTTTAAGTTACTTAATTTTAATCGCAGAAACTTTCCAGGATGCCATCACCGCTCCGTGTCGACCCACATTCCCAGACTCCTGGGCTGCTTCAGCGTCAATAATATTACTGGGTAAACGCGCTAGCAAAAAATGGTTTCAACATAAACCGTTTCCATTCTAAGAGGAAAGCAGTTTGGTTTCCAAAATAACCTACACAACTGTGCCTTTAACTTGAAACCTTTTGAAACACCTACGCCGTTCCACATGACACTACAGACTAAAGGCTCTGGGCGCTGGGCGCTGGGCGCTGGGCAGTGGGCGTCACACGAAATCACTGACCCTAGCGTGTCCCGGCCCGGCCCGCCCCACCTCTCCCCCGAGACCCTCCCAGGCGGTCCCTCCCCCCGGTTCCTCCCCGCCCTTCCCCGGTGGCTCCTCCCCGGCCCGCCCCCGGGTCCCTCCCACTCGGCCACTCCCCGCCGCTCCCCGGTGGCTCCTCCTAGTTCCTTCCCTGGGGTCTCTGCCCCGGGGCCCCTGCCCCAGCCCCTACCCCTACCCCTACCCCTGCCCCTGCCCCAGCCCCAGCCCCAGCCCCAGCCCCAGCCCCAGCCCCAGCCCGGCTCTCTCAACGCCCCGCCCTTTTCCGGTTCCGCCCACCTCGGACCCCGCCCCAGGCCACTGGGTCGCTTCCCTCCGCGCAGTTGCCCCCAGACCCGGAAGTGGATCGTGCGGAGCAAGCATCACACCATGGCGTATGAGTGTTCCTCTGTGTAGAGTCAACCTGCGCCTCGCCGTCCCCCGTTCGCACACCCGATGCCCGGGGGTTGCTACGGACTTAACATCTCCGCACCGCACCCTCCACCTCAGGTAAATAGGCCTTGCGGTGTGGGCCCGGAGACGCTTCCTTTTGGGTTAAAGTCGCCCTGAGGCTTGTCCCTGCCCCCGGTCTTTCTGCCTCGGGCCAAGTAAACATGGCCTTTCCCTGTTTTTTAAACGTTTAAGCAGGATTTTCCTGCTTAAAATCCTTTACTGACGCCTCCTCCCGCCCCGCATCGCTTAAAGTCCTCACCGCCTGCCCTGGGCGCCTCGCAGCCTCGCCCTCGTCGGCCCCTGGAGCGCAGCGCCGCAGCCCCAGTCCCGGGGAGGCCGCGCCTCTGCTTGATCCTGGAATCCTGCAGATCCCACTCCTGTCCTAAGGCGTCGTCACCCCCCACCTCCCTCCTCCTCGTGCCGGGCCCTGCTGCTCCCCAGGCCTCCCCTTCGCAGTCACCGCTTCCCTTGAGTCCTTGTGGGGAGGTGCCCGGGGCCTGTCCTGTGATACCCCGTGTTTTTGCCTGCCCAGCTCCACCCCCTGGAAAATGTACTCCTCCGACGTGCAGACATCTTACTCCAAACCCTCCAGTGAATGTGTGGCCCCAGGGAATCAGGAGAGAGACAAAGAGCGACTGAGAGGAGATGGAAAAACTAAGAAAGAGAAAAAGAAAAATGAGGGAGACCTATAAACAGATAGTAAAGTGGAGGATAGGTGAGGGATTTGCAAAGAGACAGAGTGAAAGAAGCAGTCAAGAAAGTAGCAGGGGCAGAAAAGCAATTGGCGAAATGTAGAGAAAAGCTCGATGTCCACAAATGAAGGACCACAAGATAAGGAGACGGACAGCAAAGAAGGAGCCTCCTCAGACAAGAGAGTGAGGGAGAGGCGAAGAGATTGGGAGCCAGGACAGACAGCAGCGTGGTGCTGGGACAGCAAGAGGGGACAGCCGGTGACAAGGCGAGCAGAGGGAGGACTACAACACGGGGAGGCCTCGGTCTGGGAGTGCCAGATAGCGAGGATAAACGGGTGTAACAGGGAAGAGGGAATTTAACAGGGAGAGCAGAGGAGGCGCAGAGATGGGGTAAGAAAGAGGCAGAAATAGTTGGAGACTGGGACGATGAAAAGATTGGAAAGAAAGCGCCACAAGAGTTGAAACAAATTGCAAGAATGGAGTAGAACAGATATAAGGGGGGAAAACAAAGAAGGGAGAAACAGCAGAAGAAAAAAGAGCCACAAAATCAGCAGAATTCTAGGGGGAAAATAAAAGGGGGAAAAGAAGGGCTGGAGAGACAGGGTGAAAGTGAGAGGTACAAAATGGGGGGAGAGGAACACATAGTTACAAAGAGGGGCGCCCTGGGGCCAGATGAGAGGTGAGTTGAGATTGGATATGAAAATTTGATTTCTCTATTTATAATGTATTACATTTAAATTGTAACCTTACTGTTTAAATTCTACATGTAGGGATGAGAATTACAAAGCTCTGTAAAAGGCTTGTGCATTTTATAATTATGGCATCAGAGGCTAGCTTTCATTTGCCCATGCTGTTCAGCCACTGGGCGGTGACTTGCCTCATTTGGTTGTGGGTCTCCCTCTTCCTGTTTCCTAGGATGGGGTAGGGTGTGGGGCAGTGAAGAGGGGCAAGGCGTGACTGACTGTCACTGCCTGGTGCCTTGTATTTACCTTTCATCTCACAGTTCATGTTGAAGGTTGAGATAAAGCTTATCTAATTCAGTCTCTTTTTCTATATGTAATTATTGCTGAAGTAAGCTTTTGTGGAATCCTATATTGGCTCATGTCATTCTTTTCTAAATGTGATATATTTTCAATTTTTTCCCTTTGTAGAATTCCATATATAGTTAAATAATATATACATATTAAATAATATATATATATTCAAAATGGTTTCCATTGGAAGTTAATTGTGTTGAGTTCAGATTGAGGTCTGCACGCTTTCTACTCTTTATCACATATTGGGAATATTCTTTGGTAGTCAGTAGGTAATTTTATTCATATTTATTTATTTTTGAGACAGAGTCTCTGTCACGCGGGCTGGAGGGCAGTGGCATGATCTCAGCTCACTGCAACCTCTGTCTCCCAGGTTCAAGCAATTCTCCTGCCTCAGCCTCCTGAGTAGCTGGGATTACAGGTGTGCGCCACCATGCCTGGCTAATTTTTTGTATTTTTAGTAGAGACAGGATTTCACCATGTTGGCCAGGCTGCTCTCAACCTCCTGACCTCAAGTGATCCACCTGTCTTGGCCTCCCAAAGTTCTGGGATTACGGGCGTGAGCCACCGTGCCCGGCCCTTATTTATTTATTTATTTTGAGATGGAGTCTTACTCTGTCACCCAGGCTGGAGTGCACTGGTGTGACCTTGGCTCACTGCCATCTCCACCTCCCAGGTTCAAGCAATTCTCCTGCCTCTGCCTCCCAAGTAGCTGGAATTACAGGCACCTGCCACCACACCTGGCTAATTTTTGTATTTTTAGTAGAGATAGGGTTTCATTATATTGGCCAGGCTGGTCTCGAACTCCTAATCTCAAGTGATCCCTCCCAAAGTGCTGGGATTACAGGCATGAGCCACTGCGCCGGCCATCAGTAGGAATTTTAGATGGTGTCAACGTGTATTTGGTAAAGATATCAATGACTTTTTTTTTTTTTTTTTAAACCTTAACATGAGAACCTATTAACTAATTTGGTTTTTTTTTTTTTTGAGACGGAGTCTCACTCCATTGCCATTTTTTGTATTTTTAGCAGAGACAGGATTTCACCATGTTAGCCAGGATGGTCTCAATCTCCTGACCTCGTGATCCACCCGCCTCAGCCTCCCAAGTGCTGGGATTACAGGCATGAGCCACTGTGCCTGGCTAACTAATTTGTTACTAGTCCGTTTTCTTCCCTTATGTCATCTGTTAAAATAGTGACCTGTGAACTACTAAGTGGATGTCCCCTTCAAGTCCCTTTTGTCAGTTCTATTTTCTGTAAATGTGGAAGGATGGGCCAGATTGCCTCAAAACTTTATTCCAGCAGAGCTTATGTGTTCATGAAAAAATTTGCTGAGAGTTCATTTCTACAGCTGACAGTCTTTCACTGTTTTCAACACCAATAGCCATGTTTTCACAGTTCTGCGTTTCATAAGTATGTTGTGTGTTTCTGGAAAAGAGGAATTAAATGTTTGGGATCAGTGTGATAAAGCCGTGAAGGAGAAGTTTCTTTTGCCCAGGTATATGAAAGAAGATCCTGGAATTTTCCAGGAAGGTGTGAGAAAGTCTAGTGTTACCCATTGGCCCTTCGAGGCTGTCGTAGAGTCAGATACATCTTCTAATTCAACTTCGATGACTTGGTGAAACGTCTCCCCCTCTAGCCCTCAGTAAACCCACCTGCAACATGAAGGTGAGAGACTCAGTAATATACCTCAGTCTGAGCAACACTGACCCCCTTAATGTTTGGCAAAATTGGGTGTCCATCTGTGTTTTGCAGTTCTTCTAGGAAGTGGGGAGTGCCCACTGCAATTAAAAATTTAAATGGGACTCAGTCCTTTAAAATTTAAAACAAAACAAAACTAAAACCACAAGGATGGAAGCCAGGGCATAGACTCAGAGTCAGACCATCTTCAGAGGCCTTTCTCTGCATTAGAGTTATGGCTAAATCTAAAACAGTCATGTCAGTCCCTGGCAGGGAACCCTCCACCGGCTTCCCGTGTTCCCCAGGACAAAAGCCCAACTCCTCACTGTGGCTCCACAGCCCTGTGTCCAGGGCCCCTGCCAGTGTCCAGCCTCCTCCTGGGAGCTTGCCCTCCTCTCCCGACTCCCTCTGCCCCAGTCACATTTGCTTTTCTCTTTTCCCAAACATCAAAACCTTTCCTGTCTCAGTGTTTGCCCCTCCTCTTACCCTGTGTCCCCAAATCATCACAGCTCTGTCCCTTTCTTCTCCTTCGGGTCTAGCCTCAGAGCTGTCTCCTGCCCCCTTGCACCCCCATCTGAAGTTTTCTCTGCATCACTGTCTATCACGTTACTCAGGTTTCACTGTCTCTGCATCCGTCACCACATCAGACACTTTTCTGCGTGGATTATTTTGAGTGTTTTTTTTTTTTTTTTTTTGAGACGGAGTCTCACTCTATCGCCCAGGCTGGAGCGCAGTGGCCAGATCTCAGCTCACTGCAAGCTCCGCCTCCCGGGTTTACGCCATTCTCCTGCCTCAGCCTCCCGAGTAGCTGGGACTACAGGCGCCTGCCACCTCGCCCGGCTAGTTTTTTGTATTTTTTTTTAGTAGAGACAGGGGTTTCACCGTGTTAGCCAGGATGGTCTTGATCTCCTGACCTTGTGATCCGCCCATCTCGGCCTCCCAAAGTGCTGGGATTACAGGCTTGAGCCACCGCGTCCGGCCTATTTTGAGTGTTTTGTGTCGCCCTCCGTTGGAGGACGCAGTCTCCATCTTGGCCACAGGACGACTCTAGCACCTCCGGGGTGGTGATTCAGATGCTGGGGCTGGGGTCGGGCTGAGGAGTCCTCAGGGAAGACCAAAAGGATAGGGCGGGCAGTGAGGATGGTCCCATATTCTGGAAATTTCATCTGTAATTGGTCTAAACCTCCTGTGGCTATTTATTCCAGTCTATATAAGAGCAGAAGGCATGGCCGGGCACGATGGCTCACGCCTGTAATCCCAGCACTTTGAGAGGCTGAGGCGGGCGGATCACTAAGTCAAGAGATTGAGACCGTCCTGGCTAACACGGTGAAACCCCGTCTCTAGTAAAAATACAAAAACTTAGCCGGGCGTGGTGGCGGACGCCTGCAGTCCCAGCTACTGGGGAGGCTGAGGCAGGAGAATGGCGTGAACCCGGGAGGCAGAGCTTGCAGTGAGCCGAGATCACGTTACTGCACTCCAGCCTGGGTGACAGAGCAAGACTCTGTCTCAAAAAAAAATAGAAAAAAAAAAGAAAAAGAGCAGAAGGCCTCACTGAGGCCTGAAAAGCCCCCGCAGACCCTGTGTCCTCAGCCAGTGTCGAGGCGTCCCTACTGCCTTACTCCAGCTCCCGGGTCTCCCACACTCTGCACATCACCAGGGCCCAGTGGCCATCCTGGGCAGGGGCTTTGCCTTCCAGCAGGTGATGTCCTCAGAGTCAGGGGTCCTGGATTCCCTTTAGGAAGGGCAGCGAGAAGTTCAGAAGCTAAATGGGCCATGAAGAAGCCACTCCCTAAACAGCAGGGGAATTTTGCAGGTGACTGTGAGTAGAGAGACAACGGGACAATGGCAGCCTCCCTCATGAGATCTGGGACCTCTCTTTTTCTTGGACATCCTCCATCAGCTCAGTCCGGCTGATCTTCACCTGCCTTTAAACTGGACTCCGTGGTGTCCCCAAATCGCTGGCAACTCCTTCCAGCAGGGCCAACTTCTAGAATCTACACTCGAGGCCCACTGTCCTGCAAATAGCCGTTGGTGTCCATTCCTGCCACATCGCTTGTGTCCAGAGGCCTTTCCATCCAGTGTGCTCCTCAGGCTGGAAGAGAAGTAGAAAAATGGGGCAAGTGAAGAAGTACTTAGAGGTGTGAAGCGAGGCTGAGCCTCTGGAGGAGCTGGATGAATGCTGCATGCACCCGGCCCATGCGTGGCTGCGGGCTCACGGGGTGTGTGGCACACTTGGAAAGAAGTCTTAGGTCTGGCTAAGTGGATTTTGGGGTGGTTGTGGGGCTGCAGGATCATTTTGTAACGCCCTGATGTCTCAGCTCAGGTTACCTGGGAAACAGATGCTGACACAGAGATTTGCACCAGGAGTTTAATTGGGAAACTCATCACGAGGAAAGATAGGAGGAATCGCAGATGATTTTTGCAGAAACCCTCCTGAAACCCACTTAGAACCAGGGCCGAAGCTGAGCCCGCAGGGAGCTTCAGCAGCATGATTTTCTGGGTTGCCTTTGGCATTCGGGGTATTTCCAGTTGCAAGTCAATAGACTTTCAGTTGCGTTTCTGAGGATGAAATGATCATTTGGAGTGTTTCCTTTTATGGTGCTGGAGTCTAATTGGGGCATTGCATCATGAGAGACATCTCTGTTTTATTGGTAGGTTTTAGTGGTATTTCCATGTGGGGTGGAGTCACTATGAGTAGAAATATGTTGTCCTGGGTCAGCGAGTCCCTGGCGTGTTTGTGTATATTATTCCATGAGTGTCTGGGGCTTGTGAGATTTCATAACAGGGCTTCTGGATCTTTATGAAGTATCTGGGGAATGTGGGATCTTTATGAAGTATATGAGGAGTGTGGGAGTTCATAAGCATGTCTGGGTCCAGAAGAGCAACGCAGGGCCTAAGAATCAGGCGCAGATGGCCTTCATTAGGGAGGGTTTGTTGTGGGGGCATCTGTGGGTGCGACTCAAGAGGGAGTGATTGTCAGGGTCCCAGAGCAGGGGAAAGATTTCTCCAAGAATCAGGGCGAAACAGCACACTGAGCTGCAGCCTGCAGGCTTCCACTGGGACTGTCCTTGGGAAGATAGAGCTGCCACATTCTTGCTGCCGGGCCAATGGCCTCTCCCTGTTTATTCCAAGATCACAGAGTCACAGGGCAGCTGGGGAGCTGAGGGGCAAGGTCCTTGAGACCGGCTGTGGAACACAGATCTTTCTCCAGTGCAGAGGGGCCACGGGGCCCTGGGAAGAGAGTTGGAGGATTACAGCCCTGGTCATGGCAGGGAGAGTCAGGAACCGGAGGGAGGAAGAGCTGTGTTCATCCCCACAGGGTGCCCCTCTGCTCAGGAATTTGTGCAATAGAATGGGGTGAGCTAATGGGGTCACATTTAGGGAAAGGAGTCTTTCTGTCCGCCCAACACACATTTCACCCTATGCACACACTTCTCCCTTTCCCCACTGTCCTCTCCAAGAGGGGAAACTAATGTTTCCCCATGTGGGTGACTGAGGAAGAGGAGGGGTTCGTCTGTTTGTGTCTCTCCTTTCTCCCCTCCCTCAAGTCTTCTGCCTGCCTTTCTGCTGCTCTGTTCAGACTCTCACTTCCTGCATGTCTACGGTCAGTTTGTCCCACACAAGACCCAAGGATTTGGGTCTGAATAATATTCAAGCCAACATCATTGGCAAGTGAGAAATCTTAGACCCCAGGACCTTTTTTCTGTGTCGGGGTCTGGGCACAGAGAGGTCTCTCTTCTTTTTGCAGAGTTTAGGGTCTTTTATTGGCCAAGTGGGTCTGCTCAGCCTCAGACAACGATCCCATAGTCAGCCAGATGTGTTTCGGGGTGAACTTACGCTTGCCCTTCCACCTGTTGGGCAAGCAGAGTGTCTCCATGAAGGGTCCTTGGCTCTGCCCCTCAGCTGGTCCTGCTCAGCTCTCTTCTCACAATAAAGACCACCCCAAGGACAAACAAGTCCCCTGCATACATCCGTCTCCCAATGTGAAGGCCATAAAAATGGCCTAATATTCATTCATTCATTCATTTTGAGACGGAGTCTCGTTCTGTCTCCCAGGCTGGAGTGCAGTGGTGCGATGTCAGCTGACTGCAACCTCTGTCTCCCGGGTTCAAGCAGTTCTCCTGCCTCAGCCTCCCGAGTAGCTGGGTCTACAGACATGAGCCACCATCATTTTTTTGTATTTTTAGTAGAGACGGAGTTTCACCATGTTGGTCAGGCTGGTCTTGAACTCCTGACTTGATATGATCCGCCCACCTCAGCATCCCAAAGTGCTGGGATTACAAGCATAAGTCACCGCGCCTGGCGATATGTCATTTATTTTTAATTATTTACTCATTTACTTATTTAATTTTTACTACACCCCCATTTTAGCAATACTAATATTTCATTTAATGTTGCTATTATTATTTACTGTTATTGAGACAGAGGCTTTGTCTGTGTTAGACACTGATCTCATGTAATGGGATTCTTTTATAATTGTGCTTAGGATTCCACGGGAGATGAGTGAATAAACGACTGAACAGGGTGCATAAACAGACAATTTATATATTCATTAGATTAAGGCATTTTGTATTCCTCATCCGTTATGCAAAGCAAACACTAGATACTGTGGAGTCATCTCTCATGAGAACAAACCAGCAGACAGCTGGGAAGCACACCAGCCACCAACTGGGAGTATTAAAAAGAGCAGTCCAGTCTCCAAATCAAGCAGAGGGTTCAAATCATAGAAAAGTTGCAGAGCCACCGGGTCTCAGAGTTTCCCACGGGAACCCTGGGACTCGCTACCAATCCCGTGGGCGCGCCTGGAGATTTTAACGTCTGGTGGGATGGTGGATTCCAAATGTGGCTGCACGGGGTGGAGTGCCCTGAAAGGCAGGTTTGAATGCTCTCCTGCAGGTGAGAAAACTGGAAATGGATTCTGGGTGGGGGCTGTGGCCAGCGAGGGGCGGGTCTTGGATAGTGGTGAGAGGCCAGGTAGGGAGGGTGAGGTGGGGTCTGGGCAATGGGAAAGGGGTGGAAGAGGGTCGGGTGGGATGGTGGAAATGCTGTGGGGCGGGGCCTGGGCAGTGGGGAGGAGGCTAGGTGGGAGGGTGGAAGCCGCCGTGGGGGCGGGGCCGGGGCTGGGGGGGGGGGGGGGGGGGGAGGGGTAGAAGCCACCGTGGGGGCGGGACCTGGACAGTGGCAAGGGACCAGGGTGGGCAGGGTGGAAGCCACCGTGGGATGGGGTCTGGGCAGTGGGAAAGGGGTGGAAGAGGGTGGGATGGGCGGGTAGAAGCTGCTATGGTGCGGTCTAGGCTGTGGGAAGCGGTCTAGGCTGTGGGAAGCGGGCAGGGCCAGGAAAGGAGCGGGTCTGGGCTCTCTACTCCTCTGGGCCGCAGGTCATTTTCTCTCCACTAGGACTGGATCATCAGCATTGCACTGCTAAAAGAAAATTTCAGCTAATTGAAATTAGGCGGGGATGCTTCCGGCTTATTTTCAGTTAATAAGTAGGGATGCTTCCGGCTTATTTTCAGTTAATAAGTAGGGATGCTTCCGGCTTATTTTCAGTTCAGGAATGCTTCCTGCTTATTTTCAGTTAATACAACATTTCAAACAATTTAAGGCAAAAGAACAGAATTGTACTGGGCCACTTAATTGAAGGCTAAGATTTATTTACTCTTACATTGAAAACGATTTAAGTGAAAAACTCATTTTGTTTGCAGGTGGAGACAGGCATCCTACCCTTAAGAGGATCACAACTCATTTTAGCTCAAGGTACCAGGAGGGGTGCAGGGGCATCAGCGGATGGTCCCTGTGGGGCCGTGGTTTCACCCTGGAACTGGCAGTTAGACCTGCTTAATTAATCCAGGACCTGATTTGTCTGTTTAGAGGATGAAACGAAGGTGAAATTTCTACTTGTGCTGTGTTCAGTTTCATGGTGACAACAATTAGAACATCGTTTCCGTTTCTGGATGGAAGAGAGAAACTCTGGGCTTAGGTGCAGGGACGTTTCCAGGGCCCTGGACCAGGGTGTGTGGAGGAAGGGTGTCTGGTAATTTAGGTCACCAACCATTCCCTTAAACATAAAGAATACTTAAAATAGAGGAATTATAGGGGAAATCTCAGAGATAAATTTCTGGGTTACCTTTGGTATCTTGGAGTATTTTGTGTTGTAGATCAAGAAGCTTTCAGATGCATTTTGGAAGATAAAATGATAGTTTGGCGTGTTACCTTGTATGATATCAGGGTCTTATTGGAGCATGTGCATCACTAATGCCTTGTTTCCTTATATTTCAGTTGTTGATCTGTTACACAATTGTAAGGGATTTTAGATGTATATGGCTTTGAAATAAACTTGGTGCATCTCATTTTTTCAATTAGCTGAAATTTTCTTTTAGCAGTTAATGATGTATCTTATGTGTGACAGGAATAGTCAGTACACCCACCGTGAAGATTGAGTGCCCTGCAAAGCTTTTTTCTTTTGTTTTTTGTTTTTTGAGACAGGCTCTGTCGCCCAGGCTGGAGTGGCGTGATCATAGCTCACTGTAATCTCAAACTCACTTCAGCCTCCTGAATAGCTGGGACTATAGACATGCACGACCACACCTGGATAATTTCTAAATTTTTTTGTATAGATGGGGTCTTACTATGTTGCCCAGGCTGGATTCAGTGCCTCTCAAAGGCCAAGGTACCAGGGCAAGTTTAAAGTTTCTTATATTCCAATCTTCAAATATATGTGTATTCATTATTTTTGAGTTTCACTTGTTATGTGTTGACAATGTAGAAGCTGATTTTGACCCTGTAATCCTAGCAAATAGCAAAGGTTGAGCCTCCCCCACCATTCTTTCTTCATTTTTTTTTTTTTTGAAGTGAAGTCTTGCACTATCGCCCAGGCTGGAGTGCAGTGGCACGATCTCGGCTCGCTGCAACCTCCGCCTCCTGGGTTCAAGTGATTCTCCTGCCTCAGCCTCCCTAGTAGCTGGGATAACAGGCGCTGCCACTGCACCTGGCTAATTTTTGTAGTATGTTTCACCATGTTGGCCAGGCTTGTCTTGAACCCTGACCTCAAGTGATCCACCTGCCTTAACCTCCCAAAGTGAAGTGCTGGGATTACAGGCGTGAACCACCATGCCCAGCCGGAAATATCCTTTTTCAGTCTCTTGTGAATATGTTGATTTTGCTTCAATGAAAATTTTGTAAGCATTTAAACTCTGCATATAGAAAATGGATTCATGGCTTTCACCTATAATCAGATTCACCCCTACTATTCTCAGTTTAATGAAAAGATCCAAAATCAAATCATTTCTTTGCTTGGAATCATGGAAGTCCATGCTGAAACTGCTTTCTTGGCAACGCAGGTACTTAGCAATATTGCATAACACAGAGCAGTCTACCTTGCAAAAGTCCCCAAATCCCAGGCACCATATCTTTTGAAACTGTGTAGATACAGTTGTTAAATATGCTATTTTTCCTATCTAAACAATTGTATTTTCAATTAATCACCACTTTTCCATTGATGAAATCTTCCACATGTAGGGAGGTGAGAGGCAAACATACTTCAAAGTAGAGGTAAATTCACAGATGTTGACATAAAATTCTTGCTAGTAGATACAATGCCATTTAATATTTGATCATCTAGTTTTACTTTGTATAGGGTTCATATGAAGGAGAATATCCAGCGGGGCATGGTAACTCATGCCTGTAATTCCAGCACTCTGGGAGGCCAAGGCAGATAGATCACTTGAGGTCAGGAGTTTGAGACCACCCTGGCCAATGTGAAACCCCGTTTCTACTAAAAAC
Organism: Papio anubis; assembly: GCF_008728515.1. Classification (NCBI taxonomy): domain Eukaryota; kingdom Metazoa; phylum Chordata; class Mammalia; order Primates; family Cercopithecidae; genus Papio; species Papio anubis. The sequence goes on along the minus strand of NC_044995.1, from coordinate 7,904,958 downwards.
ACAAAAAAAATCAGCTGGGTGTAGTGGCATGTGCCTGTAATCCTGGTTATTTGGGAGGCTGAGACAGGAGAACTGCTTGAACCCAGGAGGCAGAGGTTGCAATGAGCCAAGATTGCGCCATTGCACTCCAGCCTGGGCGACAGAGAGACTTTGTCTCAAAAAAAAAGTAGCCTATCAAATACGCTTAAAATCTTGCAAAATTAATTACCCTTGAGGTGAATATAAATGCAGATGTTTTCTGAAGACGATTTTACAGGCTTTTTTTCTACAACAGATTAAAATAAGTACTTAGAAAACAATTTTTATTTAAAAATTGTAATCTATGTTTTTTTGTTTCTCTTCTGTTTTTTCAAGTACTTTCAGAATGCATGTAAAGTGAATTTCAAATTACACTATATGTAGAAATTATTGACATAAGCATATTATGATGACAAAGTTTATCTCAAAGGTATTTGAGGCTGTGTCGTCTCAAGAGTGGAATGAGATAAAGGAAGAACAATGGAATTTGTTGCTATTTGTAAAAAGTTACTGCTTTTTAAAAAGCAAGTTATTGACCTAACTAATCACAGGCCTTAGCCCTGCTCCAGAGCCAAGGTTGACACTGTCCTTCCTGGCTGGGTGGGGAATAGAAATGGAAAGGAGGTTCTGCTGGTCAGCATGAAATTGTACACTCCCCACTAAGCTCAAGTTTTGCATTTCATGTTCTGTATTGCAGAAACATTCCTGGATCCGAACACTGCCCCCTCCACGACCTAGAGAGATCCTAGCTCCCAGCCCACTGAGTGGCTTCAGCCTCGCTGGTAGGGCTCTCCTCCAAAGCTCTGGAAACAGACTCCTGGGAGCAAGACGAAGGGAAGCGCAGGTGTTGCTGCCTTTCCCCAAGCCCTCCCCTCTTCATCCCTCAGGCTCCTCCCAACTGCTGGCCCCTCTGCATGAGGCGCCCACCCAGGCCCCGCCTGCAGGGAACCCAGCTCTTCTTACAGATTCCTGCAGCCTCTAGAAGCTGGTACTTGGAGTGAAGGCCTCACACGTGAGTTTCCCTCTGTTTAGGTTAAACTTGGGCTCCCCAGGCTCCTGCACATCCAGACTTGATTTCCAGGAGTCCTCAGAGACATACATACACATGTGTGTATATATATATATATATAAATTAAGATAGGGTCTGGCTCTGTAGCCCAGACTGGGGTACCGTGGCGTGATTGTAGTTCACTGCAGCCTGGACCTCCTGGGCTCAAGTGATCCTCCCATCTCAGCCTCCTGAGTAGCTGGGACTGCCGGTGTGTACCACCACGTTTAAATAATTTTTAAAATATATATATTTAGTAGAGAGGAGGTCTCACTGTGTTGCCTGAGCTGGTCTCGAACTCCTGTGCTCAAGTGATCCTCCCGCTTCGACTGGAATTACAGCCCACAAAGTGCTGGGATTACAGACGTGAGCCATCACTCTGGGTCCTATAGACCTTAATATCCCCTAATGGCTCTCTTATCCCCAAGTAAATTCAGAGATGTCCATGAGAGGTCAGGGGTCACTTCCCATTGAACCACACAGGCTGGTCCTGCTTGCAGTATTTCTGCCTTCAGGCCATGTAGACACCTTTCACGCCATTTCCTGCTTAAAACTCTTTACTCACTTCCCACCCTGTGCCTTGTAAAGTCCTCACCCGCGAGGTGCATTCACCCTTTGGATCCCCTAAGACTCACCCTTCATTGTGTCTGCACCGCAGCACCGCAGCTCCAGTGCAAGAGTCCTCGCCCTGGTCCTGGGATTCCGCAGATCCACCCCTCCTCTGAGACACCTGCCCATCTTGCTCTCATTGAGCCTTGCCCTCTGCCCCGCAGGCCTCCCCCTCATAAGCATGGCTTCCTCTGACCCAGCGTTGAAGGAGGTGACTCAGGCCTGTCTGTTCACCTCCAATGTTCTTTTGTCCAGATTCCACTCCACTAGAACATGTGCTTTCAGTAGGTGGGCATCTTATTCCATCCCCTTCCCTGTAAATATGTGGCCAAAGGGGATCAGGAGAGAGACGGGATCAGGAGAAAGAGAGAGGAAATAGAAAAACTGAGAAGGAGTGAAAACGATGGGTGAGAACCATGAACAGATGGCAACGCAGAGGATGGGTGGGGAATTTGCAGACAGACACCGAGTGAAAGACAAAGCTGAGAACGTGCGGGGCAGGGAGCAGCTGGAGAAATGTAGAGAAAAGCTGCGTCTCCAGAGAGATGAAGACAGCAAGATAGGGAGAGGGGCAGAAAGGGGGAGGCTCCTCAGACAGAGTGGGGGAGAGGAGGAGGGATTTGGAGCCAGGACAGACAGCAGTGTGGTGCTGGGACAGCAAGACGGGACAGCTGGTGACAAGGAGAGCATAGGGAGAACCACAGCATGGGGAGGCTTGGGATCTGGGGGTGCCAGAGAATGGGGACAAGGGGTGTAACAGGGAAGAGGGGATTTAATAGGGGGAGCAGACGGGGAGCACACATGAGGGAAGAAAGAGGCAGAAATATGTGGAGATTGGGACTGGGACAATGAAAAGATTGGGCAGAGAGGAATAAGAGGTGGAAGAAGGTGTAGGAATGGAGCAGAACAGACGGAAGAGAAGGAAAGGAGAGAAGAAGGGGAGAAAGAGCAGGAGAGGAGGGGGGCTCAAAATGAGGAGCAGAAACCTGGGAGAAAACAGAAAAAAAGCCAGAGAGAGAAGTGAGGATGAGATATATACAGAATGAGAGGGACACACACAGGAAGGAAGAAGGCGGGGACCTTGGCTCAGGTGAGTGGTGAGTTGATTGAATATGGGTAACTTAGTTGTGACATGTTGATTTCTGTCTTTATAATCGAACAGGTTTTAAATATGCTTAAAATACACAGATGAAGATGAGAATTGCAAAACTCTTGTCTATAAGGCTATGCATTTCATAATTATGGCATCAGAGGTTAGCTTCCACTTATAACCTTTTCAGCCAGAGGGCAGTGACTTGACTTATTTGTGGGCCACCCTTTTCCTCCCTTTCCCTGGGATGGGATTGGGTAGAGGCGAGAACATGAGTTAATGTAATACTGATTACATAATATTTAGTATTATATGATGCTGATTATAGTCAATATAATAGTGTACAGTCAATATAATAGTGAACACGCAACACGGAAAACTCATCACCAAAATCTGGAGGAACTTCTTCCCACCAGCAATGCATTTTCCATCCTACAGTAACTGGGTGACCTTATAGTTCAACTCAATTCTGACACTGTCCAACTAGAATTAGGATCAGATGCTGTTTACTGGTTGGTCAGTTCCACAGGGCTGCCCCCACTTCAAGTGCCAGTCACAAGTCACAGGTTGGGACCTGAATTTCTGGGCAACCAAATGTAAATTGGGGATTCACTTGACTCCCCTCCTCAGGTTGTAGTAATCTGCCACAGTCATTCACTGAACTCAGGAAAACACTTGGTTTACTCATTTGTTATAAAGTATGTTGCAAAGGACACAGGTGAACAGCCACATGGAAAAGCTGTGCTGGCTAGTTATTCAAACCCAAGGAAAGTGTTAGGGAAGCACATCGATCAGGTCAGTCAGAGCGTACAGCATATGAAGTGAGGGCAGCCTTATGCGACTGAGCTCTCAAGCTGTGGTGTCTGATTCTGTTTTGTAGACAGTGTCAGAATTGAGGAAAACGGCAGGACTCCCTACCTGGGACTCCCTACCTGGTAGTCTGCTGGAGAACCTGCCATTGTGGGGAAAATGACACACATTTTGGTGACTAGAGGTGAAACGTTCTGTGTTGAGTGTCAGAGTAGTATGAACAATTTTTTTCCTCTCTGAACAGATCTCCAATGCGTAATAAAGCCTTTTTTTCTTCTACTTTTCCATCTTTAAGACAAAAAATACTCTCAACTACATTTCCCTCTGTAATAAGTACCTATTTATGCTCTATTTAAGAGCATAATATACTAAATACTAGTTTTACTTTGTCTTCAATTCTTTTTTTTTTTTTTTAATAAAAATATAGAGACAAGATCTTGCTGTGTTGGCCAGGCTGGTCTCAAACTCCTGGGCTCAAGTAGTCTTTCTACCTCAGCCTACAATAGTACTGGGATTACAAGCGTGAGCCATGTGCGGCCACTTTGTCTTCAATTCTTGCTTCAGCCTTTGAATTATTGCTTGAATCTAGCTTTCACATCCAGCATTCCACCGATTCTTCCTTTTTCAGTCATCAGTGACCTCCCCATTCCTAAATGCCGTCATTCATGTCCTGTCCTCATCTTTTTCTTCCTATTGGTAGCATGTAGCACAGCCAATCACTTCCTCTTCTGTTGTCTTGGATTTTATGACACCCCGTTAACTTTTACGTATCTATTCAATCTTCTTGCCACTCTAATCACTTTCTGCTTTCCTATTGTCTTCTGGTGTCTCCAGAACTTTCTGTTCTCTGAATGTGTGAGTGCTCATGGCTCAGTCCTTACACCTCTTCTTGTCTCCTTCCACACCCACTGTCTTTCCTTACTGTCTCATCTCATGGCTTTATGTCCCACCTATTAATACACGGCTCCGTGTCCCCTGCAGACCCCCCTCTGAGGTCTAAAATCCTGTGTCCAGTTGTTTCCAAAACTCTCTGCAGGAATATCCCAGCAGGCATCTCCATCTTCATATGTCTAAAAGTGACTTCCTGGCTGGGTGCGCTGGCTCATGCCTGTAATCCCAGCACTTTGGGAGGCGAGGCAGGCAGATCACCTGAGGCCAAGAGTTTAAGACCAGCCTGGCCAACATGGTAAAACCCTGTCTCTATTAAAAATACAAAAAATTAGCCAGGCGTAGTAGAGGGCGCCTGTAATCCCAGCTACTCGGGAGGCTGAGGCAGGAAAATTGCTTGAACCCGGGAGGCAGAGGCTGCAGTGAGCCGAGATTATGCCAGTGCACTCCAGCCTGGGCAACAAGAGTGAAACTCCGTCTCAAAAATTAATAAATAAATTAATTAATTAAATAAATAAAAGTGACGGCCGGGCGCGGTGGCTCAAGCCTGTAGTCCCAGCACTTTGGGAGGCCGAGACGGGTGCATCACGAGGTCAGGAGATCGAGACCATCCTGGCTAACACGGTGAAACCCCGTCTCTACTAAAAAATACAAAAAACTAGCCAGGCGAGGTGGCGGGCGCCTGTAGTCCCAGCTACTCTGGAGGCTGAGGCAGGAGAATGGCGTGAACCCGGGAGGCGGAGCTTGCAGTGAGCTGAGATCCGGCCACTGCACTCCAGCCTGGGCTACAGAGCGAGACTCCGTCTCAAAAAAAAAAAAAAAAAAAAAAGTGACTTCCCAAACTCCTCGGAACATGTCCACCCCCTGCAGTCTTGCACATCTCAGCTGAGGGCAACCCTGTACTTCCTGGGGCTCAGCTGAACTTCTTGTCACGTGTAAAATATGGAAGATATTATGTTGTTAAGTGTGTTACTTTGTAAAATAAAGAAAAAATTACGCATTTACTTAAAACAGGTGAGGAAATACATGGTTTCATAAATTCTTTTGAGGTATGGGAGAAAGAATGTGTGAAGACCTCTCCCTGTGTGATCTGCCCCCTCAGGACCTCTCGGATGTCATCTCCTTCCTGTGTCCTCCCCGCCCCCTCTGCTCCAGCCACACAGGCCCCTTTCCTTTTCCTGGAGCCAAGGTTGCGCCTGCCTCAAGGCTTCCATGTGGGCTGGCCCTCTGCCTGGAACTCTCTGGCCTCTCAGCTGCAAGTGACAAGCAGCCTTTCTTCCTGAGGTCTTTGTTCCGACATCACTTTCTCCGTGGAAACCTTTGTGATGTCCCACAGCCTCCCATTTGACATGGCAGCCCCACCTTCACCCCCACGTCTGGTCCATGTTGCCTGTTCGGTGTGATTCCTTTTGCTCCTTCAACATCCAGTCTGGATCCTGGTGAGAACAAGTCCCCAGCAGAAGAGCAGAGGCAGAAGGTGGGGCTGTGCTGGGCTCGCCCCCTCAGTGCAGCCCAACCCTGGCTTCACGTTAGAGTGCCCAGGCGTTTTGGAGAAACATCTCTTGTACCCCCTTGACATATTTTCATTTCAGTGTTTTAGAGCCCAGCCGAGTCATATTTAAAGTTGACTCTGTTCTGTAGCCAGCATAGTACCAATCCCTGTCTTTTGTTTCTGAAGGCTGAGCTCAGCCTGGGATCCACAGAGAGGTGAGGGGGCTGTGTTCTGCGTGGGGTTTGGTCAGGGCTGGGTCTGTGCCCTAAAGGGAAGCTCAGTCCAGCCCAGCTCCCCACTGCTGCAGCATGTGTGGGCCTCTCCAGGAGGAGAGCAGGTTCTGAAGAAAGGGGTCGGAAACTCACTTCTTCCTGTAGGAGTTTCTCGTCCCCGTATTCCCCCAGTGCAGTGGGGCGCAGAGGACCGTCTTTCCATAGGGGGAGATCTTCTGTGCGTGTGATTGTGGCACATGAAGGGGAAGTATAGATTCTCAGCCCTAAGCAGCATATGTTGGATATTCAGTATTGACTTCTAAAGATTCTTTTATGTTACCCAAGGAAGAAGTCTGGAAGAAGAGGAAAGGAAAGGAGTCAGGAATGGCCCTTACTCAGGTAAAGTGATATTCCTGGTGGATTGTTCTTTTATTTCTTCCTGAAATGCCTGGTATTGCCGTTGCGAATCTTCTCTGAGTCTGAAGCGTCCTGCCTGACACGTTTGCTGACACTCACCCATGCCTTCCCTCAGTCCCTCTCATCTCGCTTAGATTCCGTCTCATCAGGACCCAGTGACGTGAACTTGGGAAGAGGCTGCACTGGGCATGGTCCTGGGAAGGGCTCACACCAGACATGGATGGAGACGGGGTGAGGGTCCCGTGGTGTCAGTGCTGTTGGGCAGCAGGGATTGTTCAGGGGTCACATCTGGATGCACTGTCAGCTCTGTGCAAACCATGATAACAGAAGCTGCCCATGAAGTCAGGTATTACTGTGCACAAGCACCTGCTCACTAGCGTAGAATAAGAACACTGAGAGGAAAGCTTTCCTGCCTCATTTTTAGTGCATTTGAAGCCGAACAAGTGAGTCATTGTGTTTCCGACTCCAAACTCGTAAAGACTGGGAACGGAATGGAAAATTTAGACGCTGATATTGGAGATAGATGATTCTTTCATTCCATCATCCAGTTTAATGTATGACATCAACATAAATGGGTAACAAGATTCATTAAACTAGTCTCAGAAACTCTATCCCATGGAGACTGTGATGCTCTTACAAGAAGCTTTGTCCGTTGGGTATTGCAGGTGAGAATGGTGTATGAGCAGAACAACCTTGCCGTTACAGAGACTGGAACTGTATTTTTGTTTTACCGGTTATGAGTCAACATTTCGTTTCTTTTTTTTTAAACATGGCATCATGTATATATTTGTTTTATAGTGAAACAATACATTTATGCGCCAAGAGGTAAAGCATGCCTTTTCCTGTCCAGCCTTCCACCCTCCCTCACATCTCAGTGGGAAGCCACTGTTCTCAGTTGTGTGGGAAGGGTCAGTGCGAGTCCTGTAGAAATGTATTTTGACATCATTATGAGATTTCAACAAATTCCTCAGTGAATGTTTGGTTGTGATATGTTAACCTGCAAGTTTTGAACATTGACATGTTTTCGTGTTAGGAAACAGGAGCTCACTTTTCTACATCCTTGTCGGAGCATTCTGGGAATGAAGACAGGTGGATCTTTTAACTTTCTCACTTTTATGAAGAATACCACACAGGGTGCTGCATGGTGGCTCACACCTGTAATCCCAGCACTTGTGGAGGCCAGGGTGGGAGGATCATGAACCCCAGAGATTGAGGCTGCAGTGAGCCATGATAGCACCACTGCACTTCAGCCTGAGTGACAGAACCAGACCTTGTCTCAAAGAGAAGAAAAAAGGTGCCACCCTGGCTGCCTGTGACCATGCCGACTTCACTACAGATCGTGGAGGGTTCCTCTGGGCTTGGCGATTGGAAGAGTGATCTCTTCTAGGATGGTGCATTGCCCGTGTTGCTAGATCTGGCAAGATTCTATCCCTATCCCAGGTGCAGAGGCGGCCTCTCGCACCAATACCACGTCAGATTTCCCCCTCATTAAGCAAACTTGCCACTGTGTTCATTTTATATTATGAAAGTCTGGAGATAATGCACCCCATTGCATTTTCATTTTCTTATTCCTTGTGAGTCTGAGTGGGTTGCATTACTTTGTAGATGTGTATATATGAAATGAATTTTTATATTTTGCTCCATTTTCTGTTCCTGGAATTCAGGAGCTATTTTGTATTCTGCAGTTTATTTTCTTTTTAACTTTTATTACATTTTTTGAGACGGGATCTCACTCTGTTGCTGGAGCGAGGCTGGAGCACAGCGGCTCTGTCACTGACATGCAGGTTCAGTTGCTCGCTGCTTGCAGAGTTCCGTTAACAAGAGCAAGGTCTAGTAGAAAGACGGTGACTTTTTAATTCCAAAGCTAGCTTTGGGGAAGAAGTACAGGCTTCCTGCCTTAAGGTACTGCGTTGCTTTTGGAGCAGAAAGCAGGCGCTTTAAAAAGGGGGGCTTGGCATGAATGGCACGCAGGAGAGGAAGCAAGCAGGTGGGGGTCCCCCTAACTTGCTTCTGTGCCTTAGGTACCGAGGGGTTGAGCTGGCAACCACTGGTGCCTTCGTGGGCAGAACTAGGTTGTAAAAGTGGCTGAAACTCTCCGGGTGGGAGAGAGCGTTGTAGCAGCACTGTGGGTTGTAGACTGATTGCTGTCTCCAGGCAACCTCCTGGCAGGTGAGATTCCCGTCTGGAGCTCCAAGCACATAGATGAACTTGCCCTGTAGACAGTGTCTGGGGAAGGGAAGGTAAAAGGTTATAAGTGTATTTCTAAAGGGCCAAGTAGGAAGTAGGGAATGGGGGAAAATGGAGAAAAGAGAAAATAAGAGAAAAAAATGGTAACTCACCCCCTTTTTCTTGGAAAAATGAGGGTACTCGGTTATAGTACAGTCGTGACTCACTGTAGCCTTGACCTCCTTGGCCCAAGCAGTTGTCCCACCTCAGTCTCCTAAGTAGCTGGAACTACAGTTGTGTGCTGCCACACCCAGCTAATTTTTTATGTTTTTGTTTTTTGTAGAGACAGGTTCTCACTATGTTGTCCAGGCTGGTCTTGAACTCCTGGGCCCAAGCCATCCTCCTGACTGTGCCTCCTAAAGTGCTGGGATTACGGGCATGAGCCATCGTGCCTGGCTTGGTTTAATTCTTTATATACGCACTGTTGTGTTCCTTTCAATTACACATTATTCTGTTGTAAAAGTAATCTTTCTTTGCTTACCCCTTTCTCAATTATTTGTTTGGTTTATCTTGTTTTGGAAGGCCTTACGAAATGAAATGGTATGCTTTATCTTTATCTACTGGTGGGTTGTTCACATGGCCTTTGTCTTTGACCCAGTTCCTGGCATATACAGCTCCTGAAATCTGTAGAGTTTCCAAAGTGTTGCCTTTTGCATGCTGATGTATTGACTGATAGCTGGCAGCCTCCAACAGGCTTCAGGAGAGGGCGCGGGTCACCAGAATCTCCACGGCAAGATTGGAAGATTGGGGCTTTAAACTCCACTCCTCAGCTGCCAGGGAGAGGGAGAGGCGATGAAGGCGGATCACCAGTGGCCAATGGTTTAATCATGCCTCTTTCATGAAATTTCTATGAAAACCCAAAAGTATACGGTTCAGAGAGAGCTGCAGGATAGGTGAGCATGCGGAGATTCCTGAGGGTAGCATGCCCAGGGAGGGCATGGAAGTCCCAGCCCCTTTTCCCATACCTCACTGTCTGCATCTCTTCATATACATTTGTTGTAATATCCTTTATAATAAATGGGTAAATGTACATAAAGTGTCTCCCTGAGGTCTGTGAGGTCTAGCAAATTAATTGAACCCAGTGAGGGAATTACAGGAACCCTGATTAATAGTCTGTCAAAAGCACAGGAAAACAACTTGGGGCTTGCTATTGGCACCCAAAGTGGGACTGAACCCTCAACCTGTGGGATTTGACACTACCTCCAGGTCGATGGTGTTGAAACTGAACTGGGGTTGGAGGACACCCAGGCGGTGCCTGCTGCACAATTGATTGCTTGCTGGTATGGGGGGAAACTATACATCTGTTTATATATATATTTGTTTGTTTGTTTATTGTTTTGAGACAGGGTCTCACTCTGTTGTCCAGGCTGGAGTTCAGTGGTGGGATCACAGCTCACTGCAGCCTCGATCTCTGGGGCTCAAGGGATCCTCCCACCTTAGCCTCTGGAGTAACTGAGACTATAGGCATGCACCACCATGCCCAGCTTGATTTTTTTGTAGAGATGAGGTTTCATTCCATTTCCCAGGCTGGTTTCCTGAGCTCACGCAGTACTCCTGCCTTGGCCTCCTAAAGTGCTGGGATTATAGGCCTGAGCCACTGTACCTGGCACATCTGATTTTAGAAGCATTTTCTGAGATTATAGTAGGAAAAACAATTTGATTTTTCCACAGAATGTGTCTTATGAATTTGAATGTGTGTACATTGGTACGTACTTTATTTGATTCATTTTATACTATTTAGATTCAGGGGGTACACATGAGATTTCTTACGTGGGCATATTTTGTGATGTTGAGGTTTAGTCTTCCGAAGATCCCATCACCCAAGTAGTGAACATAGTACCCGATAGATAGTTTTTCAGCCCTTCCCCTCTTCCTTCCTGTTCCTTTTTGGAGTCCTCAGTGTCTGTTGTTCTCATCTTTGTGTTCTTGTGCACCCAGTGTTTAGCTTCCATCGTGAGAATGTGCGGTATTTTTCTATTTGTGCATTAATTCGCTAGGGATAATGGCCTCCAGTTGCATCCATGTTGTTGCAAAGGACATGATTTTGTTTTTTTATGGCTGTATAATATTCCATAGGGTATATGTCTACTATATTTTCTTTATCTGATCCACTGTTGATGGTCACCTAGGTTGATTCCATGTCTTCGCTATTGTAAATGGTGCTGCAATAAACATATGAATACAGGTGTCTTTTTGAGAGAACAATCTATTTTCCTTTGGGTACATATCCAGTAATGGGATTGCTGGGTTGAATTGTAATTCTGTTTTCAGTCTTTGAGAAATCTCCGAACTGCTTTCCACATGGTCTGAACAAATTTGCATTCCCATAAGTGTATGAGTGTATAAGTGTTTCCTTTTCTCTGAAGCCTTGTCAATATTTGTTATTTTTTTGACTTTTTAATAATAGCTATTATGCCTGGTATGAAATGGTGTCTCATTATGGTTTTGATTTGCATTCTCTGATGATCAGGGTGTTGAGCATTTTTTCATATGCTTGTTGGCCAATAGTACGACTTCTTTTGAGAAGTGTCTGTTTATGTTATTTTGTCACTTTTTAGTAGGGTAATTTGTTTTCTTCTTGTTGATTTGCTTATGTTTCTTATAGATTCTGGATATTAGTCATTTGTCAGATGCGTAGTTTGCAAGTATTTTCTCCCATTCTGTAGATTGTTTATTTTGTTGATAGTTTGTTTTTCTGTAACAAGCTCTTTAATTAAGTTCCACTTGTCTGTTTTTCATTTTGCTGCATTTACTATTGAGGTCTTCATGAATTCCTTGCTTAGGCCAAAGTCTTCTAGAATTTTTATAGTTGGAGGTCTTATATTATTTAATCCATCTCAAGTTAATTTTTTTATATGGTGAGAGATAGGGGTCCAGTTTCATTCTTCTGCAGATGTTTAGCCAGTTTTCCCAGCACCACTTATTGAATAGGGTATCCTTTCCTCATTGTTTATTTTTGTTGATTTTGCTGAAGATCAATTGGTTGGAGGTGTGGGCCTTTATTTTAGGGGTCTCTGTTGTATTCCATTGGTATATGTGTCTGTTTCTGTACCAGTACCATGCTATTTTGTTTACTGTAGCCTTGCAATATAGTTTGAAGTCAGGTAGTGTGATGCATCCAGCTTTATTCCTTTTGCTTAGGACTGTCTTGGCTCTTTGAGCTCTTTTTTTGCTTTCATATACATTTTAGAAGGTTTTTCTAATTCTGTGAAAAGTTCTGTTGATCATTTAATAGGAAATACTGTTGAATGTATAGATTGCTTTGGGCAGTTTGGACATATCAATGATATTGATTCTTTCAACCCATGAGCATGAAATGCTTTTCCATTTGTTTGTGTTGTCTCTGATTTCTTTCACTGGTATTTTGTAGTTCATAGAGATAGTTCACCACCTTGGTTAGACATATTTCTAGGCATTTTTGGGGGTGTGTGGCTATTTTTAATAGGATTGCATTCTTGATGATGTGTTTCTCAGCTTGAACGTTACTGGCGTTTAAGAGTGCTGCTGATTGGGCCGGGCGCGGTGGCTCACACCTGTAATCCCAGCACTTTGGGAGGCCAAGGCAGACCTTTTTTTTTTGTTTGTTTGTTTTTTTGAGACGGAGTTTCGCTCTTGTTGCCCAGGCTGGAGTGCAGTGGTGTGATCTTGGCTCACTGCAACCTCTGCCTCCCGAGTTCAACTGATTCTTCTGCCTCAGCCTCCTGAGTAGCTGGGATTACAGGCACACATCACCATGCCTGACTATCTTCATCATTCTTCTATTTCATTTTCTCCTTTTATTTTTTATTTTTTTAGAGACAGGGTCTCACTTTGTAGCCCAGGCTGGAGTACAGTGGTGTGATCATAGCTTACTGCACCTTCAACCTCCTAGGCTCAAATGATCCTCCTACCTCAGCCTCCTGAGTAGCTGGGACTACAGGCTCCTGCCACTACACCCAGCTAATTTTGTGTATTTTTTTTTTCCCGATATGGCAACTCTTGTTGCCCAGGCTGGAGTGTAATGGTGCGATCTCAGCTCATTGCAACCTCCATCTCCTGGGTCCAAGCGATTCTCCTGCCTCAGCTTCCCGATTAGCTGGGATTACAGGCACCCGCCACCATGCCCAGCTAAGTTTTTGTATTTTTGTAGAGACGAGGTTTCATCATGTTGGCCAGGCTGGTCTTGAACTCCTGACCTCAGGTGATCCACCTGCCTCGGCCTCCCAAAGTGCTGGGATTACAGGCATGAGCCACCACGCCTGGCCCATTTTTTATAGAAACGACAGTCTCCCTATGTTGCCCAGACTGGTCTTGAACTCCTGGCCTCAAGCGACCCTCCTCCCTCAGCATCCCAAGGTTCTGGGAGAAGGGACATCAACCACTGTGCCTAGCCTCATTTTCTCCTTTTTTCACTTCACTATTGATTTCTTCTGCCTGGTCAAGTCTACTTTGTGTGTGTGTGTGTGTGTGTGTGAGTGACAGAGTCTTGTTGTCACCCAGGCTGGAGTGTAGTGGCACAATCATAGTTCACTGCAACCTTGAACTCTTGCACTCGAGCAGTCCTCCCACCTCAGCCTCTCAAGTAGCTGGGACTAAAGATGCATGCCACCATGCCCAGCTCATTTTTATTTATTTATTTATTTTGTAGAGATAGGGTCTTACTATGTTGCCAGGTTGGTTTTGAACTCACAGGCTCAAGCAGCCCTCTCGGCTCAGCCTTCCAAAGCGCTGGGATTACAGGCGTGAGCCACCACGCCTGGCTCTAGTGTGTTTTTTAATTCAGTTATGTTTTTCAGTCTAGAATTTCTGTTTCTTCTTCATAGTTTTTATCTCTTTGTTGATAGTCTCATATTTATTGTTTTTCTGATTTTCTGAAGTTGTTTATGAGTACTGCCTTAATACATTGAGCAACTTTAGGAGTCTTATTGTTATTTCTTTGATAATGTGTGTGTGTGTATATATATATATGCTTCTTTAGTATTACTTTGTGGTGATTTAATGTGTTGCTGTGTACGGTCCATGTTTCTTTTTTTTCTTTTGATATCTTTTCTTTTTTTTGAGATGGAGTCTCACTCTGTCGCCTAGGCTGGAGTGCAGTGGTGCGATCTCAGCTCACTGCAACCTCGGCCTCCCGGGTTCAAGCGATTTTCTGCCTCGGCCTCCTGAGTAGCTGGGATTGCAGGCATCTGCCACCATGCCCTGCTAATTTTTATATTTTAAGTAGAGATGGGATTTCACCATGTTGGCCAGGCTGGTCTCGAACTCCTGACCTCGTGATCCACCCGCCTCGGCCTCCCAAAGTGCTGGGATTACAGGCGTGAGCCACCGTGCCCGGCCTCTTTTGATATCTTGTTACCTCCTGTTGGGACCTGAGCTTTTCACTAATCAGCCACTTCTAGTTTTTGAATCTGGCTTCCTTCAGGGAAGACATGCTACAGTCATCCTGACTAGAGGCTCTGGAGATCCCTCACGCCTTTTCTAGGGACTTTTTGCTTGTAGCTTAACTAAAGCAGTTGTGCCAGTTTGTATGCGGGAAAGCCTCTGTTGTCTGCCGGCTGTTCCCCAGCAGCTTTGCTTCGCTGGTGTTCTAGTAAGCTGGGGGCTGCACCGCCACCTAGTGTCTGCCTACGTTACTACAAGCTCTGGTTTATGATGGATGGCTTTGTTCTCAGTAGCTTCCTTACCTGGGGTCCTGTTACTTCAGTGTTTGTATTCAGGCAAGACAGAAACTTGTCCCTTAGCAGTGCCCTGAAAAGTCAGAACGTTATGAGCCTTGTGTGGTATTACAGGAAAAAAGAGAAAAAAAGAAGTCCGAATGTTAGATGGATATTCCCGTACTTTCTCTCCCCAGGAGAAAATGGAAGTGTGGTTTTCTCACAGGGATACTGCATCATGCCAGGGCAGGGCCTCAGGTGAGTAGGTGTTTCAAAAGAGTTCTAACCTCTGATGTGGTTGCCAGATTTCCCACAAAGGCAACTTAGTCCATGTAGTGTTATGAAATCTGTGTCTCCATGGGTAGTGGTTGGGACTTCCTACTCCTCTGTCTTATAGACAGCATCACTTCAGTACAGTTTTCTTTCTTTCTTTTTTTTTTTTTTGAGATGGAGTCTCACTCTTTCGCCCAGGCTGGAGTGCAGTGGCGTGATCTCGGCTCACTGCAACTTCCACCTCCTGGGTTTAAGTGATTCTCCTGCCTTAGCCTCCTGAATAGCTTGGATTACAGGCACCTGCCACCATGCCTGGCTAAGTTTTGTATTTGTAGTAGAGACGGGGTTTCACCATGTTGGCCAGGCTGGTCTTGAACTCCTGACCTCAAGCGATCCACCCGCCTCGGCCTTTCAAAGTGCTAGATTACAGGCGTGAGCCACCACGCCCAGCCGCATTATCATTTCTTAAGGTATCAGTTGTGCTTTAGTTCATGTAGATATTGAATATCACTCAGTATGTCAAACATAATATCTAACACTTCCATAGAGATAACCTTGTTTTCAGTTTTTTATTTGTATACTTATTGCCCATAAAAC
Source organism: Papio anubis (assembly GCF_008728515.1). Lineage (NCBI taxonomy): Eukaryota > Metazoa > Chordata > Mammalia > Primates > Cercopithecidae > Papio > Papio anubis. The sequence goes on along the minus strand of NC_044995.1, from coordinate 7,889,645 downwards.
AGAGAAATGGACACTAATATAGAGGATATCACAACCTCTGAGGTAAAAGAATAGTCAAATAGAATTAGGGAGACATAACTTGCTCAAAAGTCCTTAATGTGTAGGGAAATATGGGAAAAACAGACTCAGTTTCTCCTACTTTGCTTCCATAATATGAATACTTCTGTGATCTTGGAGGTATTGGGTTTTCCTCTACACATCAAATAAACAGTTCTGCAACAGACCCCACATGGGTGTTCTCATATTCGATTCTGACACTGTCTATCTGGATATAGGGTCAGCTCCCATAGGCTGAGGGTTCAGTCCCACAACAGCACACACACTTTCATGCCAGTCGCAAACACAGGTTGTGGCCTGTGCTTCTCAATGACCAACTGTGAATTGTGAATTCCGGTGACCCCCTCCTTGGAATTGATTAGTGTGCTTGAGTGGCTCACAGAACACAGGGACACACTTTACTTATATTTACCCATTTATAAGAGAAGATACTACAAAGCACACAGATGAACATCTAGATGGAAGTGATCTATTAGCTGAGGTCTGGGAGAGGAGTGAGGAGCTGGGATGTATTCTGTCTTTTGAGTTTTCATGGAGGCGCCATTATGGAGGCATTGCTCCCATCATTAGCATTGATGATCAACTGAACCTTCATTCCCTCTGCCCTCCCGAGAGGACAGAGGCTTAGTCTAACCGAGCCTCAGTCTTTCCAGTGACCACCCTCTGAGCCTTAGTTCCAGTGACCGCTCTCCATCCTGAAGCTACCTAGGTGCTCCAGCCACCAATTATCCCATTAATGTACAAAAAGACACTTATCACTCCACAGATTTTAAGAGACCTCTTATGTCAGGAGAGGGGGATGAAGACCAAATCTGTATGTCACATTGTCACAATCTGGATCTGTCAGCTCACCCACTTCAATTTAACCTATTCTCACAGTTTTCTCCTCTTCTCCTTTTATGTGAAGTTTTGAAATCTCCCCTTAGCCACTTGGTGAAATGTGTTTTTCATTTTAGGTACGGTTGACATTTAGGGATGTGGCCATAGAATTCTCTCAGGAGGAGTGGAAATGCCTGGACCCTGCTCAGAGGACTCTATACAGGGACGTGATGTTGGAGAACTACTGGAACCTGGTTTCTCTGGGTGAGGATGACTTTCTTCCAGAAGTCAAGATCTGTTCTTGTCTATTGCTGCATTTTCCCTTATGAGTCCCTGGAGACCCCCTGCACTGCTTGACTGAGATTGAAGTCCTGTTGACTCTGAAATGGAAAGCCTCATCATGGGAAACCTGGACTTTAATCTTCCCCTTTTTCAGATGTTCTGCCTCCTTTGTGCTTCATCATTTGAGGTTTCCGAGCTTCTGTATGCATGATACATTGTGTTAGACTTTTGAAACGTCAGATTTGCTGTTTTCTACCTCTCTGCTTTGGATTAAGTGGTTAGTGGAATAGAGTCTTCTATCTGCATGTTACCGTGTTTCCTGGATATTCAGAAGGAGGCATTCAGTGGATGACTTTTTTTTTTTTTTTTTTTGTGGCAGAGTCTTGCTCTGTCGCCCAGGCTGGAGTGCAGTGGTACGATCTCGGCTCACTGCAAGCTCCGCCTCCTGGGTTCACGCCATTCTCCTGCCTCAGCCTCCCGAGTAGCTGGGACTACAGGCGCCGCCACCTCGCCCGGCTAATTTTTTGTATTTTTAGTAGAGACAGGGTTTCACCATGTTAGCCAGGATGGTCTCGATCTTCTGACCTCGTGATCCGCCCGCCTCGACCTCCCAAAGTGCTGGGATTACAGGCGTGAGCCACCATGCCCAGCCCAGTGGATGAATTTTTGAAGTTTTCTTAGATCCACCTGTAATGTCCTCTCATGTAAACATAGGGCTGGGATTCTGAAAAAGCCCCAGCACATTGTGATCCTTTCTTTTTATAAACAGGACTGTGTCATTTTGATATGAATATTATCTCCATGTTGGAGGAAGGGAAAGAGCCCTGGACTGTGAAGAACTGTGTGAAAATAGCAAGAAAACCAAGAATGAGGGAATGTGTCAAAGGTGTGATCACAGGTAAGAGCTCAGATGGGCAGAGAGAAGGCCACTCCTTAGAGTGTGAGGCTGGGCACAGTTGCTCATGCCTGTAATCTCAACACTTTGGGAGGCCAAGGCGGGCAGATCACTTGAGTTCAGGAGTTCAAGACCAGCCTGACCAATATTGTGAAACCCCGTCTCTACTAAAAATACAAAAAAATTAGCTGGGTGTGGTGGCGCATGCCTGTAGTCCCAGCTACTCAGGAGGCTGAGGCAAGAGAATTGCTTGAACCCGGGAGGCAGAGGTTGCAGTGAGTCAAGATCATGCTACTGCACTACAGCCTGGGTGGCAGAACGGAACTCCGTCTCAAAATAAATAAATAAAAAAGTGTGGGAAACTCTGCCAATGAGACAGTTCTTTGGGGAAATAAGTTGCCTCAGAGACAGAGGCAAAGTCTTTATCATGATGGACAACACCCTGTCATTTGAACTCTGTGGTTCCTTTTGAAGAGACTGCTTGCTTTCTTGGTCTCTCCCTCTGTATTGAATTCCATATGGTGCTCAGTTCTTAGTCCATATGGGTCAGAGGTGAAGCCTCCATAGTGCTTAGTCCTAACATTTAGACTTATTTATGTTCCACCCCATTTCCTGTGCGTGGAAGACCTGACATTGGCTGCTGCTCCTTGGCATCTGCTGCCCCGAACCTCATGGAAGAGACTCCAGCCATCTCTGCCTGTCGAGTTCCCTCAGCCATTTCTTCCATTCTGCTTTTGCCATTCTTCATGGGGGTGTGTGATAAGCGAGTGGGTTCTATCTTCTGAGATTGTTCTCAGCATAACTGTAAAGACACCTAACAAAATCATTCTCTCATTGATTCTTAGTCTTACATGGGGTGCATATTCTGTTTTTCCAGGCTTTAGCACAGAAGTACATGTACTACATGTCCTCACTTATATTTGGAATCTAAACCAATAAAACTAATAGCAGCAAAGAGTAGAGTGTGGGTTACCACAGGTTGAGGACTGGAGGGAATAGGGAGATGTCGGTCACTGGGTGAAAACATTAGGAGTAAATGATAGGTTTTTGAGATGACTTATATGGTAATAAGCTTGTTTCCATCAGTCCACATTGTATACCTATAACAGAATATTAGTTTGTTTCCTGTAAATGTATATAACTATAATTTGTCAATATAGAATTTTTTTTAAAAAAATCATATTCCAGTTCTTGTTATCTGTGCTGGTTCTGAAATAAAAATCTTTCTTTTTCTTAAGAGAAAATTGTTCATTATCCCACAGACAATAATTTTTTTTTTTTTTTTCGGAGACAAAGTTTCACTCTTGTTGCCCAGGCTAGAGTGCAATGGTGGGATGTCAGCTCACCACAACCTCTGCCTTCTGGATTCAAGAGATTCTCCTGCTTCAGCCTCCCAAGTAGCTGGGATTAGAGGCGTGTGCCATCATGCCTGGTTAATTTTGTATTTTTAGTAGAGATGGGGTTTCTCCACGTTGGTCAGGCTGGTCTTGAAGTCCCAACCTCAGGTGATCCACCTGCTGCAGCCTCCCAAAGTGCTGGGATTACAGGCGTGAGCTACCGTGCCTGGCCAATAATTTTTTTTTTTTTTAAGTTTCCACACATGGCCTTAAACAAGAACATTTTATATATGCAGTTACTCCTCTCAATTCATTTTATCATGGGCTGCTAGAATATCTTATTAGTTGATTTTAATAAAATTAACACATTATGGTTTTCAGCATGTATTATGAAATGTAACTGTCAGGCTAGGCGCGGAGGCTCATGCCTGTAATCCCAGCACTTTGGGAGGCCGAGGCAGGCAGATAGTGAGGTCAGGAGTTCAAGACCAGCCTGACCAACATGGTGAAATCCCGTCTCTACTAAAAATACAAAAATTATCCAGGTGTAATGGCACACGCCTGCAGTCCCAGCTATTCGGGAGGCTAAGGCAGGAGAGTCGCTTGAACCCCGGAGGCGGGGGTTGCAGTGAGCCGAGATCGTGCCACTACACTCCAGCCTGGGGAACAGAGCAAGACTTTGTCTTAAAAAAAAACAAAAAAAACACAAAGAAATATAACTGTCATGTACCACTTACTAATGTTGCAAAATGCCTACTCTGTGTGGATATAGTTATATAATAGGTATTTCAAGACATTTTTTTCTGACATAGTTTTATTGAATGTTCATTTTCCTAGTGCTGTTATGGTTTTGCAGTTCAGAATTCCTGCTTCTTAATTATGTTTCCTGTGAGTCATTATAATATATTATGTTGTACTTTAACATGTATCTGTACATAATGAGTATGCTTTAAATGTGTATAACTTATTTTTCTTCAACTGAGATAGCCATATGTTTTTGGCCAATTGGTTTGTGCTGTGAGGTCATGGTGGAGAAATAATCCTTTGATGGCTAACATAGGATTGCATAATGTGAGTATTTTGGTCATAGGTAGTTTGAAGCTAGGCTACCCCAATTTATTTTTTTTTATTTATTTTTTTTTTTTGAGACGGAGTCTCGCGCTGTGGCCCAGGCTGGAGTGCAGTGGCGCGATCTCGGCTCACTGCAAGCTCCGCCTCCCGGGTTCACGCCATTCTCCTGCCTCAGCCTCCTGAGTAGCTGGGACTACAGGCGCCCACCACCGCGCCCGGCTAATTTTTTGTATTTTTAGTAGAGACGGGGTTTCACTGTGGTCTCGATCTCCTGACCTTGTGATCCACCCGCCTCGGCCTCCCAAAGTGCTGGGATTACAGGCGTGAGCCACCGCGCCCGGCTATTTTTTTATTTTTTAAGACATCTCAGTGGCTCTAAGGCTGTAGTGCAGTGGTACAATCATAGCTCACTGTAACCTTGAACTCTTGGGCTAAGACAATCCTTATGCCTCAGCCTTTTTTTTTTTTTTTTTTTTTTGTTTTGATGAGACGGAGTTTTGGTCTTATTGCCCAGGCTGGAGTGCAATGGTACAATCTCAGCTCACCGCAACCTCCACCTCCTGAGTTCAAGCAGTTCTCCTCCTCAGCTTCCCAAGTTGCTGAGATTACAGGTGCCCACTACCATGCCCAGCCAATTGTTTATATTTTTAGCAGAGACAGAGTTTTGCCATGTTGACCAGGCTGGTCTCGAACTCCTGACCTAAGGTGATCCACTTGCCTCGGCCTCCCAAAGTGTTGGGATTACAAGCATGAGCCACTGTGCCCGGCAGCCTCGGCCTCTTGAGTATCCAGAACTTCAGGCACATACCAGCATGCTATACTGATGTTTTTTTTTTTTTTTTTGACGGAGTCTCGCTTTGTCACCCCTGTTGGAGTGTAGTGGCACAATCTCGGCTCACTGCAACCTCCACCTCCCAGGTTCAAGCGATTCTGCCTCAGCCTCCTGAGAGGCTGAGACTACAGGTGTATGCCACCACGCCTGACTGATTCTTGTATTTTTAGTAGAGATGGGGTTTCACTATGTTTGCCAAGCTGGTCTCAATCTCCTGATCTCATGATCCACCCTCCTCAGCCTCCCAAAGTGCTGGGATTACAGGCATGAGTCACCGCGCCTGGCCTAATTTTTAAATTATTTTGTTTTTGTAGAGATGGGGTCTTGCTATGTTGCCCAGGCTGGTCTCAAACTCGTGGCCTCCTGTGATCCTCCCACCTTAGGCTCCGAAAGCATTGGGATTACAGGCATGAGCCACAACACCCAGCCCTTCCCAAATATTTGAATTACATGTAACTGCATTTTCTTTGTTAAAAAATACTACTTTTGGCTGGGGGTGGTGACTCATGCCTGTAATTCCATCACTTTGGGAGGCCGAGGCAGGTGGCTTATGAGGTCAGGAGATCGAGACCATCCTGGCTAACATGGTGAAACCCTGTCTCTACTAAAAGTACAAAAACAAAACTAGCCGGGTATGGTGGTGGGCGCCTGTAGTCCCAGCTACTCAGGAGGCTGAGGCGGGAGAATGGCGTGAACCCGGGAAGCAGAGCTTGCAGTGATCCAAGATCGCACCACTGCACTCCAGCCTGGGTGACAGAGCGAGACTCTGTCTGAAAAAAAAAAAAACTACATTTTTGTTCCTAAAAATTGAAATTCATGGTTCTGAAGTTCTGAAGTCTGTTCAATATAAGTATTACTTTTGGTGGAATATGTTTTTAATGTAAAATACTTATTTACTGTAATTAATTGGAAATGTGTGGTTCTTTATGTCTTATAGATATCCCTCCTAAATGTACAACCAAGGATTTGCTACCAAAAGAGAAGAGCAGTACAGAAGCAGTATTCCACACAGTGATGTTGGAAAGACACGAAAGCCCTGACATTGAAGACTTTTCCTTCAAGGAACTTCAGAAAAATATGCATGACTTTGAGTGTCAATGGAGAGATGACACAGGAAATTACAAGGGAGTGCTTATGACCCAGAAAGAACGTAAAAGAGATCAGCGCGACAGAAGAGACGTAGAAAACAAGCTTATTAACAATCAGCTGGGAGTAAGCTTTCATTCGCATCTGCCTGAACTGCAGCTATTTCAAGGTGAAGGGAAAATGTATGAATGTAAGCAAGTTGAGAAGTCTACGAACAATGGTTCCTCAGTGTCACCACTTCAACAAATTCCTTCTAGTGTCCAAACCCACAGGTCTAAAAAATACCATGAACTTAACCATTTTTCATTACTCACACAAAGACGAAAAGCAAACAGTTGTGGAAAACCTTACAAGTGTAATGAATGTGGCAAGGCGTTCACTCAGAATTCAAACCTTACGAGTCATAGGAGAATTCATAGTGGAGAGAAGCCTTACAAATGCAGTGAGTGTGGCAAAACCTTTACCGTTCGTTCAAATCTAACTATTCATCAGGTCATCCATACTGGAGAGAAACCTTACAAATGTCATGAGTGTGGCAAGGTCTTCAGGCACAATTCATACCTTGCAACTCATCGGCGAATTCATACTGGAGAGAAACCTTACAAGTGTAATGAGTGTGGAAAAGCCTTTAGAGGACATTCAAACCTAACTACCCATCAGTTAATTCATACTGGAGAAAAACCATTCAAATGTAATGAATGTGGCAAGCTCTTCACTCAAAATTCACACCTTATTAGTCATTGGAGAATTCACACTGGAGAGAAACCTTACAAGTGCAATGAGTGCGGCAAAGCCTTTAGTGTTCGTTCAAGCCTAGCAATCCATCAGACAATCCACACTGGAGAAAAACCTTACAAATGTAATGAATGTGGCAAAGTCTTTAGGTACAATTCGTACCTTGGAAGGCATCGGAGGGTTCATACTGGTGAGAAACCTTACAAGTGTAATGAATGTGGCAAAGCCTTTAGTATGCATTCAAACCTAGCTACCCATCAGGTCATCCATACTGGAACAAAACCTTTCAAATGCAATGAATGCAGCAAGGTTTTCACTCAAAATTCACAACTTGCAAATCATCGAAGAATTCATACTGGCGAGAAACCTTACAAGTGTAATGAGTGTGGGAAAGCCTTCAGTGTTCGTTCAAGTCTGACTACCCATCAGGCAATCCACTCTGGAGAGAAACCTTACAAATGTATTGAATGTGGCAAGAGCTTCACTCAAAAATCACACCTTAGAAGTCATCGGGGAATTCATTCCGGAGAGAAACCTTACAAGTGTAATGAATGTGGGAAAGTCTTCGCTCAAACGTCACAACTTGCAAGGCACTGGAGAGTTCATACTGGAGAAAAACCTTACAAGTGTAATGACTGTGGCAGAGCCTTTAGTGATCGTTCAAGCCTAACTTTTCATCAGGCAATACATACTGGAGAGAAACCTTACAAATGTCATGAATGTGGCAAGGTTTTTAGGCACAATTCATACCTTGCAACTCATCGGCGAATTCATACGGGAGAGAAACCTTACAAGTGTAATGAGTGTGGCAAAGCCTTTAGTATGCATTCAAACCTAACTACCCATAAGGTCATCCACACTGGAGAGAAGCCTTACAAATGTAATGAATGTGGCAAGGTCTTCACTCAAAATTCACACCTTGCAAATCATCAAAGGACTCACACCGGAGAGAAACCTTACCGATGCAATGAGTGTGGGAAAGCCTTCAGTGTTCGTTCAAGCCTAACCACCCATCAGGCAATCCATACTGGGAAAAAACCTTACAAATGTAACGAATGTGGCAAGGTCTTTACTCAAAATGCGCACCTGGCAAATCACCGAAGAATTCATACTGGAGAGAAACCTTACAGGTGTACAGAGTGTGGGAAAGCCTTTAGGGTAAGGTCAAGTCTAACTACCCATATGGCAATCCACACTGGAGAAAAACGTTACAAATGTAATGAGTGTGGCAAGGTCTTCAGGCAGAGTTCAAATCTTGCAAGTCATCACAGAATGCATACCGGAGAGAAACCTTACAAATGAGTGTGGTGAGGTCATTAGGTACAATTCACTCTTTTCACATCAGTTAATTCATTCTTCACAGAATCCTTACAAATGCAGTGACAGTGGCTAATCCCTCATGGGTTGAAGCATTAATAGATACGAGAGGCCGTAAGCAAGAGACATCATGTAAACATGTGGCAGAGGGTTTATCTAGGCCTCGCAGGTTACTAGGCATCAAAATTTATATCTTTGATGAAACCAAACAAATGTAATATGCATCCTGAGGCCATTACCCATGACTGACGGTAAGTGAGAATTCCTATGAGGAATAACAGTCTCTGGTTTCCCTGTTTGCCTTTGATATTATACACTGTAGAATACTCACCAGTCCAAATATGCTAAAAATTATATTTTTTAACTCATATATGAAAAGATTGCAGGATATTTGTAGGCAGTCAGTTATCTTCACCTTATGAAATGTTTTATTGAGTTATTTAAGGTTTTTTGGAAAGCCTACTGTTGAGTTTCAATGTGAACTTTGAAATCTGTTATTGTGCATCCTTACACCTTCCATGGTGGTTTCTTAGAAAGATCATTGGGATGGAAGGATCATCGATTGGGTGAAGATGATTAATTAGGTGAAGGATTATTTCTATCCAATTTGTGAAGAAGGAGGACTTTGCTTTTAAAATCAAGTATTGTCAGAATTAGCATTTGGGAGTGGCAAAAAGCAATGTAAAACCATGATGTCACTCACCATTCTGATAATGTTCAGGGTGCCTTTCTCCTACCAGGAGAGTACTGTGGCTTAGAAGAAAGAAATGGTCTATCAACTGAACATGAAATGGAGCAGGCCAAGACCCTAGGACATTGGGATTTTTGTGGGAGGAGAGTAATAGGTAATTAGACACTGATTGTGTGGTAGAAATACTGCAGGGGAAAAGGTCGCCCCCTTATCCATTAAAGAGCAATACCTGTTGTTTAGCAAAGAGTGATGAAAAATTGATCTTGTTTTTGAAATTGAAGAGAGAGGCCAGGCGCAGTGGCTCACACCTGTAATCCCAGCACTTTGGGAGGCTGAGGCAGGTGGATCACCTGAGGTTGGGAGTTTGAGACCAGCCTGACCAACATGGAGAAACCCCATCTCTACTAAAAATACAAAATTAGCTGGGCATGTTGGCAGGTGCCTGTAATCCCAGCTACTTGGGAGGCTGAGGCAGGAGAATCGCTTGAACCCGGGAGGCGGAGGTTGTGGTGAGCCAAGATCATGCCATTGCACTCCAGCCTGGGCAACAAGAACAAAACTCCATCTAAAAAAGAAAGAAATTGAAGAGAGAGTAGTCAGAGTGAAGAGTTTAATCAACAGAAGTAGAGTAACATATTCTTTAGTAGAACTCACATTATCTGCTTAAAGCACACTTTGCTAATGTTTTATTCAGAATGTATCATAGATATAATGTTTTAACTAATAAAGTAGAATGGTTTTTCTCTATGAATGAATCACATTCTTTCTGCCAACATAGGTTTATCCTGTCTCAGTAGGATATTTCATAACATAATAACAATGCACCACTAGGCTCTTAAAGGATCAAGAACAATTTTTTTCATGGTGAAATTAAATAACACAGTTTTGGAAACCTATAACCACATTTTGCGCTTGAATTATGTGCCCCACACTGTGGCTTAGGATACTTTTGGGGGTATAATGAAAATCTTACTGAAAGTTAATTTCACATTCTTACACCCCAAAATCTGCATTGCCATTGATGCATATGCACCATATTATTATATTTCCACATCAGTTTCTTGTATGCCAAGTAAGACCTATGCTATGCATCTTGTTTTCCATGAAGTGAAAATACATAGTAAGAATATGGGAAATAAAAGTTAGGCCAGGCACGGTGGCTCACGCCTGTAATCCTAGCACTTTGGGAGGCCAAGGCAAGCAGATCACCCGAGGTCAGGAGAAACCAGCCTGGCCAGCATAGTGAAACCCCTTCTCTACTAAAAATACAAAATTAGCTGGGCTTAGTGGTGCATGCCTGTAGTCCCAGCTATTTGGGAGGCTGAGGCAGGAGAAGTGCTTGAACCTGGGAGGTGGAGGTTGCAGTGAGCTAAGATCATGCCATTACACTCCAGCGTGGGCACCAAGAGCGAATCTCGGTCTCAAAAAATTTTTTTTTTAAAATTTGGCCAGGCATGGTGGCTCACGCCTGTAATGCCAGCAGTTTAGGAGGCTGAGGCGGGTAGATTACTTCAGGTCAGGAGTTCGAGACCAAACTGGCCAACATGGTGAAACCCCATCTCTACTAAAAATACAAAAACATTAGCCAGATGTGGTGGCGCACGCCTGTAAATCCCAGCTACTTGGCAGGCTGAGGCAGGAGAATGGCTTGAACCCAGGAGGCAGGGGCTGCAGTGAGCTGAGATTGCGCCACCGCACTCCAGCCTGGGCAACAAGAGCAAAACTCTGTCTCAAAAAAAAAGTGGAGAATAAAGATAAAACCTCCTTCATGATGTTCTTGGAATATTGATATAATTTGAAAAGATTAATGTTCGTGAGTTTCCTCTTAAGAGTGAATATAGAAAATGAGAGTTTTATTTTGTTCTGGTAGATAAACTAGGAACATGTATGTTTGCTTATCACACACAGGCATGACTCTCCCATAACCTGTTGAGTATGTTTACTTAATATTCAACATACTGCTATTCAGCATAAATTCCTGCGGCAGCTTTCCTCCTCTGAACTACCTGTGTTGCTTCTGGTAGAGACCATGCTTCCCACCCTGCCAGATGGCTAGCCTGCAGGCTGTGACCCTTTGTAAGAAACAAAGGTCTCCTTGCTAAAATTAGACATTTTTTGACCTTTTTGGTCAATGCTGTTAAGGGTTTCTTGGTGGACACTCTGCGGCATCCTGAAGCAATGTGGCACATCATTGTGAGAGCGCTGAGTATACTGTTTGCTCAGGTCTCTCTTCTTCCTATAAAACCATCATTTCTGTTCCCATGATAACACAGTCCATTAATCTGTGCATGGATTGATTCATTCATGACAGCAGAACTCTCATGATCCAGTGACCTCTTAAAGGCTCCACCTCTCAATATGGCCACACCGGGGACCAAGTTTCCAAATGAGTTTTGTTGGGGATATTCAAACCAGAGGAGTATTGTATTTTATTTTCAATTTCCATGTATTAATTGCTAGTATATAGAAATAAAGTAGTTTTTGTATGTTAATTTCGTAGTCTATTTCCTTAAAATCTCGTTCTCCAGATTTTTTAGATTTCTTAGGGTTTTCTACATAAACTATTAATTTCCCATTGCTGCTGTAACAATTACCACAAAGTGAGTGGCTTAAAACAACCCAAATTTAGGCTGGGCATGGTGGCTCACACCTGTAATCCCAGCACTTTGGGAGGCCGAGGCAGGTGGATCATGAGGTCAGGAGTTTGAGACCAGCCTGGCCAAGATGGTGAAACCCCATCTCTGCTAAAACTACAAAAATTAGCCGGACGCGGTGGCACATGCCTGTAATCCCAGCTACTCGGGAGGCTGAGGCAGGAGAATTGCCTGAGGTGGAGGTTGCAGTGAGCCGGGATCGTGCCACCACACTCTAGTCTGGGCGACAGAGCAAGACTCCATCTCAAAAACAAAACCAAAAAACCCCACAAATTTATGCTGTTAATGTGTGGTGGTCAGAAGTCAAAACGGGTTTACAAAACTATGATCCTTCTTGAATCTCTGGGGAAGAGTTTATTTCTTTACCCCTGCTAGGTTCCAGAGGCCACTTAGATCCTTTACCTCATGCTCTACATCCCTCCGTTTTCACAGTCAGAAGGTAGTGTCATAAAATCTCCTTGTGTCTTTGCTATGCAAGCATTGCCAATTCTCTGTGATTCTAAGTCCACCTGTATCTTTCCTATATGGACTCTTGTGATGATGTTGCTTTAACCAGATAATCCTGGATATTCTGCCATCTCAAGGTCCTCAGCCAGATGACATCTGCAAACTCTGCTTTGAGAAACCATGTAGGCCGGGCGCGGTGGCTCAAGCCTGTAATCCCAGCACTTTGGGAGGCCGAGACGCGGATCACGAGGTCAGGAGATCGAGACCATCCTGGCTGACACGGTGAAACCCCGTCTCTACTAAAAAATACGAAAACTTAGCCGGGCGAGGTGGCGGGCGCCTGTAGTCCCAGCTACTCGGGAGGCTGAGGCAGGAGAATGGCGTAAACCCGGGAGGTGGAGCTTGCAGTGAGCTGAGATCCGGCCACTGCACTCCAGCCTGGGTGACAGAGCGAGACTCCGTCTCAAAAAAAAAAAAAAAGAGAAACCATGTAATATAGGGTATAGGGCTATTGATACGGAAATCCTTTGTATGTGTATCTTTGGGGGTGGGGGTCATTAGCTTACCACAGCCATCACATCATGTACACTATTATGCTTTCCTTTTTGGTCTCTTATTTTTCTTATTTCATTTATTATTCTTTTCTAGATGGGGTCTGGCTTTGTTACCCAGGCTGGAGTGCGGTGGTGCAGTCAGAGCTTACTGCACTCTTGAACACTTGGGCTTAAGGGATCCTCCTGCCTCAGCCTTCCAAAGTGATTAAATTACAGGCATGAGCCACCTCGCCCAGCCACCAGCCAATTTTCAGGGTTTTTTTTTTGTAGAGATGGGGTCTCCCCATCTTGCCCAGGCTGGTCTCAAATTCCTGGACTCAATCAGTCCTCCTGCCTCAGCCTCCCAAAGTTCTGGGATTACAGACTGAGCCACTACCCTCAGCCAAGAATTGCCAACACTATGTGGAATAAAAGTGGTAACAGTGTACATCTTTGCCTTGTCCCCAACCTTGGGAAAGGAATCTCACTTTTTGACCATGATGTATGATGTTTGCTCTAAGGTTTTGTAGGTACCCTATTGAGGAAGTTTTCCAACATACTGTTCTCCATAGTGGGTGTGCCATTGTACATTCTCACCACCAAGCATAGGAGGATTACAAACTCTCTTGCCTGTGATGTAGGTTCACTTCGCACTGGTTACCAAATGTCTGACTCCAGTGAGACAGAACCCATGCACACAAGTTCAATACAGTGAGTTTACTACTGACAGGCAACAAGGGGCAGTAGAAGCCTAGGATTGATTCCTTGCAAGCTGGTCCCCCAAGGCTCAGGAAAACTGCTTGGGGAAGATGGAGTCTTATCTACTGGTGTCCCACCGGCACTGATGCTGACGGACCCCAGAGAGCACCCATCCTAGGTTTTATGGCACATGGCCTCGTGATGAGCCACCCTAAAGCACTGAAGGATATCCTGTGTTTTGAAAGAGGGGCAGGGGACTCTGGAATGGAGCCCAGGCTGCTTGGGCCAGTTTCTTCATATTTCAGGGTATTACCTTCCCCAATACATTCTGAAGTTGTTCTTGAGAACTACAAGGAAGGAAGGAGAGAAAAATAATTTAAGGTTGTTCCTTTAATGTATACATCCCACGGTACCTTACTTCTACAAAACCAAAAGACAGCTCAGGAAGCCTTATCAAATTTGCTGTCTCCACATCTCCTGTTGGAACTTTCAAGTGCCAATTAACAATATCAAGTTAATTAAGAAGAAAATGGATGGGGGAAAATAATGGAGATTCAAAGGACTTCTCTCATGAAGGTGGACATTTTTAAATGGTCATTAAGAAAAAAGGTGAATAAAGCAAGCATTCATGAGCTGGGTATGGTGACTCACACCTGTAATCCCAGCACTTTGGGAGGCCGAGGCGGGTGGACCCCTTAGGGTCAGGAGTTCGAGACCAGCTTGGCCTACACGGTGAAACCCCGTCTCTACTAAAAATACAAAACAATTAGCTGGTGTGGTGGTGCACGCCTATAATCACAGCTACTCTGGAGGCTGAGGCAGGAGAATGGCTTGAACGTGGAAGGGGGAGGTTGCAGTGAGCTGAGATTGTGCCACTAAACTCCTCCAGCCTGGGTGACAGAGCGAGACTCCATCTCATGGCTGTCCTCCCAGCAGAGTGGAAATCTTTAGATGGTAGTTAAGAAATGGGATGACCAGCCTGGGCAGTATGGCGAAACCGAGTCTTTACAAAAAATACAAAAATGAGTCAGGTGTGGTGGTGCACGTTTATGGTCACAGCTAACTCGGGAGGCCAGGATGGGAGGATCACTTGAGCCCAGGAGGTCGAGGCTGCAGTGAGCGGTGATTGAACCACTGCAATCCAGCCTGGGTGAGAGCGAGACCCTGTCTCAAAAAAAAAAAAATGGGATGAGTGAAATGGAAATGGAAATTGATGGAGTTGAAACAAAGGTCTTAATACAACAGTTTCAAAGATTGGGTGGACCAAAGGAGCCCCTATTGTCCTGCAGCATTAAAGGGTTCCACACAAGTCTGCATGGCTCATGAGTCATGAAAACATGATGAGATATGGTGGTGGATGTGGCCTGCAGGGGCCATTACCAATGCATGCAGTTTGGCTAATTAGGCAAAATGTCTGTGTCTAGTCGTAGTCAAGAATGGTCTTCCACTGGCTGAATGGCCATTCACTGGGTCAAAGAATGGCCATCCATTGGGCTGAAGCCCAGTAGACCCTGTGTGTTTATTGTTTTGCAGAGACACCAGTAAACCATGCCATATACTTGGTGGGCATATATGTGAACCTTGGGTCCCAGGTAGCCACAAGAGGAGACAAAGGATCCCTTAAGGATCGTTTGACCCCTTCTTGTAAGCTACCCATTTGTTCATGGAGTACACTGGTCCCTTGAGGTTCTGCTGTGCCTTGTCTTGAATATGCCGTTCCATTTTATAGTTGAGCACTACTGAGCCTGTCCAATTTTATTGGTAAGGTTTGTGAGCACCCGAGTGAGAATGGGCAGTTCATGTTACAGGGTAACACAGAGCTCTGGCTGTAAGATGCACTGTTCCCACCAGTGTCCAACAGCAAGCAAGCAGTTACCATCGAAGACGTATATATGTGGTGGGTATCTCAGGTAACTTACATGTCCAAAACCCAAGGAGGTTGGTTCAGGCACTGTGTTTTCAGGCTTTTAAAGTGAGTTACTCGAATTAATTTGAATTGCAGGAAGTTTCCTGGATCCAATCACTCACTGCTCCTCCTGGACTTCCCCCACCGAATTCCCAGTTCCCAGATCGCTGAGCTGCAGGAGACTCCCTAGCAGGATCGGGCCCAACCCCCCGGCAAAAATAGTTTTGAGATAAACCGTTTTCGTCTTGGTAGGAAGAAAACATTTTGCTTTCCAACATAAGGGGGCCGCACAACTCCATGCTTTTTACCTTAAAACTGCACAGGCCCCGCCCCCGCTGTCCCTCCGCAGACCCCGCCTCTCCCCGGGCTTCGCCCCAGGCTACCTGGGCTCTGCGCGCACGCGCAGTTTCCTGGAGTCCCGGAAGCGGCTGGTGGTGTGTGAAGGTGACGCCGCCGAGCAAGAGTGTGCCTGAGTGTAGATTAAGCCTTCGATTCGCCGTCCCCCTTTTCCACACCCGCTCTGCTGACCTTAAAACCCCTGCATCGCGCCCTCCACCCCAGGTAAATACAGACCTCGCCATGTGGGTAAAACTCGCTCTGAGACCAGTCCCTGTTCCCTGCCTTTCGCGTCTTTTTCCCGCATAAAACCCTTTCCTGACCCCTCCTCCCGCCCCGCGCTTTTTAAAGTCCTCACCCGCGAGGTGGATTCCCGTCCTGAGCGCCTCCCAGCCTCTCCGTCATCTGCCTTGGAGCGCAGCGCCGCAGCCCCAGTCCCGGGGACACCGCGTCCTCCGCCTGATCCTGGGATCCTGCAGACCCCACCCCGTCCCAAGGCGTCGCCCCCTACATCTCCCCTCCTCGTGCCCTGCTGCTCCCCAGGTCTCCCCTTCGCAGTCACCGCTTACCCTGCGCCCGCTTTGGGGAGGTGCCCGGGGCCTGTCCTGTGACACCCGGTGTTCTTGCCTGCCCAGCTCCACCGTCTGGAAAATGTGCTCCTCCGGGATGCAGGCGTCTTACTCCAAACCCTCCTGTGAATGTGTGGGCCAAAAGGATCAGGAGACAGAGAGAGCGGCTGAGAGAGAAGTAGAAAAACTGAGACAGAGGAAAGAATGAAGGAAACCCATAAACACATGGCAAAGTAGAGGACGGGTCGGAATTTGCAAAGAGACGGGAAGAGTGAAAGAAGGAGCCGGGCGCGGTGGCTCACGCCTGTAATCCCAGCACTTTGAGAGGCCGAGGCGGGTGGATCAGTTGAGGTTAGGAGTTCGAGACCAGCCTGCCCAACATGGTGAAACCCCGTCTCTACTAAAAATTAGCCGGGTGTGGTGCTGCACACCTGTAATCTCAGCTACTCGGAGGGTGAGGCAGGCAAATCGCTTGATCCCAAGAGACGGAGGTTGCAGTCATCCCAGATCGCACCACTGCACTGCAGCCTGGGCTGCAGAACAAGACTCAATCTCAAAAACATTTTTAATTAAAAAAATAAAAATATATTTCTCTTAATTTTCTTCTTGCCTCCCTGATCACTTTACACTTTTATCTTCTGGTATGTCTTGAGCTCTGTTTTCTGAATATGGAGTGACCCTCAGCTTACCCCCTTGGACTTCTGATCTCTGCCCACACCCACCGCCCTTATCATCTCATCTCATCTCATCTCATGTCTTTAAACCCACCCACACGGCTCCATGTTCCCTGCAGACCTCTCCCCTGAACACTGGGATCCTGTGTACAATTGTCTCTTCAACTCTCCTCTGGGAGTCCAGCAGGCATCTCCACCTTCATGTGTCCAAAAGTGACTTCCTGAACTCCCCAAATGCATTCCTCTGCAGTCCTGCACATCTCAGATGAGGGCAACCCTGGATTTCCTGGTACTTGGCTGAACATGTCAATATGTATTACAATTATAAAAAGTGACATCATTAGTATGTTAATTTATAAGAGAAAGAAAAAATTACATGTTTACTTAAAACAGGTGAGGAAATAAGTCATTTCTAGATTCTTTTGAGGTACGGGAGAGAAATGTTTGGAGACCTCATCTCTACCTGATGTGTGCCCCCAGGACCTGTCTGACCTCATGCCCTGCCTCTGTTCCCTGCTCCTTCTGCAGCCACACAGGCCTCTTTCCTGTTCTGGGGGCCGAGGTTGCTCCTGCCTTAGGGCCTCGATGTGGGCTGTCCCTCTGCCTAGGACTCTGTGGCCCCTCAGCTGCAGGTGCAAACACCTGGCTTTTTTCTGATATCACCTTCCTTTTTTTTTTTTTTTTTTTTGAGATGGAGTCTCACTCTGTCGCCCAGGCTGGAGTGCAGTGTGGCGTGATCTCCACTCACTGCAAGCTCCACCTCCCAGGTTCACACCATTTTCCTGCTTCAGCATCCCGAGTAGCTGGGACTACAGGTGCCCGCCACCTCGCCCGGCTAATTTTTTGTATTTTTAGTAGAAATGGGGTTTCACTGTGTTAGCCAGGATGGTCTCAATCTCTTGACCTTGTAATTCACCTGGCTCGGCCTCCCGAAGTGCTGGGATTACAGGTGTGAGCAACGCGCCTGGTCTTTTTTTTTTTTTTTTTGTGAGACAGATTCTTGCTCTGTCACCTGGGCTGGAGTGCAGTGGCACGATCTCGGCTCACTTCTGCCTCCGCCTCCTGGGTTCAAGCAATTCTCCTGCCTCAGCCTCCAGAGTAGCTGAGATTACAGGCGCCTGCCACCATGCCCAGCTAATTTTTGTTTTTTTTGTTTTTTTTTTTTTTGAGATGGAGTTTCGCTCTGTCGCCCAGGCTGGAGTGCAGTGGCCAGATCTCAGCTCACTACAAGCTCCGCCTCCCGGGTTCACGCCATTCTCCTGCCTCAGCCTCCCAAGTAGCTGGGACCACAGGCGCCCGCCACCTTGCCTGGCTAGTTTTTTTGTACTTTTTAGTAGAGACGGGGTTTCACCATATTAATCAGGATGGTCTCGATCTCCTGACCTCGTGATCCGCCCGTCTCGGCCTCCCAAAGTGCTGGGATTACAGGCTTGAGCCACCGCGCCCGGCCATTTTTGGTATTTTTAATAGAGATGGGGTTTCACTATGTTGGCCCGGCTGTTCTCGAACTCTTGACCTTGTGATCTGCAAAGTGCTGGGATTACAAGCCTGAGCCTCCGTGCCCAGCATGGTATCACCTTTTTAATGGGAACTTCTGTGGACTCCCCCAACCCCAATTTAACACTCCAGCCACACCCTCACCCCCACCTCTGGTCCATATTGGCTGCTGTGGATGTTACTTTCTGCCCCTTTGCTGTCTACTGTTTCGATCCTGATGACAATAAGGCCCGAAGTGGGGGCAGAGCCAGAAGGTGGGGGCTGTATTGGGCTTCCCTCTCTGGGCAGAACCCAACCCTGGCTTCACATTGCAGTGCTGGGGCATTTTGCAGGTACACCTCTGGTGCCCCCTTACCGGAAGTTTTCATTTGAATACATTGGGACCTGTCCTTAATCATATTTAAAGGTGATTCCATGTGTGTTCAGCATGGAGCATCCCGGCTCCGCCCTTTGTTTCTGAGGGTTGAAATCAGCCTGTGATCCACAGATGGGTGACGGGGGCTGTGCTCTGCATGGGGTTTGCTCAGGGCTGGGTCTGTGCCCTGAAGAGAAGCTCAGTCCAGCCCAGCTCCCCACTGCTGCAGTGTGTGGGGGGGGCCTCTCTGGGAGGGGAGCGGGATCTGAAGAAATGGGCCCAAAACTCACCTGTTGGCCTTCCTGTAGGAGCTTGTCGTCCCTGTGTCCCATCTGGTGCAATGACTCGCAGAGAACTGGCTTTCCACTGTGAGGGCTTCCCTGAATAGGTGTTCGAGGCACGAAAATGAGGGTGTTGATTCCAGTCATTAACCAGCATATTTTAGACATTCAGGCTTGACTTCTAAAGGCTTTTTCATATTACCCAAGGAAGATGCCTAGAAGAGGAAGAAGAGAAAGAAGAGGAAACAGGGATGGCTCTTACTCGGGTAAAGTAATAGTATCGGTTGATTTTTATTTCTCTTGTTTCTGACATTGTTATAGGTGGTGAATCCGTGTCCATACAGGTCTGCACCAACCTCAGTTTTTGCCTCCTCAGAAGAAAAAATTCAACTGAGGGGCATAGGGCACTAGGAGAGACTGAGGCAAGTTTTAGAGCAGGAGTGAAAGCAAAAGTTTATTAGAAAGTTTTAGAGCAGGGCTGGGCGGGGTGGCTCACGCCTATAATCCTAGCACTTTGGGAGGCCAAGGCAGCAGATCATGTGAGGTCTCCAGTTCGAGACCAGCCTGACCTGAGGCGGCAGATCACTTGAGGTCTCGAGTTCAAGATCAGCCTGACCTGAGGCTGAGGCCGGAGAATTGCTTGAACGCGGGAGGCGGAGGTTGCGGTGAGCCGAGATGGTGCAATTTCACTCCAGCCTGGTCAATAAGAGTGAAACTCCGTCTCAAAAATTAATACATGAATGAATAAATAAAAAGTTTCAGAGCAGAAATGGCCAGGCGCAGTGGCTCACACCGGTAATCTCAATGTTTTGGCAGGCCGAGGTGGGTGCATCGCTTGAGTCCAGCAGTTCAAAACCAGCCTGAGCAACATGGCAAAACCCCATCTCTACAAAAAAGATAAAAATCAGCCAGTGTGATGGTGCATGACTGTAGTCCCAGCGACTTGGGAGGCTGAGGCAGGAGAATCCTTTGAGCTCAGGATGTGGAGGTTGGCAGTGAGCCAAGATGATGCCATTGCACTGCAGCCTGGGCGACAGAGCAAGGCCCTGTCTCAAAACAAACAAACAAACAAACAAAAAGAACAAAGCTTAGGGCAGAAATGAAGGAAAGTACACTTGGAAGAGGGCTAAGCAGGCCACTTGAAGGGCAAGTGCGCAGTTTGACCTTTTGACTTGGGGTTTTATACATTGCCATACTTCCGGGGTCTTGCTTCCCTGATTCTTCTCTTGGGGCAGACCTGTCCGCATGCGCGTGCTTGAGTCCACTCGCCCAACTCCTGAGATCTCATGGGAAGCGGCAGATCACCAGTTTCAGGTGTTTTCTATCTATGAGGAGCCTGCCTTTCCCTGCTACCAGCTGTGACTATTATTTTAGATGTTTAACAACCACCTGACCATCACCTGATGGTTGCCTGAACATTCCTGATGTGTGTGTGGGGGGAAGGGGAGCCCTCTCCTGCCCTGCCCTGTCCTGCTCATACCGGAGGAGTTACCTGCAATAACAACATGCCATTCTTTGGAGTTGCAAGTCTTTGAGTCTGAAGCTTCCTGCCTGACATGTTTGCTTACTTACCCATGCCGTCCCTCAGTCCTTCTCATGTCACTTACATTCCATTGCCCATGACCTAGTGACAAGAACTTGGGAAGAGGCTCCTCTCTTCCCAACATGGGAACTTGGGAAGGGGCCTGGATTGGAGATGGGGTGTGGGCCCCCTAATATTATGTTGAGGACTTTTTCACCAATCTTTTCAGGGATATGGGTCTATAGTTTTGTTTTCTTGTCATATATTTGTGTGGGTTGTATGCCGGGCAGCAGGGATTGTTTAGGGGTCACATCTGGATGCATCCTACTTCTTTGTAGAACAGGATTCAAGAAACTGCCCATGAAGTCAAATATTACTGTGCACAAGTTCCTGCTAAATGCTTTAAAATTAGAACACTAAGGGGAAAGCTTTCCTGCCTCATTTATATCTCATTTGAAACTCTCTGAGTGAGTGAGTCACTGTGTTTTTGACGCCAGATTCTTAATGACGGAGAATGGAGTGGAAAGCTGAGACACAGGCATCAGTGATAAGACACTTGCATCTCAGTACCCATTTTAAGACGTGAAGTCAATGTAAATGTCAAACAGCAAATGTTAAACTATTTGCAGATAGTCCAGAACACAGACCACCGTCTGTGTATTCCTGGAGGAACCCCTGTGAAATGTGTTTTAGGTGAAAATGGTTATCGTTGTACTCAGACAGAGGATCAGAACTTTGCCATTGGAGATAATGGAACCATTTTTGAACCCAATAATTATTAAATATTCTCCTTATTTAAAACATCACATGATTAATATATTTGTTTGATAGTGTAACTGCAAACATACAGCTTAGGCACTAAGACGTTTCTATTCAGCTTTCGTCCCTCCTGCACATCTCATTGGAGAACCACTGTTCTGAGTGTTAATTTTTTATTAAATGTTCAGTAGAATTATGCAGTGATTACAAATTATGTGTCTATACTTGGTCTCTTTTTTTGGGACATTTTTATTTAGTGTTATTATTTACAGGCATGTACAGATTTTTTAAATTTATTTTTGATTCAATCATGGTAAGTTATATTTTTCTTTTCTTTTTTTTTCTTTTTCTTTTCTTTTTTTTGAGAGAAAGTACCAGGCTGGATTGCAATGGCGTGGTCTCAGCTCACTACAACCTCTGCCTTCCAGGTTCAAGCAATTCTCTTGCCTCAACCTCCTGAGTCGCTGGGATTACAGGCACGCACCACCATGCCTGTCTAATCTTTGTATTTTTGGTAGAGGCGGGGTTTCACCATGTTTGTCAGGCTGGTATTGAACTCCTGATCTCGTGATCCATCCGCCTGAGCCTCCCAAAGTGCTGGGATTACAGGTGTGAGCCACTGTGCCTGGCAGTAAGTTATGTATTTCTAGAGATTTATTCATTCTGCATTATCTTACTTTATTGGCATATATATATATATGCATACACACACATATATGTATATGTGTATATATATACACACACACACACGTACATATATATATATATTTTTTTTAGACGAAGTGTCACTCTTGTTGCCCCAGCTGGAGTCCAATGGCGTGATCTCGGCTCACTGCAACCTCTGCCTCCTGAGTTCAAGTGATTCTCCTGGCTCAGCCTCCTGAGTAGCTGGGATTGCAGTTGCCCTGTATTGGCATATATTTTATCCTAGTAGTCTGTTATCCTCTTTTGTACTGTGACATGTAGGGAATATACATGATAGATTACTTTAATTCCCTTAGGATGGCTTTATTTTTTCTTCTTTTTTTTTTTTTAAACTGTTTGTTTCTTCTACCTGATCAAGTCCGTTTTTTAGTTTCTCTGGTATGTTTTTCAATTCGGTTATTATGTTTTTCAGCTCTATAATTTTTTTTTTTTTTTTTTTTTGAGACAGGATCTTACTCTCACCCAGGTTGGAGTGCAGTAGTATGATCTTGGCTCACAGCAACCTCCACCTCCCAGGCTCAAGTGATCCTCCCAAGTCAGCCTCCCTACTAGCTGGGACCACAGGCATGTGCCACCACGCCCAGCTAACTTTTTGATTTTTTTAGTAGAGACAGAGTTTCACCATGTTTCCCAGACAAGTCTTGAACTCCTGGCCTCAAAGGATCCTTCTGCCTTGGCCTCCCAAAGTGCTGGGATTACAGATGTGAGCCACTGCGCACAGATGCGAGAATCTCTTGGTGTTTCTTTTTCATGGTTTCTCATTGTTAACAATCTCATTTTGTTTATACCTTGTGAGCCACCACCTCTGGCTGGGTTATTACTGATTCAATTTCAGAGTTTGTTATTAGTCTGTTCAGGAATTCAGTTTCTTCCTGGTTCAGTCTTGTGAAGGTAAACTAATAAAGAAGAAAAGAAATGACTCAAATAAACACAATCAGAAACAACAAGGGAGATATTACCACTGTCTCCACATGAAAACAACCGTCAGATAATATTACAAACACGTGGCCAGGCATGGTGGCTCACGCCTGTAATCCCAGCACTTTGGGAGGCTGAGGTAGGCAGCTCACAAAAGGTCAGGAGTTCGAGACCAGCCTGGCCAACATGGTGAAACTAGCGAAACTCTGTCTCAAAAAAAAGAAAAAAGAAAAAAAAAAATTATGAACACGTCTATGCACATACACTAGAAAATCTAGAAGAAATGGATAAATTCTTGGACATATTTGCCTTTGAGTGGAGAGTTCTGTAGATCTCTGTCAGGTCCATTTGATCCAGTGCTGAGTTCAGGCCCTGAATATCTTTGGTAATTTTCTGTCTTGATAATCTGTCTGATATTGTCAGTGCAGTGTCAAAGTCTCTCAATATTATTATATGGGAATCTAAGCCTCCTTGAAAGTCTCTGGGAACTTGCTTCAAGAATCTGGATGTGGCCGGGCACGGTGGCTCAAGCCTGTAATCCCAGCACTTTGGGAGGCCGAGACGGGCGGATCACGAGGTCAGGAGATCAAGACCATCCTGGCTAACACAGTGAAACCCCGTCTCTACCAAAAAATACAAAAAACTAGCTGGGCAAGGTGGCGGGCGCCTGTAGTCCCAGTTACTGGGGAGGCTGAGGCAGGAGAATGGCGTGAACCCGGGAGGCAGAGCTTGCACTGAGCTGAGATCCGGCCACTGCACTCCAGCCTGGGCGGCAGAGCGAGACTCCATCTCAAAAAAAAAAAAAAAATCTGGATGCTGCTCTGTTGAGTGCATATATATTTAGGATAGTTGAGTCTTCTCGAAGAATTGACCTCTTTACAATTACATAATGCCCCTGTTTGTCTGTTTTGATCTCTGTTGGTTTAAAGTCTGTTTTGTCAGAAACTAGGATTGCAACCTCTGCTGTTTCACATTTGCTTGGTCGATTTTTCTCCATGCCTTTATTTTGTCCCTATGTGTGTCATTGCAGGTGGGTCTGTTGAAGAGAGGATGCCCATGGGTCTTGACTCTTTTTTTTTTTTTTCTTGAGACAGAGTCCCCCTCTGTTGCCCAAGCCAGAGTGCAGTGGTGCGATCTCGGCACACTGCGACCTCCGCTTCCCGGGTTCTACTGATTCTCCTGCCTCAGCCTCCTGAGTAGCTGGGATTACAGGTATGTGCCACCATGCCTGGCTAACTTTTGTATTTTTAGTAGAGATGGGGTTTCACCATGTTGGTCAGGCTGGTCTCAAACTCCTGACCTGATCCACCCGCCTCGGCCTCCTAAAGTCCTGGGATTACAGGCGTGAGCCACTGTGCCTGGCCCTGGGTCTTGACTCTTTATCCAGCTTGCCATTCTGTGTCTCGTAAATGGGGCATTTAACCCATTTACATTTAGGATTAGTATTGATATGTATGGATTTGATCCTGTCATCATGATGTTAGCTGGTATAATATCACTCATCTGTGAACATCAGTGTGTTTTTGTAGTGGCTGGTAATGGTCTTTTCATTTTTAGTGCTTCCTTCAGGAGCTGTTGTAAGGCAGGTCTGGTGGTATCAAAATCCCTCAGCATTTGCTTGTCTGAAAAGGATTTTATTTCTCCTTTGCTTATGAAGCTTAGTTTGGCTGGATATGAGATTCTGGTTTGGAATTTCTTTTCTTTAAGAATATTGAATATTAGGCTGGGCACAGGGACTCCTGCTTGTAATCCCAGTGCTTTGGGAGGCCGAGGGGGATGGATCACTTTATGTCAGGAGTTCAAGACGAGCCTGGCTAACATGGTGAAACCCCATCTCTACTAAAAATACAAACATTAGCCAGGCATGGTGGCGGGCGCCTGTAATCCCAGACCTTGGGAGGTTGAGGCAGGAGAATCGCTTGAACCTGGGAGACAGAGGTTGCAGTGAGCCGAGATCATGCCACTGCACTCCAGCCTGAGTGACAGATTGAGACTACATCTCTAAATAAATAAATAAGATCGTTGAATATTGGCCCCCAATCTCTTCTGCCTTGTAGAGTTTCTGCTGAGAGCTCTACTGTTAGTCTAATGGGCTTACAGGTGACTAGACTTTTGTCTCTAGCTTCCTTTAATATTTTTTCCTTCATTTCAACCTTGGAAAATCTGCTGATTATGTGTCTTGAGAATGATCTTCTTGTGCCATATCTTACCGGGGTTCTCTGCATTTCCGAAATTTGAATGTTGTCCTCTATAGCTAGGTTGGGGAGTTTCTCATGGGTGATATCCTAAAATATGTTTTGCAAATTGGGTCCATTCTCCCCATCTCTTTCAGAGATGCCAGAGAGTCACAGATTCAGCCTCTTTAGATGATCCCACATTTCTTGGAGGTTTTGTTTGTTCTTTGTCATCATTCACTCTCTATTCTTGTGTGACTGTCTCATTTCAGAAAGCCAGGCTTCAAGCTCTGAGGTTCTTTCCTGTGCTTGGTCTGTTCTGCTACTAGTACCTGTGAGTGCATTATGAAATTCTTGGTATGTGTTTTTCAGCTCTATCAGATTGCTTACATTCTTTTCTCTAATGGCTATTTTGTCTGTCAGCTCTTGCATTGTTTTATCATGATTGTAAAATTGCATTGAAACCCAATGCGATTCCTTGCATCGGGTCCCAATGTACTGTAGTTCAGTGATCTTCATTCCTATCCATATGCTGAATTCTATTTCTGTCATTTTGGTCATCACAGCCTAGTTGAGAATCCTTGCTGGAAAGATGATTTGCTTGTTTCTAGGAAAGGAAGCTCTGGGGCGTTTTGAGTCTTCAGGGGTTTTGCGTTGATTTTTTTCTCATCTTTTTTTTTTTTTGAGACGGAGTCTCGCTCTGTTGCCCAGGCTGGAGTGCATTGGCGCGATCTTGGCTCACTGCAAGCCCTGCTTCCTGGGTTCAGGCCATTCTCCTGCCTCAGCCTCCCGAGCAGCTGGGGCTACCGGTGCCCGCCACCACGACCAGCTGATTTTTTTTTTTTGGTATTTTTAGTAGAGACGGGGTTTCACCATGTTAGGCAGGATGGTCTCGATCTCCTGACCTCGTGATCCGCCTGTCTCGGCCTCCCAAAGTGCTGGGATTACAGGCATGAGCCACTGCGCCTGGCCTTCATTTTTTTCTCATCTTTGTGGGCTTATCTACCTTCAGTCTTTGAGGAAACTGACCTTTGGATGAGTTTGTTTTTCTTTTTTTTCTTCCTTTTTTTGAGATGGAGTGCAGTGGTGCAGGCTGGAGTGCAGTGGTGCGATTTCAGCTCACTGCAACCTCCGCCTCCCAGTTTCAAGCTGTTCTCCTGCCTTAGCCTCCCTAGTAGCTGGGACTACAGGTGTGTGCCACCCACATGCCTAACTAATTTTTGTATTTTTAGTAGAGACAGGGTTTCACAATGTTGGCCAAGCTGGTTTTGAACTCCTGACCTCAAATGATCTGCCCTCCTCTGCCTCCCACTGCGTCCGGCCTTTTCTTTTATCCCATTTGATGACCTTGAGCATTTGATTGTGGTATAAGGTGGATTTAGCCAACCGGCTTTATTTCTGGAAGATTTTAGGGGCACCAGTGCTCAGCTCCCAACTCCTGGAGTGCATGCTGTAAATCTCAGAAGCTTGTATTGCACACTGACTTTGTTCTCTGGCTTCTCAAGGCTCGTAATCTACTGTGCTGCAGGAGCTGAAGGGCAGCAGCTGCAGCAAAGTGCCAGTGAGTGCTGCATTCCCTGCGTCCGTGCAGGCTTTCACCACCGTGGCAGAGACAATGCCGCTGTGTCGGGGGTGGGGGCACCTTCTGGAGACTGTGTGCATGGTTGCCCTGGAGGTCGGTTCTGGGGTGGGGTGCTGGTGGGTGCGGGTCTTGGTGCCTTCTTATTGTCTTGTAAACAGAAGTGGCACCAGTCTTTTTAAAAAGACTGCTAACCGGCTGGGGGTGGTGGCTCAAGCCTGTAATCCCAACGCGTTGGGAGGCCGAGGTGGGCAGATCACCTGAGGTCAGGAATTTGAGACCAGCCTGGCCAACATGGTGAAATCCTATCTCTACTAAAAATACAAAAAATTAGCTGTGTGTGGTGGCGGGCGCCTGCAGTACACCTACTTGGGTGCTGAGGCAGGAGAATTGCTTGAACCCAGGAGATGAAGATTGCAGCGAGCTGAGATCGCACCACTGCACTCCAGCCTGGGCGTTAAGAGCAACACTCCGTCTCAAAAAAAAAAAAAGACGGCTAGCAAACCTATTCTTATTTTGAGCTTATGAAGGAGAAGGAGGAATTACATTTATGTTGAAGGTCCCCAAAGAAACCCAGAGCCATAGGTGAAAATCATGTCAGGGAAGGCTGGGACAGCTAGGTGGCCTTATTTTGTCCTTGAGTGCTTGATACAAGCATAATAGTGCTTACTGTTCCATGTACCTCCCAGCATCTGGAGGGTCCGGAGGCTCAGTGGCTTCTTCCTACGGGCCCCATATACGCTTGGTCCCACAGGTCTTGGTGGCTTGAGACACTCCTGCACCTGACATTTCTCCTCTGATGGTGGTTGCCAGACCTCTTACCAACAGAGCTACAAAAGTTTGAATCTCTCTTTCCCCCCGCAAAATGTTGAGAATACTCAACATTTCCTTAAGGTGACTGAGGTTGGGATAGAGAGGGAGGAAAGAGTCAGGGTTAGGGGAAAAGAACGTCCCTGAATGCCAGGAAGCAAGACATCGTTGGCATTAATTTTGAGCAGCTTCTTGGCTGCTGGCTTTTCAAGTAAATGAAGTTTTAATGTTTTATATTCACCTTAAGCTCTCTAGCAGCTTTGGGGACTCTGTCCTTATCTCCTGCCAGCTAGAGGAGAATGAACAACAACCAAACACCATTAAGGTGGCTTCTTTCAATTCAAACTCTAATTCCTAAGGCACGATTCCCAGGTAGGACAGTGGAGACTCATTGTCATCTCACTCATCACTGAGGCCAAAGCATTTGTTATCGGGAGGTTCTCATCCCCAATACCCAGCTCATAAAATGCCCTTTCACTTTTCTGTTTCAGAGCCACATGTATGCCACAAGCTTATGAACACAGAAGAAATTAAGATAGAGGCCGGGCACAGTGGCTCACACCTGTAATCCCAGGATTTTGGTGGTCTGAGGCGGGCAGATCACGAGGTCAGGCGTTTGAGACCAGCCTAGCTAACATGGTGAAACCTCATCTCCACAAAACTTACAAAAATAGCTTGGTATGGTAACAGGCACCTGTAATCTCAGCTATTTGGGAGGCTGATGCATGACAGTTACCACCTGGGAGGTGAAGATTGCAGCAAGCCTAGATTGTGCTATTGCACTCTAACTTGGGTAACACAGCCAGACTCCATCTCAGAAAGAAAAAAAAGACCGGGTGCAGTGACTCACACCTGTAATCCCAGCACTTTGGGAGGCCGAGGCAGGCAGATCACCTGAGGTCAGGAGTTCAAGACCAGCCTGACCAACATGGAGAAACGCTGTCTCTACTAAAAATACAAAAAAATTTAGTGGGCGTAGTGGTGCATACTCGGGAGGCTGAAGCAGGAGAATCACTTGAACCCGGGAGGCAGAGGTTGTGGTGAGCCGAGATTACGCCATTGCACTCCAGCCTGGGCAACAAGAGTGAAACTTCATCTCAAAAAAAAAAAAAAAGAAAAGAAAGAAAAAAATTATTCTATGTAATTTGTACCAATTGCAAAACTGAAAATAATATCAAACCATCAATTGTTTACATACTTACATGAAACTACTTAATTATCGGGGGATCCTGCCCCCAGTAGTTCATGTGGGTTCTTTTCTATTTCCCTACGTGTTGGCCGGTCTGAGAAATAAAGGGAAAGAGTACAAAAGAGAGAAATTTTAAAGCTGGGTGTCCGGGGGAGACATCACATGTCAGCAGGTTCCGTGATGCCCCCTGAGCCGCAAAACCAGCAAGTTTTTATTAGCAATTTTCAAAGGGGAGGGTGTGTACAAATAGGGTGTAGGTCACAGAGATCACATGCTTCAAGAGCAACAGAAGATCACAAGGCGGAAGAAGATCAGGGCGAGATCACAAGGTCAGGGCGAAACTAGAATCACCAATGAACTTCCATGTCCCACTGTGTACACTTATCATTGATAAACAAAGTTCAAGGGCAGAGAACCTATCTGACTAGAATGTGCCAGGCTGGAATTTCCTAATCCTAGCAAGCCTGGGGGTGCTTCAGGAGACTAGGGCATGTTTCATCCTTTTCTACATCTGCATAAAGGCAGACATTCCTAGGGTGGCCGTTTTAGAGGCCCCCCCGGGAATACATTCTTTTCCTAGGGCTGTTAATTATTAATATTCCTTACTGGGGAAAGAATTCAGCGATATTTCTCTTACCTGTTTTCGGTAATAAGAGAAATATGGCTCTGTCCTGCCCGGCCCACAGGCAGCCAGAATTTAAGATTATCTGCCTTGTTCCCTGAACATCACTGTTATCCTGTTCTTAAGGTGTCCAGATTTCATATTGTTCAAACACACATGCTTTACGAACAATTTATGCAGTTAACGCAATCATCACAGTGTCCTGAGGTGACGTATATTCTCAGCTTACAAAATGACGGGATTAAGAGATTAAAGATGGGCATAGGAAATCACAAGAGTATTGATTGGGGAAGGGATAAATGTCCATGAAATCTTCATAATTTACATTCTTCTGCCATGCCTTCAGCCGGTCCCTCCGTTTGGGATCCCTGACTTCCCATAACACTTAATATTTCATTTAGTATTACTATTACTATTTATTGTTATGGAGCAGAAGCTGAGTCTGTGTTCCATTACAAGAGAGTGGTGTCCATTTCAAATTGTGCTGTCTTCCCAGTGGGTGAGTAGAGAAATTTAGTAAATATTGTGCAAAACCAGATAATTTATATATTTCTTTTTTTTTTTTTTTTTTTTTGAGACACAGTCTTGCTCTGTCACCCAGGCTGGAGTGCAGTGGTGCAGTCTCAGCTCACTGCAAGCTCCGCCTCCTGGGTTCACACCATTCTCCTGCCTCAGTCTCCCGAGTAACTGGAACTACAGGTGCCCACCACCATGTGCCAGCTGAGTTTTACATTTTAAGTAGAAACAGGGTTTCACCGTGTTAGCCAGGATGGTCTTGATCTCCTGACCTCGTGATCTGCCCACCTCGGCCTCCCAAAGTGCTTGGATTACAGGTGTGTGCCACTGCACCCAGCCAATTTATATATTTCTGATAAGATTAAGGTATTCCTCGCCTACCAGGCAAAGCAAAGACTAGGTTCTCTAGAGTCATCTTTCATGAGAAAATAGATACTGACTGCTTCAAAACATGTATTGATAAAGGTAGAGGCATTTATCAGCCACTAACTGGGCTGGGATTATCAATTTATTGTTTTCCTTTGTGGAGAGGATTTCTGGGTGAGAAGAAAATTATTTTGCCTTTAATTATATTTTCCCAACATTTAATAAATAAAGAGTATTTCTTGGTCAGTTGAGTGCAGTTTGCTTGTTTATTTATTTAAACAATAAATAAATAAAAAACCTAGTTTGTTTGTTTATTTATTTATTTATTTGAGATGGAGCCTTGCTCTGTTGCCCAGGCTGGAGTACAGTGTGCAATCTCAGTTCACTGCAACCTCTGCCTCCTGGGTTCAAGTGATTCTTCTGCCTCATCCCCTCGAGTAGCTGAGATTACAGGTGGCTGCCACCATGTTTGGCTAATACGTGTATTTTTAATAGAGACGGGGTTTCACCATTTTGGCCAGGCTGGTCTCTAACTCCTGACCTCCCGATCCGCCTGTCTCAGCCTCCCAAGGTGCTAGAGTTACAGGTGTGAGCCACTGCACCCAGCCTCTATTTACTAGTTTAGATGCACTGAATCCTTCATAGACCTTTGGTTACCACGAGGGGTAGGGAATCCTTCAGTTCTTGGTCTTCCTCAAGGAAGGAATTCAGTCAGGAGACACACAGAAACAGTTAAATGGTTAAGTAACCTTTACTTAAAACGAGAGGTCATCAAGAAGAGACTCAACTGGCTGCTCAGAAGAATGAGCTGGCTGCTAGTGCCTTAGTTTTTATGGGAGCTTTTAGTCATCAAAACAGTACACTCAGAAAGACAGAACAGGGTGGGCTGATCAAAAGGATGTGTCTTCTCCTACTAATGGCTGGGCAGATGCTTTTTATGAGAATCTTTCATGATTAATCATGAAATTCATGATTATTCATGAACGTGCCATTCAGAAGTGTTCTGAGTAGCCAGGTGCAGTGGCTCATGTCTATAATCCCAGCACTTTGGGAGGCTGAGGCAGGTGGGTCACCTGAGGTCGGGAGTTTGAGACTAGCCTGACCAACGTGGTGAAACCCTATCTCTACTAAAAGTACAAAATTAGCCGGGCATGGCGGCACATGCCTGTAGTCCCAGCTACTCGGGAGGCTGAAGCAGGAGAATCGATTGAACCTGGGAGGTGGAGGTTGCAGTGAGCCGAGGTTGCACCATTGCACTCTAGCCTGGGAGACAGAGCAAGAACTTGTCTCAAAAAAAAAAAAAAAAAAAAAAAAGCAAATGGCTGTTCTAGGGTGGGTTTTTAGAGAAGTGCTGACTGACTGTGGGCAGCATCACCAAGGAAGCTATCAGTGGGCTGCGTTTCTAAAGATTCCTTTCCCAAGGGCTCTCTTGCCTGCTCATGCCTGCCTACCTGTCTACCCTAATATTTCCCTCATCAAGAGATGGAGACCCTGAAAAGCTTTGGGTGTAAGGACGTCGTGGGTCTTCTGTAACTACTTCCTGCTGACATGGGGCGAAGAAGTCATCAGGGTCTCCGTCTCTTGCTCTGTCTCAGAGAGGAAATCCCTCCATAGTTTCCCGGAATCTTCGCCCACTGGCATCCAAGGGAGAGATGTGCTCGTAGGTGCTGGGGCCTCCAGGGACAGATAGCTGATATCTTTCCATTTTGGGGGACTCCATGTGAAATTGCTTTATCCTAGAAGAGACACACTTGATCAGTAAATTAAAGAAACAAGGACCAAAGAGGAAAAGTAAGAGTATAACTGTTGCTGGTCCCAGTAAAGGGACAAACCATTTGAGGGAGGGGAGGGCAGATTTCAGAGTCTCCCAAATGGCCCTTGTTGAAGCACCTCCTTTCCCAAAGTCATGGAGCCATGTAGCCTGGTCATAGATCTTTTTTATATCCTCCTCTATCGCCCCGCTGTTATTGACATAAACGCAACAGGTTTTATTGATCACTGCACAGACTCCACCCTGCTCTGCTAAGAGGTAATCTAAGGCCAATCTGTTGTCCATGACTACGTTTGCTAGAGAATCTATGGAGGCCTTGAGTTTAGAGATGCTATCTCCGGTACTCTTAGCTATGTTTTCTATTTGTCTGGAGAGATTTCTGAGGGTGACATCATGATAAGCAAACCCTCCCCACGGGGCGATCATTCCTACGGCCGCTCCTATCCCTGCCAGTATCAGACCCAGAGCTCTTTTCTGTCTGGGTTGGGTGGTGTTATAAATGGTCACACCTATCCCCCGTGGTCCCAAAAGTCCCACAGCACATTCCCCCGTATGTTGGATGTTATTAATGCAAGTAAAGAGGTTTGCCACGGGGGGAGTTGAATAGGTTCTCTTAGGACTTCCGTCAAAGGGCAGTTTATTTTTTTGTGGTCCACATAAAAACACATAGCCAGGAGGGGTACAGGCCCACCGGGGCATGCGGCTGTCGAACCACTTGTGTAACTGCGATTTCCACACTGCTGGAATAGTTTGATTGCATGTAGGGGATAGAGGCCCTCCCAGGGGAACAGTAGTTTTTGGCCATGTGGGGACAGTGTGTGCCTTGGGAAGCGAATATAGAACCCTCCATGTGATTAGCTCTTTTCCTTCCCAAGCTGCACAGCGGTTTTGGGGTGACTTGTCTCGATAATCATTCATTTGTTTATGGCTCGCTGGACACCAGTGAGTCAAGTTAGGGTGGCAGCCTGCTGGGGAAAAGCTCATGGGATGGATGGTGGGACTGGGGAATCCCTCCTTAGAGGTGCTCTTCCGGCCACAGTGTCCTTCAGGGCATGGACAACAGGTTTGGTTTAGAGAAGAGCAGTTGTACAAATAGAAAGAAGTTTTAGAGCTTTGATTGAAAGGTGGAGTGAGATCCAGGCAGGGGACTTGGTACGCTGAGTTAACAAGGGAAACCTGGAGTGGAACAGATTTGTGTTGGCCTTCAGGGATTCCCGAACCAAATGTTAGGTTTAAAGAAAAATTTCTTAGCAAAATATATTGGTAGGATGAGGACCTGGTGATGAAGTTGTGACAGATCCAACAGTTGCTTAGATGGTTTCCCGAAGCAATAATTTTGGAAAAATTGACAAGGGAATTTTCACTCCATTGTGCCTGTGAGAGTAGGGGCATGGGAAGGAGGGAAAGATAAAGGAAAAGGAATTTCTCTGTCATAGCTGATTCTCCCTTAAGCTTTGTGAAAGCAAAAGGAAAGTGGTGAAAATAGGAGAGACAAATAATTCAATGGTTAGATGGAGTGTTTGGTGATAAAACAGGCTATTGGGACTTCAGGTGGCATGCAAGTGTGGGTCCAAATAAGGAGAATAACCAATGCCACCGCAACCAAGATTCCTGGTACTGAGACTGACTTTAGTTTTGGGTGAACAGAGAGAAGGCTTTACTTATCTTTTGACTTGACTAGGACTTTTAAGTTCTCCAGTGGCTCACAAGAATGCTCAGGTGCTGAATTCTGTTGTTCTTCTGTGGTTCTTCGGGACCTTCCCACAGTTTTACTCGGGACTGATGTATCCAACTGGAGATGCCAGAAATGTTGACAGCTGTTGGGGTGGAAAGTAAGACAGTAAAGGGGCCTTTCCATAGCGAGTTGAGACCCAGGTGACCCATCTCTCCAGGTTTTGATCAGGTTTTTTGACCCTGGTTGGTATAATGGTTGTTGGTTACTGAAAGGGTCAAGAGCAGGCAGTACCTTTTTGTCTGAACTCCTGAATGGCTTGTTTTTTGTTTTTTGTTTTGTTTTGTTTTTTGACACAGAGTTTCGCTCTTGTTGCCCAGGCTGGAGTGCAATGGTGTGATCTCGACTCACCATATCTCCGCCTCTCAGGTTCAAGCGATTCTCCAGCCTAAGCCTACCAAGTAGCTGGGATTACAGGCATGCACCACCATGCCCAGCTAATTTTGTATTTTTAGTAGAGACGAGGTTTCTCCATATTGGTCAGGCTGGTCTCGAACTCCCGACCTCAGATGATCCACCCGCCTCAGCCTCTCAAAGTACTGGGATTACAGGCATGAGCCACTGTGGATGGCATTTTTTTTCTTTTTTGAGCTGGAATATCTCTCTTGTCACCCAGGCTGGAGTGCAATGGTGAAATCTCAGCAAACTGCAACCTCCACCTCCTGGGTTCAAGTGATTCTCCTGTCTCAGCCTCTCGAATAACTGGGATTACAGATGCATGCCACCAGGCCTGGCTAATTTTTTAGTAGAGACAGGGTTCCACCATATTGGCCAGGCTGGTCTTGAACTCCTGACCTCGTGATCCACCCACCTCGGCTTCCCAAAGTGCTGGAATTATAGGCGTCAGCCACCGCGCCCGGCTGATATGGGGTTTCTCCATGTTGGTCAGGCTGGTCTCCAACTCACGACCTTGGGTGATCCGCCCACCTTGGCCTCCCAAAGTGCTGGGATTACAGGCATGAGCCAATGTGCCCAGCCTAGATCTTCGTAATACATGATGATATTGGGCTAATACTAATGATTACAGGAACAGAAGAGATGTGATATCTTCCCCCACTCTTCAAAGGTTCCTCGGGGATTATACAGAAAAAAATGCTTAAAAAGCATGGAAGCCCCCTGGGGCTCAGAGTCAGTGAACTGGGCCGTTGATTCTGGTTTTTTAGGTCCATTATATGATCACATAAACAGCAAGGGGAATGTGAGAAGCATTTTCCATCAGCTTATTCAACAAAAAGCAAAAAGAACCTGAGTACTTCATGGGTCTGTTACAATGGCCTAATGAGGTGAAGAAAGAAGTCCCCAGTGGCCCATAGGAAACCCTGGTTGTACAGAGAAACTAGGGAGTAAGGAAGTGGTCACAGGTGACTCTCTGGAGGAGCCAGGCAGTTCAGTTGAGAAGTCACAGAACGAGGCATTTTTGAAGAGTAGTCAGGTGGACACGGACCCAATAATAAATGAGGGATTTCTCTTTTTTTTTGAGACAGAGTTTCGCTCTTGTTGCCCAGGCTGGAGTGCAATGCTGTGATCTCGGCTCACTGCAACGTCTGCCTCCCTGGTTCAAGCAATTCTCTTGCCTCAGCCTCCCAAGTAGCTGGGATTACAAGCGTGTGCCAGCACGCCCAGCTAATTTTTGTATGTTTAGTAGAGATGGGTTTCACCATGTTGGCCAGGCTGGTCTTGAACTCCTGCCCTTAGGTGATCCACCCTCCTCAACCTCTCAGAGTACTGGGATTACAGGCATGAGCCACCGCACCTGGCCGAGATGGGGGATTTCTTTAAGCATCCTGTCAGTGCTGGTCCCTCCAGTGAAAAAGGAGGCAAGGGAAAGGACAAAGCTGGGTCTCATTTCTGAGGAAAAAAGTATAAACATCAGCATAGGCCCTCAAAGGACTCTGGTGCCTGGCAATGAAGCAAACGCAGCAGGTCCTGGATGAGCAGGCCCTGCAAGGGTCTTGCACCCAAAGGAAGAATTCATGAAATCCCGGCGGCAAGGAGAGGGACAGCAAAGAATAAGCAGAGTGACCTGGGAGATTAAGCACCAGTGGGGGCATATTGTGTTCAGGGGATTGAACGGCCATGAACAGCAAGTATAAGAGCTGACTTAACACAGGACTGTAGTTTTAGTTAAAAGATATGGTCCAGGGCCAGGCGTGGTGGCTCACGCCTGTAATCCCAGCACTTTGGGAGGCTGAGGCGGGTGGATCACGAGGTCAGGAGATCGAGACCATCCTGGCTAACACCGGGAAACCCCGTCTCTACTAAAAATACAAAAAATTAGCCGGGCGTGGTGGCGGGCACCTGTAGTCCCAGCTGCTCAGGAGGCTGAGGCAGGAGAATGGCCTGAGCTCGCAGTGAGCCGAGATTGCACCACTGCACTCCAGCCTGGGCGACAGAGCGAGACTCCGTCTCAAAAAAAAAAAAAAAAAAAGATATGGTCCAGTCGCCATGGCTCACGCCTGTAATCCCAGCACTTTGGGAGGCAGAGGCAGGCAGATCACGAGGCCAGGAGCTCGAGATCAGCCTGGCCAATATGGTGATACCCCATTTCTACTAAAAATACAAAAATTAGCCGGGCATGCTGGCACACGCCTGTAGTCCCAGCTACTCTGGAGTCTGAGGCAGAAGAATCGCTTGAATCCAGGAGGCGGAGGTTGCAGTGAGCTGAGATCACGCCACTGCACTGCAGGCTGGGTGACAGAGTGAGACTCTGTACCCCCCCCCCCCAAAAAAAAACAAAAACATATGAAACTCCCCAGTCATTGCACAGCCAGGCATATTCCCTGCCACTTTTATAAGCCTCCTACAGGAATGGTCACTATGTGTCTCAGATCTACTCAATGTGGAGTTTAAAGTCCTCCCTCCTCTGCTTATCACCCCTCAGGGTAAGCTGAGAAATCAGCCAGAGGGGGCAGAGTGACAGTGACTGAAGGGAAATGGTACAGGGCAGTTGTTAGTGGACAGAGCCTGAGAGGAGAAACCCCTCCCCTTAAAGCTGCAAGAACTGCATTAGGGCAGGAGGTTCTTCAGTGCAGAAAGAAGCAGAGATCGTCAACCAGAGAATCTGGCACCAGCTTTTGGGCACTTACCTTGCTAACCACGTCAGGTAACCAGGTAACCAGGTGAAAACACCAGATGTTACCTGGAGGCGTGTGGAAGTCCTCTGGTTCTTGGTCTTCTTGGATTCAGTCAAGAGATGTGCAGAAAGAGTTAAAGGGTAAATGCCCTTCATTTAAAGAGATTGGATCTCAGAAAGAAGAGACACCTTGAACAACAGAACTGGGTGGGCTCCTGAAAAGAAGGAGTCTGTCCTTACTAATGCTGGCCTGACCCTTTTAATGAGAACCTGACATGATTATTCATGAAGGGGCCGTGCACAGGCATTATTAGTAAGCATGTTCCGGGAAGTCCTCTGGGCAGGAATGTGCTGTGACTGTTCATGCCAGTGCACACATCACATGTCTCATTAGCATCTCAAATCTCCACCCAGGGGTGTGGCTTTTATTTATTTTTTTCTAGAATCATATTTGAAAAAAGGAGGATGTGTTTCTTAGTATTATAATGAGCAAAAGGCCATTCTAGGGTGAATTATTAGAGGAGTGTGCGTGCTTCTTAATAGGGAAAATCCGCTAGCTGGGTGATTTCTGGCTAGGGCCTGATAATTCTCTTCCTGGGCCAGACAAGCCCAGCCACAAGGACAAGTGTAGGCAATGTAGCCACTGTCATGCTTTTGCTGTCACAAGGGGATTGTCACTGGGCTCTGTTTCTAAAGATTCCTTTCCTTAACTGCTCATGCCTGGCTACCTACCTACTCCAACAGCTGTTTTATGGACGGAAAGACTTGATTGATTGATTGATTGATTGATTGATTGATTGAGACAGTATCTCACTCTGTCGCCCAGGCTGGAGTGCAGTGGCATGATCTCGGCTCACTGCAACCGCCAACTCCCTGGTTCAAGTGATTCTCCTGCCTCAGCCTCCCGAGTAGCTGGGATTACAGCCACATGCCACCACACCCAATTAATTTTTGTATTTTTAGTAGAGACAGGGTTTCACCACATTGGCCAGGATGGTCTTGATCTCCTGACCTCGTGATCCACCCGCCTCGGCCTCCTTAACTGATGGGATTACAGGCGTGAGCCACTGCACCTGGCGCTAGAAAGACTTTTAAAGTAGTATCTAGTTCATCCACATCTGTATGTTTCTTCTATAAGCAATCTGAATGCAAATTTACCTAAAGCTTTTCCCCTGAGGTCACAGAGAACAACTTTCTTCACCTTAATTTTATTTTCAACTGGGCATGGTGGTGCACACCTGTAATCCCAGCACAGTGGGAGGCTGACGCAGGAGGATCACTTGAGTTCAGAAGTTTGGGACCAGCCTGGGCAACATGACAAAACCCCATCTCTACAAAAAATACAAAAAAAATTAGCTGGGCACAGTGTCGTGACCCCGTAGTCCCAGCTACTGAGGAGGCTGAGCTGGGAGGACAGCTTGAGCCCAGGAGGTGGAGGGTACAGTGAGCTGTGATCATGCCACTGCACTCCAGCCTGGGGGACAGAGAGAGACCCTGTCTCAAAAACAAACAAAAAACAAAAAAACCCAATCAAGAAAAAGTTTATTCTCATTAGGTTATTTCTCTGATCACGAGAGAAAATGTTTCTGAATTATCTTCCTTCATCAGGGCTCAGCTGGTACCAAAAAGGATGTCAAGAAAATTTAGATGAATATGAGAATGTGACATGGATCTGACATATAAATTAGTGTTTTTATTGTGAAATTATGACCAAAGAATTCTTGAAGCTGTGAGAATACATTTTCCCATGATCAGCAGAAAAATGTATAAGGGGACACTATTTTCCTTAATATGACCCGGGCTTTCTGCTTCATTCGATGGTTGCAGAGACCCTTGAAGTTGGAAATGTAGAGCGGTATCTTCCAACAAGAACCGATCAGTGTCTTGCATGTGATAGAAATGAATACTACACAGCCGGAATGCACACTGAGGACCCTTCAATGTCATTCAAAAACTGAGGTAAGGAGCAGTCTGCTATTGTTCTTACTATTTTAGTTCTGTTTTTCAAGTAGAAGACATGTATTTATTATTTTTTAAAATCTTTATTTGATGTTATAATATGTGGTGACAATGTTGAAGTTTCCCACAGCACTGTAAAACTAGTAAATAGCAAAGGTTGAAGGACCCACCAGAAGGTCACGTTCTGGAGACCTCTTCAGACTGTGCCTTGGGGAAAAATAACAAAAAACAAAAAAACCTACCAGAAACCACTCCCCTGCCCAACCCAAGAGCTTAGTTCAAATAACCCCACTTTCCCCAGAGTACTTCAAGTCTAATGATACCTTCTTTGCTTACATAGGAAAAAGCTCCAATTTCCCACCCTTTGTCTCACCAAGGATTACTCAATTGTTTATCCACATTGATCAGTGGGAACAATGCTTGTTTACTTGACTTAATCAATTCTTATTTAGGCTTCTCTCTTACTTCAAGGTCTCTGACTATTGGGTCACGCTTGGGCACTGAAATTCAGAACAGCCTCTCCTCCTTGATCATGCTTGGCCACTGTGATTTAGAACAACTTCTTCTCCTTAATATCCCCTCCCAAGAGTAGGCTGACCTTAGGATAAAACATTCCCTGAGCTGGGTGCGGTGGCTCATGCCTGTAATCCCGGCACTTTGGGAGGCCAAGGTGGGCGGATCATGAGGTCAAGAGATTGAGACCATCCTGGCCAACATGGTGAAATCCTGTCTCTACTAAAGATACAAAAATGAGCTGGGCGTGGTGGCATGCACCTGTAGTCTCAGCTATTCGGGAGGCTGAGGGAGGAGAATAGCTTGAACCCAGGAGGCAGAGGTTGCAGTGAGCTGAGATCGTGATACTGCACCCCCCCCCGGGAGAAAAAATGAGACTAAAAAAAAAAAAAAAAAAAAAAAAAAAAAACCAAAAAAAAATTCCCTGAGTAGGTCACAGCAGATGCTCATCCTCTGCCCCATACCTGGTGCCTTCTAGCCTTGCTTCCTTTTTTAGAGAAAAGAAAAGCCCATTTCTTGTAACTCAAACATTTGCAGATCTTGTGGTTGGAGCATTCTCCCTACCACAATATACTTTTTGAGTAGAATCTCTTCTAACCAATGAGCAAATTTGTTTTTTGACAGTAGTAAATATTTTCATTGTTCTATCTGTGTTAGAATATGTACATTCTCTCTCTCTCTCTTTTTTTTTTTTTTGTGACACAGGCTATAATATATACTCAAGAGATGAAAGTACTTCTTGGATGGGCTCAGTGGCTCATGCCTATAATCCTGGCATTTCGGCAGGCTGAGGTGGGAGGATCACTTGAGACCAGGAGTTTGAGACTGGCCTGGGCAACATGGCAAAATCCTGATGGTACATGCCTGTAGTCCCAGCTACCAGGAGGCTGAGGTGAGAGGATCACCTGAGCATGCAGAGGTTGAGGCTGCAATAAGCCATGATCACACCACTGCACTCCAGTCTGGGTGGCAGAATGAGATCCTGAGACACACACACACACACACACACACACACAAAGTAGTTGCTACTTTAACTTATTTGAAAAAATCCATATTAATTTGCATTTCTCTTATAGTGATATTACAAGGAGGTGTAATAGGAAAATAAATCTCAGACCCCAAAATTACTTAGCCAAGGGAAAAGTCAAGCTGGGAACTATGTCAGGCAAATGTGCCTCCCATTTTATTCCTTATTCCTAAATAAGATAGCTACAAAGATTTTTAAAAGCTACCCATACCTTCCTCAAAATTTACCTAGAAGCAAATTCCTTGTGGACAAAGGACAGACAGAACTCAATGTCATCCCTCTGCTCATGTGACACAAATGCATATCTGATTTTTTCCTTTGTCTTATTGTTTCACTAAGCCAGACTAAGGCATAAGTGACTATTCCTATAAATCACAAATTCAGTGAAAGCCTAATCAGAAACTCCAAAAGAATGCAACAGTTTGTCTGTTATCTACCTATGACCTAGAAGCTTCCTCCCTGATTGAGGTGTGTGACTTTCCAGACCAAATCGATGTACATCTTTCATGTATTCCTATTTTATTTTATTTTTAAAATTTGAGACAGAGTCTCACTCTGTCACCCAGGCTGGAGTGCAGTGGTCCTATCTCAGCTCACTGCAACCTCCACCTCTCGAGTTCAAGCAAATCTCCTGCCTCGGCCTCCCGAGTAGCTGAGATTACAGACACGCACCACCACACCTGGCTAATTTTTGTATTTTTAGTAGAGACAGGCTTTCACCATGTTGGCCAGGCTGGTTTCCAACTCCTGATGTTGTGATCTGCCCGCCTTGGCCTCCCAAATTGTTGGGATTACAGGTGTGAGCCACTGCACCTGGCCCACATCTTTCATATATTGATTGATGTCTCATATCTCCCTAAAATGTGTAAAGCCAAACTGTACTTAGACCACCTTGGGCACATGTCATCAGGATTTCCTGAGGCTGTGTCACAGGCACGTTGTTAACCTTGGCAATATAAACTTTCTAAATTGATTGAGACCTGTCTCAGATACTCTTGGTTGACAAATTGGTGACCCAAGGAAGTAACTCTGAGTGGAGGGGGCAAATCTCCTATTGGTGCTTGGTACCAGATTGAGCTATCCTTATGGCTCAAACCAATAGGACAATTGGCTGAAGCCTGGGAGCCCCCTCTCCAGAGAATCCCAGATCTACCAAATTTGGTTGAGATCTTAAGTTTATTTTGCTGTACAACTTCTTTTTCTGGAGTCTTACTTGCTTCCAATAAGGAAGGCACGTTTTCCTGCTTCCATGACAACGGAAGGCAGGTAACTCCTTTCTAAAGTTTAAGCTCGCTTCCAATTGGGAAGGTGAATTTGAGTTTTTTTCCTGCTTCTAGGATGGTATACCCATTCCTAGGTACATAGGTGAATTTGGGGTTCTGTCTTGGCTAAAGTTAAGATTAATAATCAGCTGGTTTAAATTTCTCCTTACCATTAGAGCACTCAGTATATTGTTTGGGGTTTTTTTGTTATTGTTTCTGCCGGTCTTTCTCCCATCAGATGTTTTAGGTTTTTGTTTTGTTTGTTTTGTTTTTCTTTGAGGAAGTTTCGATCTTGTCGCCAAGGCTGGAGTAAAATGTCGCAACCTTGGCTCACTGCAACCTCTGCCTCCCAGGTTCAAGTGATTCTCCTGCCTCAGCCTCCCAAGTAGCTGAGATTCCAGGCATGCACCACCATGTCTGGCTACTTTTTGTATTTTTAGTAGAGACAGGGTTTCCCCATGTTGGCCAGGCTGGTCTTGAACTCCTGACCTCAGGTGACGCACCCACCTCAGCCTCCCAAAGTGCTGGGATTACAGGCATGAGCCACCGTACCTGGCCATTGCTTATTATTTGAAGCAAAAATTGGTGATCTAACTTATCACTGAACCTGAAACTGCCTTTGCAAAAACTCCTGATGGAGAAATCTAACCTAATTGTTGCTTCTAACACACAAGCTATGTTTGCTCATTACTGGGCATTGGCCCAGCTAACTATGGGTGGAATTCAGTTTATAGTTATGACTTTGAAGAAAGGATGATACTAGTCCCTCCCCAAAGTGGCCCTCTCAGGTGACTGAAACCAACTTTCTAAGACTAATGAAAGGCTACAATGTTACGATTATGGGAGGTAACTGAATTCTGCTAAAATGTAGACAGAAACAATAACCAGTGATTTGTAATTTCTCAGCTGCTCCTGTAGATAACATTATTATTTTGAAAACCTAAGATTGGTCTTTGAGGTATTTTTCAGACTTTTACAATTGGGCAGAGTCACTCAGGCCACCTGGACATCTTCTTCACTGGTACCACAGAACTGGCACCACCTGGTCCTGTGACCTTCACCCAGAAACTGACTCAGTTCCAGGAGACCTGTTTTGAACCCTCCTATGATTTTCTCCACAACTAATGAGCCACACCAATTCCCTAGCCCCTTGCTCTCTGAATTATCCTCAAAACCCTAGCCTCCCAACTTTTTGGGTGACAGATTTGAGAACTAACTTCCCCCTCTCCCAACTTGTTCCACTTGGCTAGCCCTGCAATAGTTAGACTCTTTGCTGCAAAACCCTCCTGTTTTCAGTGTACTGTCTCTTCTGGGCAGAGGCAAGATGAATCCAGGGTGATGACAGACCTAGCTTTCCATGCTTACACCCCAGGTGTTGTCTCTATGAAAGTCTCTGGACGCCGGTCCCAGTGGCTCATGCCTGTAATCCCAGCACTTTGGGAGGTCGAGGCTGACGGATTTGGAACTCCATTTCAAAAAGAAAAAGAAAAAGAAAAGAAAGTCTTTGGAAACGAGTACAAGGTTGACTCTCTGGAGTAAATGGAGATTAGAAAATAAAAGGATTTCTATTTTGTTTTGTGGGACATCAGCACGGGATTGCACCATTACCCCATGCAGAGTTTGCATTTCACATTGCAGTTTACATCCCCTTCACAGACAATTCTGGGGCTTTTAAATTAAGTTGCTAAACTTAATTTCGATAGCAGGAATTTTCCTGGATCCAATCACCGACAGTTTGCCCTGCCCCAGGGAGATCCTGCTGAGTTGCTTCAGCCTCACTGGTAAATGTTGCCTCCTAAACCCGAAAAATAGAGATGCCATGGGAGCCAGAAGAGGAAAGCACAGGCCCAGCTCCTCGGCGGAGGCCCCGCCCCCTTCCTTCTTCCCCCACCAAACTGTCGCTCGCGGGACCCGCGCAGGCTTCCGCTCTGCGCGCTTAGTTTCCTGCAGACCCGGAAACAGATCGCGCGGAGTGAACCTTTTATGGCGGCGCGTGGATGTCCCGGTTTGTTAGTAAGATTAAACTTGGGCTTCGCAGTTCTCTCACCTCCATACCCTGGATTTGGAGGTTCGTACACCCCTGAAAATTCTCATACCGCTCCCCTCACTGCTAGTAAGTCACACATCGCTATGAGACTCTTGGGGTCGTGTCAATAATTTGGGGTAAAATCATTCTGAGGCTGGTTCCGTCGCCGGTGTTTCTGCCTTCAGGTCATGTAGACATGTTATTTCCTTAAAATTTTCCGTTCGAAACTCTTTACTGACACCTCCTCCTGGCCTGCACTTTTTCAAGTCCTCACCCGCGAGGTGGAGTCGCATCCTGGGCGCCTCCCAGCCTCGCCCTCGTCGGCCCCGCAGCCCCAGTCCCAGGGAGGCCGCCGTCCTCTGCCTGGTGGGATCCTGCACACCCCACCCCTGTCCTAAGGCGCCATCGCCCCCTACCTCCCTCCAACTCATGCTGGGCCCTGCTGCTCCCCAGGCCTTTGTTTGCGGTCACCGCTTCCCCTTAGCCCGCGTTAGGGAGGTGCCCGGGGCCTGTCCTGTGACAAACCGGTGATCTTGCCTTCCCAGCTCCACCCCCTGAAAAATGTGCTCCTGCGGGATGCAGGCGTCTTATTGCAAACCCTCCTGTGAATGTGTGGGCCAAGGGGATCTGGAAACAGGGACTATGAGAGAAGTAGACAGACTCAGACAGAGAATGAGGGAAACCCATAAACAGATGGCCAAATGGAGGGTGCATGGGG
Source organism: Papio anubis (assembly GCF_008728515.1). Taxonomy (NCBI): domain Eukaryota; kingdom Metazoa; phylum Chordata; class Mammalia; order Primates; family Cercopithecidae; genus Papio; species Papio anubis. The sequence goes on along the minus strand of NC_044995.1, from coordinate 7,845,331 downwards.
GATTCGCAAAGAGACAGGAAGAGTGAAAGAAGGAGCTGAGAAAGTAACAGGATAGGGAAACAACTGGAGAAATGTAGAGAAAAGCTCCATGTCCAGAAAGATGAAGGACAGCAAAGTAGGGAGAGGGGCAGCAGAGGGGAGGCTCAGATAGAGAGTGAGGGAGAGGAGGAGGGATTTGGAGCCGCGGCAGGCAGCAGCGTGGTGCTGGGACAGCAAGAAGGGGCAGCTGGTGACAAGGAGAGCAGAGGGAGAACCACAGCAGGGTTCTCAGGGATTATTGGTTCAAATTCATTAAAAGCTATAGGCCTGTTCAGATTGTCTGTTTCTCTTTGAGTTTTGGTGCTGGAACAACTGGACATGCAAATGGAGGGGGGGGGGGGGGGAAGAAAAAAATCCAGCTAAAAACCTCACATTTTGTGCATAAATTAACTCAGAATGGATCATAGACCTCAGTGTAAGCCTAGGAATCTGAGGGTGCTAGAGACTGAGGACAAGGGGGCATAAACAGGGAAGAGGGAATTTAACAGGGGAAGTAGAGATGGGGGAAGACGGAGGCAGAAATGTATGGACGCTGGGGACAACCCAGTGATTGGGGAGAAAGAGGGACAGGAGGTGAAACAAGTTGCAAGACTGGAGCAGAACAGGTGGAAAAGATGGAATAGCGGGAAGAAGGAGAGAAACAGCAAGAGAGGAGAGAGGCTCAAAATGAGGAGCAGAAACCCAGGGGAAAACAGAAAAGAACCCAAGAGTTAGAGAAGATGAGAATGAGAGAGACATATGGAATAAGGGAGGGAAACACAGAATAATGAACAAAGGGGGGATTGATAGGATGAGTTGACTAAGCTGTGACATATTAATTTCTCTGTTTATAATATAACACATACGAAATTTTTTCTGGGTGCAGTGGCTCATGCCTGTAATCCCAGCACTTTGGGAAGCCGAGGCAGGTGGATCACCTGAGGTAGGAGCTCAAGACCAGCCTGGCTAGGATGGTGAAAACTCATCTCTACTAAAAATACAAAAGTTAGCCAAGCGTGGTGGTGCCCACCTGTAGTCCCAGCTACTCAGGAGGCTGAGGCAGGAGAATCGCTTGAACCCTGGAGGTGGAGGTTGTGGTGAGCCGAGATCACGCCACTGCACTCCAGCCTGGGCAACAAAGCAAGACTTCGACTCAAAAAAAAAAAGAAAAGAAAAGAAAAAAAGCTTTAGAGCAGAAATAAAAGGAAGGAAAGTACACTTGGAAGAGGACCAAGTGGACGACTTGAAAGGCAAGTGTGCAGTTTGACCTTTTGACTTAGGGTTTTATACGTTGGCATACTTCCGGGGTCTTGCTTCCTTGGGGTGGGCTGTCCACATGCACATGCTTCAGTCCACTTGCCCAACTCCTGAGATCTCATGGGAAGGGGCTGATCACGTTTCAGGTGTTTTCTATCTATGCCTTTCCCTGGTGCTGGCTGTGACTAATTATTATTTTAGAGAGACAGTTAACAACCACCTGACCATCACCTGATGGTTGCCTGGCTCATTCCTGATGTGTGTGTATGGGGAGGGGGAGCCCTCTCCTGCTCATACCATATGAGCTACCTGCTGTAACAAAATGTCATTCTTTGAAGTTGCAAATCTTTGAAACATCCTGCCTAACACGTTTGCTCACTCACGCATGCCTTCCCTCGGTCCCTCTCATCTCACTTAGATTCCGTCGTGCATGACCTAGTGACATGAACTTCTGAAGAGGCTCCGCTGGGCATGGTCCTGGGAAGGGCTGACACCCAGACATAGATTGGAGATGGGGTGTGGGCCTTGTGGTTTCAGTGCTACTGGGGAGCAGGGATTGTTTAGGGACACAAATATCTTCACTGTTTTTGACCACTTGGGTCCATCCACATGCCTCTTCTCCAAAGTTTTCTGTCACCAATTTTCCAGTCATGCTCCTTCCAAGCCCCTGACAATCCAACCAAACCATTAGCTACAGCTCATGAGTCAGTATATAATCACACATCTGGCCATTTCTCCTTCCAACCAAAGTGCGCAACCAGGTGTGCCGCTCAAAGTTCTGCCCACTGGGAAGATTTTCCTTCACCACTATTCTTCAGGGATGTCCTAGAAAGTGCTGCAGCTGTCTGCTTTCAGATGATACTTTCATATCATGCAGAACCATCTGTAAACTAGGCCCTAGTCTTCTTTTGCTGTGTTAATTGATCATAGGGAACTCCCCATGAGAATGTTGGTGCAGGCTGAGGGACAGAAGGCAGGTGGCAGGAGTAGAGACCATGGGCATTTGAGCCACTTTCTCTTTCTTTTTTCTTTCTTTTTTTTTTTTTGAGACGGAGTCTCGCTCTGTCGCCCAGGCTGGAGGAGTGCAGTGGCACAATCTCGGTTCACTGCAGCCTCCACCTCTCGGGTTCAAGCGAGTCTCCTGCCTCAGCCTCCTGAGTAGCTGGGGTTACAGGCATGGACCACCACACCTGGCTAATTTTTGTATTTTTAGTAGAGATGGGGTTTCGCCATGTTGACCAGGCTGGTCTCAAACTCCTGACCTCGAGCGATCCGCCCACCTCGGCCTCCCAAAGTGCTGGGATTATAGGCATGAGCCACCGTGCCTGGCCATTTGAGCCACTTTCTCGGGTAACTTCCTTGTGCCTTCAGGAACTGCTTGAGCCCAATCACATATATACCATTCCCATTTGATGATGGAATGCTGCTGTGCATGCACAGCTTTATGGCTCCATGAGTCAGAAAGCACCCAGTTCATGATAGGCAGATCAGGTCTCATGGTAACTTGGTGACCCATAGTCAAATGTTCAGTTTCTGCCAAGGCCCAATGACAGACTGGGAGCTGTCTTTCAAAAGGTGAGTAGTTATCTGCAGAGGATGGTAGGGCCTTGCTCCAAAATCCCAGAGGCCCCACTATGATTTACCTTTAGGGGCCTGACAGAGGCTCCAAACAGCATGCCTATCTGCTACTGACACTTCAAGTACCATTGGATCTGCTGGGTCATATGGCCCAGTGGCGAAGCAGCTTGCACAGCAGCCTGGACCTGTTGCGGAGTCTTCTGTTCTGGACCACACTCAAAATTGGCAGCCTTTCGGGTCACTTGATAAATGAGCCAGAGTAACACACCCAAATGAGGAATGTGTTGTCTCCAAATCCAAACAGGCCCACTCGGTGTATTCCTCTTTCTTTGCGGTAGGAAGGGCCAAATGCAGCAACTTATCGTTCACCTTATAAGGAATATCTTGGCCGGATGCAGTGGCCTACGCCTGTAATCGTAGCACTTTGGGAGGCTGAGGCAGGTGGATCACCTGAGGTCAGGAGTTTAAGACCAACATTGTGAAACCCTGTCTTTACTAAAAATACAAAAAATTAGCGTGGCATGGTGGCAGATGCCTATAATCCCAGCTACTCGGGAGGCTGAGGCAGGAGAATTGCTTGAACCCAGGAGGCGGAAGTTGCAAGTCATTGCACTCCAGCCTGGGCAACAAGAGCAAAACTCCATTAAAAAAAAAAAGAAGAAGAAGGAATATCTTGACAGGCCCCATGCCACTGGACCCCTAGAAATTTCACTGAGGCAAAAGGATCCTGAATTTTACTCAGATTTATTTCTCATCTCCTGGCATACCAATGTCTCACCCATAAATTCAATGTGGTTGCTACTTGTTTCTCACTGGGTCCAGTGAGCATAATGTCATCGATGTAAAGGAGCAGTGTGATATCTTATGAAAGCGAACTGATCAGGATTTCCGTGAACAAGATTATGACATAAAGCTGGAGAGCCCATATTCCTCCGAGGCACGACAGGGAAGGTAGATTGCTGGTCTTGCCAGCTGAAGGCGGATTCCTTCTGGTGGGCCTTATGGACAGGAATGGAAAGAAAAAAAAGCATTTAGCCAAATCAATGGCTGCATACCAGTTACCAGGAGATGTGGTAATTTGCTGAAGCAATTAAACCACATCTGGTACAGGAGCTGCCATTGGAGGCACCACTCGATTGAGCTTATGATAATCCACTGTCATTCTCCAAGATCCACCTGTCTTCTGCACAGGCCAAATAAGAGAGCTGAATGGAGATGTGGTGGGAATCACCACCCCTGCATCTTTCAAGTCCTTAATGGTGGCACTAATCTCTGCAGTCCCTCCAGGGATGTGATGTTGCTTTTGTTCGTTTGTTTTTGAGATGGAGTCTTGCTGTAATCGCCCAGGCTGGAGTGCAGTGGTGCGACCTCGGCTCACTGCAACCTCTGCCTCCTGGGTTCAAGCGATTCTCCTGCCTGCCTCAGCCTCCCAAGTAGTTGGACTACGGGGTCGTGCCACCATGCCCAACTAATTTTTGTGGGGTTTTTTGTCTTTTTTTTTTGAGATGGAGTCTTGCTCTGTCACCCAGGCTAGAGTGCAGTGGCGCCATCTCACCTCACTCCAACCTTCACCTCCCATATTCAAGCGATTCTCCTGCCTCTGCCTCCCGAGTAGCTGGGACTACAGGCACATGACACTGTACCCAGCTAATTTTTGTATTTTTAGTACAGATGGGGTTTTACTGCGTTGGCCAGGCTGGTCTCGAACTCCTGATTTCGTGATCCGACTGCCTCGGCCTCCCAAAGTGCTGGGATTACATGCGTGAGCCAGTGCGCCCAGTCTGTATTTTTATATTTTTAGTAGAGATGGAGTTTCGCCATATTGGTCAGGCTGCTCTTGAACTCCTGACCTGGTGATCCGCCTGCCTCAGCCTCCCAAAGTGCTGGGATTACAGGTGTGAGCCACCGCACCTGGCCTGTGATGTTTTTTATTTACTAGTTTTCTAGATGGAGGCAGCTCTAGTGGCTTCCGTTTGGCCTTTCCCACCGTAATAGCCCTCACTCTGCTAGTCAGCAAGCTAATGTGGGGATTCTGCCCGCTGCTAAGTATGTCTATTCCAATTATGCATTTTGGCACTGGGGAAATGACCAGAGGATGAGTCTGGGGACACACTGGACTTACTGTAAACCAGACCTGAGCTAAAACTCCATTAATTATCTGATCTCCCATAAACCCCTACTCTGAGGACCACAATGATGTTTTGGGTCCCCTGGAATCAATGTTAGCTCAGAGCCAGTGTCTACTAGTCCCCAAAAGGTCTGATCATTCCACGTTCCCCAGTGCACATTTACTCTGGTAAAAGGCCAGAGCTCTCCTTGGAAAAGGCTGGGAGAAAGATTGACAGTATAAATTGTCGTGCAGTGAGATCCTTAAGGAAATCCAGCTTCCTTTTCATTCAAGGTTCCTGGGTCTGTAAACTGGCTCAAGTCTGGAAATTGAGGGGCCATAATTCTCTGTTTTTCTAATTCAAATTAGACTTTTGTTCGTTCAACATGGGAGTTTTCTGCTTATGCAAATTAAGAATGTAGTAGGCTTCCTATCGCTTCCACTTCTAGGAACACCATAATTGTGTGTGGGTCAGCCCTTCCATCCTTCCTTCCTTTCCTTTCCTTTCCTTCCTTCCTTCCTTTCCTTCCTTCCTTCCTTTCCTTCCTTCCTTCCTTCCTTTCCTTTCCTTTCCTTCCACTCCTTCCTTTCCTTTCATTTCCTCAGATTTCAGATTCTGGGGTGCTGAATCAGTCACTCGGATCAGGTTCTGCTTCAGCCTCCTGGGTAGTGGGGTTTACAGGCGTCCGCCACCACACCCAGCTAATTTTCGTATTTTTAGTAGAGACAGGGTTTTGCCATGTTGGCCAGGATGGTCTGGAACTCCTGACCTCAGGTGATCCTGTCTGCTTCGACCTCCCGAGAGTACTGGGATTAAAAGTGAACCACCATGCCTGGCCATTTTTTTTTGAGACAGAGTCTCACTCTCACCAGGTTGGAGTACAGTGGCGCAGTCTCAGCTCACTGCAGCCTCTCCTGGGATCAATGATTCTCAGCCCTCCAGCCTCCTGAATGGCTGGGTTGAGCCTGTGCCACCACACCCAGCTAATTTTTGTATTTTTAGTAGAGATGAGGTTTCCCACCTGGCTAATTTTTGTATTTTTGTAGAGATGAGGTTTCACCATGTTGGCCAGGCTGGTCTGGAACTCCTGACCTCAGATGGTCCACCTGCCTCAGCCTCCCAAAGTGCTGGAATTTGGTTTTACGCTGGCATGAGCCAGCGTGCCCAGTGAGTCAGACAATTTTGATTGCTACTTTGCCTCTGCTGTCTGTTATGTTAACTATGCCCACCTCTCCTTTGGCATTTGAGTGGCTACTTGGTCCTTGCCTCCTTAAGATCCAATTATTCCCATTGCATTTAAGTTTTTCAGCTGAGTGACTGGTGTGCACTGTAAGATCTAGCATACAGAGAATATCAGTCACAGAGCTCTTCAAGGATGTATGTGCTTCTTTCACAAATCTATTTCACAAGTGAGGACTAAGCTCTGATTTTTTTTTTTTTTTTTTTTTTTGAGATGGAGTCTCGCTCTGTTGCCCAGGTTGGAGTGCAGTGGCACCATCTCGACTCACTGCAACCTCCACCTCCCTGGTTCAAGTGATTCTCCTGCCCCAGCCTCCTGAGTAGCTGGGATTACAGGCATGCACCCCCAAATCTGGCTAATTTTTGTATTTTTAGTGGAGACGGGGTTTCACCATGTTGGTCAGGCTGCTCTTGAACTCCTGACTTCGTGATCTGCCCACCTCAGCCTCCCAAAGTGCTGGGATTATAGGCGTGAGCCACCACACACTCTGAACCTCACCTCTAGGAACCTGCGGGAGTTGAGTCTAGTGACAGGTCTAGAAGCAAAGAGTGTGGGTGCTGAGGAGAATCAGTATAGTCTTAACTGGCAACTGTCCTAGGGTAGACCCTTGCCATTGCCTCAACCAGTACAGGGTTAATCTCCTCAGACAAAGGTGGAAAGACCAATGGCAACCTGGGTGAAGAAGGGGATGTTGCCACCACTGAGGGTAGGGAGGCTGTCTCCTCTGGCAAAAAAAAAAAAAAAAAAAATAGTTTAGGGGCTCAGTATCTCCAGCTTTATCAGGGTCCTTCTTCACATCCCCATTCTAAGTTATAGGTTCTCATTATTTTCCAATCAATGGCCTCACTTTAACAGTAGACACCTGACAAGGCTGACATTCACATTTCATTGCAGGTCATCCACTTACATTATATGACCTTGTGTCTGATTTTCCCCAATTTCAGCCCTTTGTCTAAAGGAGATTAGATTCCCATCCAGGGCAATCTTAGATTTGAGGCTAAATATGCACTTCTGGCGCTGGGAGATGGAATCCCTGAGCTCATTTTTTTTCTTTCATCTATTTGTCCAGCAAACTTATGAGCAATCAACCAACTTCATTATATTCCTTGGTTCTCAACATATGGTCAAAGGTATCATGTATAGAGTCACTAAACTCCTTACCCCTCAGGAGTGGTGAATCAGAAGTAGCAAATGCATTTATTTTGCGTAACTCAACAGTTTATGCCAATAACTACCAGTGTTCTCCATACTATTCGAAGTAGAGTCCTTAGCATTTTGGGGTCTAATCCGATTAAACAGCCAACTCTAGAGACCCCAAAACCAACTAAAGAAATACATCTTTAAAATTCTGTTCCTCTTGAACCACTCCTGATACCAAAATCTGTATTGGGGTTCTCCAGAGGGACGGAACTAATAGGATATATGTATATAAGAGGGGGAGTTTATTAAGGAGAATTGGCCCACACGATCACAAGGCCAAGTTCCACAGTAGTCTGTCTGCACGCTGAGGAAGAAAGAAGCCAATAGTGACCCATTCCAAGTTCAAATGCCTCAAAAGTAGGGATGCCAACAGTGCAGCCTCAGTCTGTGGCCAAAGGCCCGAGAGCACCTGGCAAACCACTGTAAGTCCAAGAGTCCAAAAGCTGAAGAACCTGAAGTCTAACATCCAAAGGCAGGACACATGGAAGGAAGCATCCAGTATGGGAGAAAGATGAAAGCCAGAAGACTTAGCAACCCAGCTTATCTCACCTTCTGGGTGCTTTGTTCTAGCCTCACTGGCAGCTGACTGGATGGTGCTGACCCACATTGAGGGTAGGTCTTCCCAGCCCAGTCCATTGAGTCAAATGTCAGTCTCCTCTGACAACACCCTCATAGACATACCCAGAAACAATACGTTACCAGCCATCTAGCCTTCCTTCAATCAAGTTGAAACCTAATATTAACCATCACATAGACCTTTGTCAAATGCACAGTTTGCAAAAATCTTCTCCCATTCAGTAGGCTGTCTATTTACCCTGTTGTTAGTTTCTTTTGCTTTTCCCCAAATTTTGGGGGCTTAGCTTCATTGCCTTGGTAGTGAGTTCTTGAGTGAGTTTACCCAAGATCCAGTTGTTTTTAATGTGTACAAAAGGTCCTAAGTTTAACTAGATCTCACTTGTCAAGTTTTTATTTTGTTTCTATTGCTTTTGATATCTTTGTCATAAAATCTTTGTTCCTATGTCCAGGATGATATTGCCCAAGTTGTCCTCTGGAATGCTTATAATTGTGGGTTTTACATTTAAATCTTTAATCCATTTTGAGTGGATTTTTGTATATGATGTAAGGAAGGGGTCCAGCTTCAATTTTCTGCATATGGCATCATTTCTTGAATAGGGACTCTTTTCCCCATTGCTTGTTTTCATCAGCTTTTTAGATGGTCAGATGGTTGTAGATGTGTGGCCTTAAATGTGGGCTCTCTATTCTGTTCCATTAGTCTATGTGTCTGTTTTTGTACCAGTGCCATAACGTTTTGGTTACTGTGGCCCTGCAGTATAGTTCAAAGTGGGGTAACATGATGCCTTCAGCTTTGTTCTTTTTGCTTAGGATTGCCTTAGCTATTCAGGCTCTCTTTCTGGTTCTATATGATTTTGTTTTAGATGGAGTCTCACACTGTCACCTGGGGTGGAGTGCAGTAACACGATCTCGGCTCACTGCAACCTCCGCCTCCCAGGTTCAAGTGATTCTCCTGCTTCAGCCTCCCAAGTAACTGGGATTACAGGCACCCACCACCATGCCTGGCTAACTTTTTTTTGTATTTTTAGTAGAGACGGGGTTTTACCACGTTGGCCAGGCTGGTCTTGAACTCCTGACCTCGTGATCCACCTGCCTTGGCCTCCCGAACTGCTGGGATAACAGGCGTGAGCCACTGCACCCGGCTAGATAAACTTTTTGATGTGCTGCTGGATTTGGTTTGCTGGTATTTTGTGGAGGATTTTTATATCAATGTTCATCAAGAATATTAGCTTGAAGTGGTTTTTTTGTTTGTTTTGTTTGTTTGTTTATCTCTGCCAGGTGTTGGCATCAGGATAATGCTGGCCTCCTAGAATGAATTAGGGAGGAGTCCCTTCTCCTCAATTTTTTTCGGATAGTTTCAGCAGGAATGATACCAGCTCTTCTTTATAGCTCTAGTAGAATTCAGTTGTAAATCTTTCTGGTCCTGGGCTTTTTTAAATTGATAGGCTATTTATTACTGATTCAATTTCAGAGCTCATTATTGGTCTCTTCAGGGATTCAATCTCTTCCTGGTTCAGTCTTGGGAGGGTGTATGTGTCCAGTAATTTTTCATTACTTCTACATTTTCTAGTTTATATACAAAGACATGTTCATAATGTTCTCAGATAATTTTTTGTATTACTGTGGGGCCAGTGGTAACATCCCCCTTGTTGTTTCTGATTGTGTTTATTTGAATCTTCTCTTTTCTTCTTTGTTAGTCTAGCTAGTGGTTTATCTATTTTATTAATTTTTTCAAAAACAACTTTCTGGATTTGTTGACCTTGTGAATTTTTGTGTGTGTGTCTTAATCTTGTCCAGTTCAGCTCTGATTTTGGTTATTTCTTGTCTTCTGCTAACATTGGGATTTGTTTACTTTTGGTTGTCTAGTTCTATTAGTTGTGATATTAGCTTGTTAATTGGAGATCTTTTTAACTTTTTGATGTGGGCATTTAGTGCTGTGAATTTTCCTCTTAACACTTTTTAGCTGTGTCCCAGAGATTCTGGTATTTTGTATCATTGTTCTCATTAGTTTCAAAGAACTTCTTATTTCCGCCTAAATTTTATGATTTATCCAAAAGTCATTCAGGAGCAGGTTATTCAATTTCCATATAATTGTATGGTTTTAAGTAAATTTCTTAGTCTAAATTTCTAATTTGAATGGAATGTGTCCAAGAGATTGTTGTAACATCAGTTCTTTTGCCTTTGCTGAGGAGTGTTTTACTTCCAATTATGTGATTGATTTAAGAGTATGTGCCATATGGCAAGGAGAACAATGTATATTCTGTTGTTTTAGAGTAAAGCATTCTGTAGATATCTATCAGGTTCATTTGATTCAGTACCAAGTTCAGGTCCTCAATATCTGTGTTAATTTTCTATCTCAATGATCTGTCTAATATTGTCAGTGGGGTGTTAAAGTTTCCCACTATTATTGTATGGGAGTTGAAGTCAATTTGAAGGTCTCTAAGAACTTGCTTTATGCCTTTCAGTGCTCCTCTGTTTGGTGCATATATATTTAGGATAGCTAGGTCTTCTGGTTGAATTGAACCCTTTATGTAATGCCTTTGTTTGTCTTCTTTGATTCTTGTAGTTTAAAGTTTTGTCAGAGGCCGGGCATGGTGGCTCACTCCTGTAATCCCAGCAGTTTGGGAGGCCAAGGCAGGTGGATCACTTGAGGTCAGGAGTTCAAGACCAGCCTGGCTAACATGGTGAAACCCCATCTGTACTTAAAATGTAAAAAATTAGCCAAGTTTGGTGGCAGGCACCTGTAATCCCTGCTGCTTAGGAGGCTGAGATGGGAATCACTTGAACCCAGGAGGTAGAGGTTGCAGTGAGCCAGGCATGTGCCACTGCACTCCAGAGCAAGACTCTATCTCAGAAAATAAATAAATAAATAAAAAATAATAAAATCAGTTTTGTCAGAAACTATGACTGCAATCCCCGCTGTTTTCCATTTGCTCAGTAGATTTTTCTTCATGCCTCTATTTTGAGCCTATGTGTGTCATTGCATGTGAGATGGGTCTCTTGAAAACAGCATACCAGTAGGTCTTGGTTCTTTATCCAGCTTCCCACACCATGTCTCTTAATTGTGCATTTAGCACATTTACATTTAAGGTTAGTATAGATATGTGTGGGCCGGGCGCGGTGGCTCAAGCCTGTAATCCCAGCACTTTGGGAGGCTGAGGCGAGTGGATCACGAGGTCAGGAGATCGAGACCATCCTGGCTAACATGGTGAAACCCCGTCTCTACTAAAAATACAAAAAACTAGCCGGGCGTGGTGGCGGGCGCCTGTAGTCCCAGCTACTCGGAGGCTGAGGCAGGAGAATGGCGTGAACCTGGGAGGCGGAGCTTGCAGTGAGCCGAGATCGTGCCACTGCACTCCAGCCTGGGTGACACAGCACAAGACTCCATCTCAAAAAAAAAAAAAGATATGTGTGGATTTGGTCCTGTCATCACAATGATAGCTGGTATAGTGTCAGTGATTTGCATCCTTTGGTGTATTTTGGTAATGGCTGGCAATAGTCTTTTTTTTTTTTTCCATAGTTAGTGCTTCCTTTAGGAACTCCTGTAAGGTAGGTGTGGTAGTAATGAATTCCCACAGCATTTGCTTGTTTGAAAGGATCTTTTTTCTCCCTCACTTATGAAGCTTAGTTTGGTTGGATATGAAATTGTGGGTTAAAATTTCTTTGTTTTGGCCAGGCATTGTGGCCCATGCCTGTGGCCCAGCACTTTGGTAGGCCAAGGTGGGCAGGTCACCTAAGGTCGGGAGTTCGAGACCGGCCTGACCAATGTGGAGAAACCCTGTCTCTACCAAGAATACAAAATTAGTCGGGCATGGTGATGCATGCCTGTAATCGCAGCTACTTGGGAGGCTGAGGCAGGAGAATGGCTTGAACCTGGGAGACAGAGGTTGTGGTGAGCTGAGATCCCACCATTGCACTCGAGCCTGGGCAACAAGAGTGAAACTCTGTCTCAAAAAAAAAAATTTGTTTTGAGAATGTTGAATAATGGCCTTTAGCCTTTTCTGGCTCTTAGGGTTTTTGCTGAGAGATCCACTTTTAATCTGATAAGCTTCCCTTTGTAATTGGCCTGACCTTTTTCTCTAGCTTCCTTTTTTTTTTTCTTTCATTTTTTCCTTTCATTTCAGCCTTGCAGAATCTGATGGTTATACATCTTGATGGTAATATTCTTGCGAAGTATTTCACTGGGGTTCTCTGCATTTTCTGAATTTGAATGTTGTCCTCTATAGCTAGGTTGGGGAATTGCTCATGAATGATATACTAAAATATGCTTTCCAAGTTGGTTTCACTCTCCCCATCACTATCAGGGATACCAGTGAGTCATAGATTTGGTTTCTTTACATAATGTCATATTTCTTGGAGGTTTTGTTCATTCCTTTTCATCCTTTATTCTTTTTATGTTTATTTATTTTTTGAGATGGAGTCTCACCCTCTCGCCCAGGCTGGAGGGCAATGGCATGATCTCACTTCACTGCAAACTCCGTTTTCTGGTTTCAAGTTATTCTTTTGCCTCAGCTTCCCAAGTAGCTGGGATTACAGGCACCTACCACCATGCCTGGCTAATTTTTGTCCTTTTAGTAGAGACGGGGTTTCACCATGTTGACCAGGCTGGTCTCAAACTCCTGACCTTGTGATCCACCTCCCTCAGCCTCCCAAAGTGTCGGAATTACAGGAGCCACCGTGCCTGGCCTGGTTATATTCTTCTTCTTCTTTTTTTTTTTTTTTTGAGATGGAGTTTCACTCTTGTTGCCCAGGCTGAGGTGCAATGGCATGATCTCGGCTTACTGCACCCTCCACCTCTGGAGTTCAAGCAATTCTCCTGCCTCAGCCTCCCCAGTAGCTGGAATTACAGGCATGTGCTACCATGCCTTGCTAATTTTTTGTATTTTTAGTAGAGACTGGGTTACTTCATGTTGGTCAGGCTGATCTGGAACTCCCGACCTCAGGTGAGCCACCCGCCTCAGCCTCCCAAAGTGCAGGGATTATAGGCGTGAGCCACCATGTCCGGCCTATTCTTCTTCATTTTTATTTATTTGTTTATTTTGAGACGGAATCTCCATCTGTCACCCACGCTGGAGTGCAGTGGTGCTATCGTAGCTCACTGCAACCTCTGCCTCCTGGGTTCAAGCAATTCCTCTGCCTCAGCCTTCCAAGTGGCTGGGATTACAGGCACCTGTCACCATCCCTGGCTAATTTTTAAATTTTTAGTAGAGATGGAGTTTTGCCATGTTGCCTAGACTGGTTTTGAACTCCTGACCTCAGGTGATCCAGCTGCCGCAGCCTCCCAAAGTGCTGGGGCACCTGGCCTATTCTACCTGTATGGTTATATTCAAATGGACTTTTATTTTTATTATTTATTATTATTATTATTTTGAGACAGAGTCTCGCTCTGTCACCCAGGCTGGGGTGCAGTGGGGCAATCTCTGCTCACTGCAACCTCTGCCTCCTGGGTTCAAGTGGTTCTCCTGCCTCAGCCTCCTGAGTAGCTGAGATTACAGGTGCACACCACCACACCTGGCTAATTTTTGTATTTGTTAGTAGAGACAGGGTTTCATCATATTGGCCAGGCTGGTCTCGAACTCCTGACCTTATGATCCGCCCTCCTCAGCCTTCCAAAGTGCTGAGATTACAGGCGTGAGCCACTGCGCCCGGCCTGGACTTTTATTTTTTTAAGCAATAAAGTATTTATTTATTGTAATTTAATTTAAGTTCCAGGATACATCTGCGGGACATGCAATTCATCACATATGTAAACGTGTGCCATGGTGGTTTGCTGCACCTATCAACCCATCCTCTGGGTATTAAGCCCCACATGCATTAGCTATTTATCCTGGTGCTCTCCCTCTTTCCACCCCTCCAGTGTGCCCTAGTGTGTGTTGTTTCTGTCTCTGTGCCTATGTGTTCTCATTGTTTAGCTCCCACTTATAAGTGAGAACATGCAATGTTTTGTTTTCTGTTCCTGTGTTAGTTTGCTGAATGTAATGGCTTCCAGCTTCATCCATATCCCTGAAAAGGACATGATCTCATTCCTTTTTATGGCTGCATAGTATTCCATGGTGTATATGTACTACATTTTCTTTATCTTATCTATTATTGATGGGCATTTGGGTTGATTCCATATCTTTGCTATTGTGAATAATGCTGCTCAATTGCACTTTTAATAGCTACATCTCTAATCCATGATGATTAAAGTAAATGAATGAAAAATTCATTCTATGTAATTTCTACCTATTTCAAAGCTGAAAATAATAATGAATTATTCTACACCTACTTACATAAAATTACTTAATATTTTAATTAGTATTGCTATTGATATTTATGGTTCTGGAGAAGCAGCTCAGTCTGTGTAAGTTATAATACAAGAGAGTGGTCTCCTCTATTTCTTTTTTCCTTTTCTTTTTTTTTTTTTTTGAGACACAGTCTTGCTCTGTCACCCAGGCTGGAGTGCAGTGGTGCAATCTCGACTCACTGCAAGCTCCACCTCCCAGGTTCATGCCATTCTTCTGCCTCAGCTTCCCAAGTAGCTGGGACTACAGGTGCCTGCCACCACACCTGGCTAATTTTTTTGTATTTTTAGTAGAGATGGGATTTCACCATGTTGGCCAGGATGGTCTCGATCTCCTGACCTTGTGATCCACCTGCCTCGGCCTCCCAAAGTGCTGGGATAACAGGCATGAGCCACCGTGCCTGGCTTTTCCTTTTTTTTCTTTTTTTGACATGGAGTCTTGCCCTGTCACCCAGGCTGGAGTGCAGTGGTGCAATCTTGGATCTCACTGCAACCTCCACCTCCCGGGTTTAAGCAACTCCCTGCTCAGCCTCCTGAGTAGCTGGGATTACAGTCGCCCACCACCATGCCCAGCTGATTTTTGTATTTTTAGTAGAAACGGGGTTTCACCATCTTGGCCAGGCTGGTCTTGAACTCCTGACCTCGTTATCCACCTACCTCAGTCTCCCAAAGTGCTGGGATTACAGGCGTGAGCCACTGTGCCTGGCCCAAGAGCAGTCTCTATTTCATATGTGGTAAGTGTCCACAGTAGATGAGTAAAGAAATTTAGTAAATATCATGCAAAAACAGTCAATTTACATGTTTCTGATAAGATTAAGGAGTTCTGTATTCCTCATCTACCAGGCAAAGTAAAGACTAGATTCTGTGGCGTCATCTTTGATGAGAAAATAGAAACTGACAGCTTCAAAACAGGTATTGATTAAGGTAGAGGCATTCACTACCCAACAACTGGGATTCTTGTGGGTGTGTGTGTGCACGCGCGCGTGTGTGTGTGCACGTGCGTGTGTGTGTGCACGCGTGTGTGTGTGTGCACGCGCGTGTGTGTGTGTGGGGAGAGGATTTTTGGGTCAACAGAAAATTATTTTGCTTTTAATTATATTTTCCCAGTATTTTAAAAATGAAGTAAAGAGCATTTCTTGTATGATTTTTTTGGATAATTGAGTGCAGTTTGTATTTACTAGTTTTGATACACTAAGTCCTTTACACACCTTTTGTTACTGGGAGGGGTGTGAAAGTTCTTCAGTTCTTGGGCTTACTGACGTAAAGGATTCAGTCAGGAGACACATGGAGTTAAAGGGCTAAGTAACCTTCATTTAAAGAGACAGGAGATCAAGAAGAGACAGAACTGGCTGCTTGGGAGAGTGAGCCAGCGCTAGTGCCTTAGAAGGAGTTTTTATGGGAGCTTTAACCTATGCAAACAGTACACCCTGAATGAATCTGCCATTACTAATACTGGGCAGACCCTTTTTATGAGAATCTTACATAATTATTCATGAAAGTACTATGCAGGGCTGTTATTAGCATGTTTTGGAAAGCCCTCTGGGCACATAGGCACTGTAAGTGTACATGCTAGTATACATGTGACCTGACTCATTAGCATCTGAAATCTACATACAGGGGTGTGTTTTAGTATTATAATGAGCAAAAGAGTATATTAGGGTGAACTGTTAGAGAAGTATACACGCTCCTTAGTGGGGAATAGCTCCTACCTCGGTAATCTCTGGCTGGGCTGATAAGTTTCCTTCAGGACCAAACAATCCCAACTCCAAGGCCAGATGTAGCCAATGTAGCCACTGTCCTCATTTTGCTGACTCAGCGTGCAGCATCTCCAAGGAGGCCGTCAGGCACTGCATTTCTTTTTTTTTTTTTTTGAGACGGAGTCTCGCTGTGTCGCCCAGGCTGGAGTGCAGTGGCGCGATCTCGGCTCACTGCAAGCTCCGCCTCCTGGGTTCACACCATTCTCCCGCCTCAGCCTCCGAGTAGCTGGGACTACAGGCGCCCGCCACCTCGCCCGGCTATTTTTTTGTATTTTTAGTAGAGACGGGGTTTCACCATGTTAGCCAGGATGGTCTCGATCTCCTGACCTCGTGATCCACCCGCCTCGGCCTCCCAAAGTGCTGGGATTACAGGCTTGAGCCACCGCGCCCGGCCAGGCACTGCATTTCTAAAGATTCCTTTCCCAAGGGCTCTCTTGCCTGCTCATGTCTGGCTACCTGCCTGCACTAATATTTTCCCCCCTCAAGAGATGGAGACCCTGAAAAGCTTTGGGTGTAAGGACGTTGTGGGTCTTCTGTAACTACTTCCTGCTGACATGGGACGAAGAAATCATCAGGGTCTCCCTCTCTTGCTCTCTGTCAGGGAAGGAGCCCCTCTGTAGTTTCCTGGAATCATTGCCCGCTGACGTCCAAGGGAGAGATGTACTTGTAGGTGCTGGGGCGTCCAGGGATGATTCGCTGATGTTTTTCCATTTTTACGAACTGTATGTGAAACTGCTGTATCCTGGAAGAGACACATTTAATCAGTAAATTAAAGTGACAAGGGCCAAAGAGGAGAAGGAGTATAAATGTAGCTCATCAGAGTAAAGAAACAAACCATTTGAGAGAGGGAAGAGCAGACTTCACAGCCTTTCAAATGGTCCCTGCTGAAACACCTCCTGTTCTAAAGTCAAGGAGCCATGTAGCGTGGTCATAGATCTTTTTTATGCCCTCCTCCGTTTGCCCGCTGTAATTGACATAAGTGCAACAAGACTAATTGATCACCACACAGACCCACCCTGTTCTGCTAAAAGGTAATCTAAGGCCAATCTGTTGTCCATGACCATGTTTGCTAGAGTGTGTAGGGAGACCTTGAGTTTAGAGATGATATTTCCGATATCTTTAGCCAAGTTTCCTATTTGTGTGGAGAGATTTCCAAGGGTGACTTCATGATCAGCGAACCCTCCCCATGGAATAATAAGTCCTGTGGCCACTCCTATCTCTGCCAATATTAGACCCAGAGCTCCTTTCTGTCTTGGTTCGTTGGTGTTATAAATGGTTACACCTATTCCTCATGGTTTCAAAAGTCCCACAGCACATTCCTTCATATATTGGATGCAAGTAAAAAGGCTTGCAAGAGGAGGGGTTAAATACGTTCTCTTAGGACTTCCCTCAAAGTGCAGTTTGTTTTGTATTGGCCTACATAAAAATACATAGTCAAAAGGGGTACAGGTCTACTGGGGGATGCTAGTGTTGAACCACCTGTTTAAGAGGAATTTCCACTGAGTTGGAATTGCATAGGGGATAGAGGTCCTTTATCAATGACAGGATTTCTTGGCCCAACTGGGGGCCCTGTGTGCCTTGGGAGGCAAATATAGAACCCAAGTTATTAGCTCTTTTCTTCATCAAGCTGTCCATCAATTTTGGGGTGACTTGTCTTGATTACCATTCATTTGTTTATGGACAGCTGGACACCAATAAGTCAAGATAGGGTGGCAACCTGTTGAGAAAAACCTCATGGGACGAATAGTGGGAGTGGGGAATCCCTCCTCAAACATGGCGTTCTAGTCACAGTGTCCTTGAGGGCGTGGACAACAAGTGGGTTTAGAGAAGAGCTTATGAACATACACACAAAAGTTTTATAGCTTTGATTCAAAGGTGGAGTGAGATCCAGACAAGGGACTTGGTGCACTAAGTTAGCAAGTGAAAGAGCACAACAGATTTATGTTGGTCTTCAGGAATTTCTGAACCTAAGGTTAGGTTTAAAGCAAGACTTCTCAACAAAATACATTGGTAAGATGAAGACCTGGTCATGAAGCCATGAAAAATCCAACAGTTGCTTAGGTGGTTTCCCAAAGCATTTATTTTGGAAAAAATGATGAGGGAAGTATTACTCCATGGTGCTTGTGAGAGTAGGGGTATGTAAAGGAAGTAAAGATAAAGGAAAAGGTATTTCCCTGTTATAGCCAATTCTCTGTTAAGTTTTCTGAAAGCAGAATGAAAGTGGTGAAAATAGGAGGTAAAATAATTACATTGTTAGATGATGGAGTGTTTAGTGATAAAACAGGCAGTTTTTGGAACTTTGGGTGGCATGCAAGTGAGGGCCAGAATAAGGAGAATAAAAAATGCCACCACAACCAAGATTCCCAGTACTGAGATGACCTTCCTTTTGGGTGACAGGAGAGAAGGCTTTACTTATCTTTTCACTTGAAGAGGAATTTTAAGTTCTCCAGTGGCTCACAAGAATGCTCAGGTGCTGATTCTGCTGATTCTCTTGTTGGTTCTTCAGGACCTTCCCACAGTTTTACTCGGGACTGATGTATCCAACTGGAGATGCCAGAAATGTTCGTAGCTGTTGGGTTGGAAAGTAAGACATTAAAAGGGCCTTTCCATAGGGAGTTAGTTGAGACCCAGGTGACCCATCTCTCCAAGTTTTGATGAGGACTTGTGACTCTAGCTGGATTTTTACCTTATAACAGGAGTGAAGCGGTTTCGTTTCCTCGGGATACGGGGTAGTATGATAGCAGGATTGAGAGCGTGACATCTCTGAATGGTGATTTTGGATTTGCCAGCAGAAGATCTTGGTATTTTAAAAGTCGGCTGCCCATCAGCCAGTGTGAGCCTTTTCATTGCAGCACAGTGGCTATCTGATGTGAGGTAAAGATGTCAATAATTTGGCCCATTGTGATTTTGGAAGCCTCTTCTACTGAGAGTGGTGGTAGCTATTGCCTTAAGGCACTAGGCCATCTTTGGGCCACCATCAAGCCTTTGAGAGACATAGCCCATCAGGCACCTTGTGGGACCCAGAGTCTGTATTAAAACTCCCATTGCTATCCTTCTATTTTCATTTTGTAAAGTTGGAAGGGTCGCCGAGTACACCGGCTCATGCCTGTAATCCCAGCACTTTGGGAGGCCGAGGCCAGCAGACCATGAGGTCAGAAGATAGAGACCATCCTGGCCAGCATGGTGAAACCCTATCTCTACTAAAAATTCAAGACATTAGCTGGGGATGGTGGCAGGTCCCTGTAATCCCAGCTACTCAGGAGGCTGTGGCAGGAGAATTTTTTGAACCAGGGAGTCAGAGGTTGCAGTGAGCCAAGATCACAACACTGCACTCCAGCCTGGCGACAGAGTGAGAGTCTGTCTTTAAAAAAAAAAGAAAGTACATATAAATGTATCAGGTTGGAAGGGTCTGTCTACTTGGGGCAGCCCCAGTGCTGGGACTTGCAGTAGACTAATTTTAAGTTGGATAAATGCCTGATCTTGTGAGGGTGCCCATGATAAGGGTTCTTTATCATTCCCTCCTTTTGAGATTCTTAAAGGGGCTTAGCCATTTCTTCATATTCTAAAACCCAAAGTCTACAATCTTCTGTTAGCCCCAGGAAAGTTCTAAGTTGCATTTGAGTGCTAGGGTGAGGTATTTGTTGAATGACTTGTATTTTTTCAGGTGAGAGCCTGACTTTTCCTGGAGTAAGAATAAGATTAATTGTTGTTGGATTAATTGGGCCTTCTGTTTGGAAGCTCTGTATCCTCTTTTAGCCAAGAAGTTGAAAGTCTGGGCATGGTGGCTCACACCTGTAATTCTAGCACTTTGGGAGACTGAGGCTGGCAGATCACTTGAGGTCAGAAGTTTGATACTAGCTTGGCAAACATGGCGAAACACCATCTCTACTAAAAATACAAAAATTAGCCAAGCATTATGGCACATGTCTGTAATCCAAGCTACTCAGGAAGCTGAGGCAGGAGAATTGCTTGAACCCAGGAGGCAGAGGTTGAAGTAAGCCAAGGTCACGTCACTGCACTCCAGGATGACAGAGCAAGAGTTCATCTCAAAAAAAAAAAAAAATACAAAAGAAGTTGAAAGTCTGTACTGCATGTCATTGTGCCAGTTATTTTGAGGGGGAGCAGATGAGTAGATCATCAATATACTGTAAATGTGAGACCCCCTCAAGAGAGAGTTCAGTTAAGTCTTAGCTAGAGCTCGCTCAAATAAATGTGGAGTGTCTGTAAAACCCAGAGGCAGGACCATCCAAGTCAGTTGGCAATTTAACCCTTTGTCACCTATTAATTCAAAGATAGTAAATAAAAATGGAGACTCGGGGTCCAGAGGTACGCAGAAAAAAAAATATTTCAGATCTAGGACTCAAAGATCTAGAACTCTGTGAATGCCTTTGCGTTGGTAGGCATTTCCCCCAGAATCATCTATAGGTTTGGGATCACTGAGTGAATAGGTATGACAGCTTTGTTTATGATTCTTAAGTCTTAGACAAGCCTGTACTCCTCATTGCCCTTTTGGACAGCCAGGATGGGTGTGTGACAGGTGAGTTACAGGCCTTTACCAGGCCACTCCTAAGGAATCAGTTAGTAGTAGGCTGAAGTACTTCCTCAGCTTCTTGCCTTAGGGGGTATTGTATTTTATGAGGGAAGTGGAAGGGACTGCAGTTGTTGGCCTTCTTGGCATATCAGAGGCCCACATCTTGAGATTTATTTGTGATTTTAGATCAAGATTATTCACCAACATCATGGGCGATTCTTTCAGAAAAGACGGACCTTTAAGGGAAGCTACATATCTAGAGTTCAGGTAAATGTGAAATATATCCCTGGTTTGGAGAGTATATCCCCGCCAAAAAGGGAGGTGGGACATTCAGACATTACCAGGAACTTATGGGAAAAGAGTAATGAGTCCAGCAGATGACCTAAAGGAGGTGTAAATCTTCTGAGATAGGGATGCCATTCACCCCAATTACTTGACAGGATTTAGAGGAAAGTTGCCCAGAGAAGGGGGTCAGCACCAAGCAGGCTGCTCCCAAATCCAATAGAAAATGTATTGTCCTACCTGCTACGTCCAGAGTTGCCCTTGGCTCCATCCCTTTGATGATGATGTCAGACCAGGGAGCCGGCCACAGCAGAGGGCCCTTCCAGCTCAAACCATATTGAATTATGGTCTGGCTCAGGGACCTTTTGGCTCTCGGGACAGTTCCCTTTCCAGTAGCTGAGCTTACGGCAGAGGGGACAGGCCGTGTAGGGCTTTTCCCCCTTTGGCCCATGGGGGCAGTTTGCCTTCCAGTGGCCTGGCTTCCCGCACTGATAGCACTTCCCTGGGAGCGTATCCTTAGGGCAGCCTGGAGGGGGCTGGTGGACTTGCAAAGCAGCTAATAATTGAGCCTGCCTCTCTTCTTTCTGTTTTTCCTTCTTCTCGGCCCTGTCCCTCTCCTCCTGGTCTCGGTTATAAAACACTGAGGAAGCTAATTTGAGGATTTGTGACATGGGGGCACTAGTTCCCAAAGCCAGCCTCTGCAGTTTTCTCCTAATGTCTGGGGCAGCTTGTGTGAGGAAGTGATCCTTTAGGACCAGTTGTCCTTCTGGGGATCCCGGGTCTAGGTTGGTATGTTTGATAAGAGTTTCCTGGAGCCTTTCGAGAAAGGCTATGGGATTCTCATGTGGCCCTTGGTCGATGGTTGCTAACTTATTATAATTGACAGGCTTGACTTGACTCCTTTTCATTCCCTCTATCAGGCATAGGAGCATATGATTTCTGGCGCAGATTCCTGCCGGGGTATCGTAGTCCCAGTTGGGGTCCTGCAGGGGGACAGCTGTAGCTCCCACGGGGTAGTTGGCGTCTGCCAAGTGGAGCTCATCCCCGCATTGACGTGCTGCCTCCCAAATGGTCTGTCTTTCGTCCAGAGAGAGGGTTTGTCCGAGGAGGATGGCGACATCCTTCCAGGTTAGTTCAAAAGTGAGGGTTAATTTACGGAAGCCCTCCAGGAATTTTCCCGGATTCTCTGAGAATTTTCCCAGGTCTTCCTTAACTTGGGACAAGTCGTGCATGGAAAAGGGGACCTGGACTTGGACTGGTCCTGTTAGTCTGCTCACCACTGGTAGCGGGCAGATTCCAGAGCGGGGACCTGGGGGCCTAGTGTAGGTTGAGGCTGACCCATCAAGGCTAAGAGTGTGATACAAGGAGGAAGGAACTGGGGGTGCCTGTTCTTTCTCTTTGGTCTCAGGAAGAGGAGGTTGAGGTGGGTTGACCAGGAAATCATTGAGGCCTCCTGGTTGAGGGCTCTGGAGTGGACGACTGAGGATAGGTAAGAGGGTGGGATTTGTTTCACGGCCTTTACAAAAATTGGGGTTTTCCCTCAAGATCATGAAGGTTTTCACATAGGGGACCTCTGACCATTTGCGGTGACGCCGGCAGTAGAGGTCAAGCTGGAGTATGGTGTTAACATTTAAGCTTCCCCCCACTGGCCAGGCTTCCTGCCCTTCTAGGTCATATTTTGGCCAAACTGTATTGCAAAGGAAAACCAATCTTTTTTGTTTTATAGTCTGGAGATCAAACTTATCCCAGTTTTGAAGGATGCATCCGAGAGGGGAATTCTGGGGTACAGCAATCTTGTTACCCATCTGAAAGAGAAGACAGGAGAATGTAGGATAAAGGAGACATCCCTCCACCTATTCAGTGCCTTACAAAGATGCGGCGTCTCACACATTGACATAGGTGAGGTGTTCCATGCCTCTGCCTATAAGGGTGAAGCTTTCTTCCCCTTGGGGCTCCAGAATCTGCAAGTACTTATGTGTATTACACTTTCTGTCCCTGCGTCTTTTTTTTTTTTTTTTTTTTGAGATGGAGTCTTGCTCTGTCACCCAGGCTGGAGTGCAATGGCACGACGTCAGCTCACTGCAACCTCTGCCTCCCAGGTCCAAGCCTTTTTCCTGCCTCAGTCTCCCAAACAGCTGGGATTATAGGCGTGCACTACCATGCCTGGCTAACTTTCCTATTTTTAGTAGAGGCAGGTTTTCACCATTTTAGCCAGGCTGGTCTTGAACTCCTGATCACAGGTGATCCACCCACCTTGGCCTCCCAAACTGCTGGGATTATGGGTGTGAGCCACTGCGCCTGGCCCCTCTGCTTCTTTTTGATCAGAAGAGTGTCTTAGATTTCCTAGGATTCATGCCTAGCAGGGATGACACCCTCACCTCTGTGTTCGGCAAGGAAGGGTGGAAGAATGTTGGGCATGGGAGTAGTTCTCTTTTTCTCTCCTATTCCCAGTGACCTTGGTTCTGCAAGAAGCTCAGTAGTCATGTCCCTGCTGGTGTCTGCAGAGAAGGGACTCCATAATAAGGTCCCTTTAATGCATAAGAATATTGGGATAATAGATACAAATGAGTAGAGGAATGGAGGAAAATGTGGTGTCTTCTTCCACTCCTAAAAGATTCCTGGAAGATCATACAGCAAAAATAATGGAGTCCAGGAGCAGTGGCTCGTGCCTGTAGTCCCAGCACTTTGGGAGGCTGAGGTGGGCAGATCACTTGAAGTCAGGATTTTGAGGCCAGCCTGGCCAACATGGTGAAACCCCATCTCTACTAAAAATGCAAAAATTAGCCAGGGATGGTGGCACATGCCTGTAATCCCAGCTACTTGGGAGGCTGAGGCAGGAGAATTGCTTGAACCCGGGAGGTGGAGGTTGCAGTGAGCTGAGATCATGCCATTGCACTCCAGCCTGGGTGACAGAGCGAGACTCCGTCTCAAAAAAAAAAAACAAACAAAAAAAATTAGGCCAGGCGCAGTGGCTCACGCCTGTAATCCTAGTACTTTGGGAGGCTGAGGCAGGCAGATCATGAGGTCAGGAGATTGAGATCATCCTGGCTGAAATGGTGAAACCCCATCTCTACTGAAAATACAAAAAATTAGCCGGGTGTGGTGGCAGGTGCCTGTAGTCCCAGCTACTCGGGAGGCTGAGGCAGGAGAATGACGTGAACCCGGGAGGCGGAGGTTGCAGTGAGCCAAGATTGCGTCACTGCACTCCAGCCTAGGTGAAAGTGTGAGACTCCGTCTCAAAAAAAAAAAAAAAAAAAATTAGAGCCGGGTGCAGTGGCTCATGCCTGTAATCCCAGCACTTTGGGAGGCCAGGGTAGGTGGATCACCTGAGGTCAGGAGTTTGAGACCAGCATGGCCAACGTGGTGAAACCCCATCGCTACTAAAAATACAAAAATTAGCTGGGTGTGGTAACCTGCACCTATAATCCCAGCTACTTGTGAGGCTAGGGCACAAGAATCACTTGAGCTCAGAGGCAGAGGTTGCAGTGAGCCAAGATCACATCACTGCACTCTAGCCTGGGCAACAGAGCAAGACTCTGTCTGAAAAAGAAAATACAAACAAATATTAGCCAGGCGTGTGGGCGCATGCCTGTAATCCCAGCTACTGGGGAGGCTGAGGCAGGAGAATCGCTTGAACCCAGGAGGCGGAGGTTGCAGTGAGCCAAGTTTGCACCATTACACTCCAGCTGAGTGACAAGAGTGGAACGCCATCTCAAAATAAACGTATAAAGTTCAGCACAGGTGCGCAAAGGCCTCTGGCGCCTGGCAGTGAAGCAAACACAGCAGGTCCCGGACAAGCAGGCCCCACAAGGCGCTTGCACAGGAAGGAGGAATTCAAGGAAGCCCGTCGGCGAGGGCAGGGACAGCAAAGAGTAAGCAGAGTGACCTGGGGGATTATTCACCAGTGGTGGCATATTGTGTCCAGGGGAATGGAGTGCCATGAACAGCACGTAGAAGAGCCGACTCAACATGGGTTGGTAGTTTTAGTTGAAAGATATGCAGCTCCCCAGTCACTGCACAGCCAGAGTGGATTTTCTGCCACCTTCACAAGCCTCCTGAAGGGAGGGTCACCGTGTCTCAGAGCTACTCAGTGTGGAGTTTAAAGTCCTCCCTCCTCTGCTTGTCACCCCTCAGGGTAAGTTGAGAAATCAGCCAGAGGGAGCAGAGTGACAGTGGCTGAAGGGAAATGGTACGGGGCAGTTGTTAGTGGACAGAGCCTGAGAGGAGAAACCCCTCCCCTTAAAGCTGCAAGAACTGCATTAGGGAAGGAGGTTCTTCAGTGCAGAAAGAAGCAGAGGTCGTCAACCAGAGAATCTGGCACCAGCTTTTGGGCACTTACCCAGAAGAACAGTTCACAGGTCACCAGTGGAAAACACCAGATGTTACCAGGAGGGGCGTGGAAGTCCTCTGGGTCTCGGTCTTCTTGGATTCAGTGAAGAGACACACAGAGAACGTTAAAAGGTAAGTGCCCTTTATTTAAAGAGACAGGAGCTTAGAAAGAAGAGATGCCCTGAATGAAGAAACAGGATGCGCTCCGGAAAAGAAGTCTGTCCCCGCTCATCCTGGGCAGAGCGCTTTTATGAGACTCTGACATGATTATTCATGAAGGGGCTGTGCAGGGATATTTCTAATAAGCATGTTCCCAGAAGTCCTCCGGGCAGGAATGTGCTGTGACTCTCCATGCTGGCACACACGTCACACGTCTCATGAGCACCCCAAGTCTCCATTCAGGGATGTGTGGTTTTTTGTTTCCTAGGGTAATATTGGAGGAAAAGGAGATAAGTTTTTTAATTTTTATTTATTTATTTATTTTGACACTGTGTCTCACTCTTGTCACCCAGGGTGCAGTGACGTGATCTCAGCTCACTGCAACCTCTGCCTCCTGGGTTCAAAGGATTCTCCTGCCTCAGCCTCCAGAGCAGCTGGGACTACAGGCACCTGCCACCACGCCCAGCTAATTTTTGTTAGCTAGACTGGTCTGGAACTCCAGACCTCAAGTGACCCGCCCGCCTCAGACTTCCAAAGTGCTGGGATTACAGGCATGAGCCACCACGTCCAGTCTTGTTTGTTTGTTTGTATGTATGTATGTATGTATGTATGTATGTATGTATGTATGTATGTATTTTTATTTTTTGAGACAGTTTCGCTGTTTCTACCAGGCTGCAGTGAAGTGGCATGATCTCCGCTCACTGCAACCTCTGCCCCCTGGGTTCAAGTGATTCTCCTGCCTCAGCCTCCAGAGTAGCTGAGATTATGGGTGACTGCAAGCCACCACGCCCGGCTTAATTTTTGTATTTTTAGTAGAGATGTGGTTTCATCATGTTGGCCAGGCTAGTCTCAAACTCCTGACTTCAGGTGATTCACCTGCCTTGGCCTCCCAAAGTGCTGGGATTACAGGCGTGAGCCACCATGTCCAGTCTTATTTTTATGTATGTATGTATGTATGTGTGTATGTATTACTTTTTGAGACAGAGTTTTGCTGTTTCTACCAGGCTGGAGTGAAGTGGCATGATCTCTGTTCACTGCAACCTCCACCCCCTGAGTTCAAGTGATTCTCCTGCCTCAGCCTCCAGAGTAGCTGGGATTATGGGTGCCCACCACCATGCCCGGCTTAATTTTTATGTTTTTAGTAGCGATGAGGTTTCACCATGTTGGCCAGGCTAGTCTCAAACTCCTGACCTCAGGTGAGTGCTAGGATTACAGGCATGGGAGCGACCGCGCCTGGCCTATTTGTTAGTATTATAATCATCAAAGGCTATATTCTCGGGAAAATTATTAGAGGAGTACACATGCACATTACTGGGGAAAATTCCATACCTCCATTATATCTGTCTAGGGCCTGATAAGTCCGCTTCTGGGCCACGAGGCCAGGTGCAGGGGATACGGACATGGTCCACTGCTGTTTTCTTTGCTTACTGCCAGTGGGCAGCATATTCAAGGAGACTGTCAGTGGGCTGTGTTTCTAAACACTCCTTTCCCAGCGGCGCTCTTGCCTGCTCATGCCTGGCTACCTGTGTACTCCAGCATTTTCAGCTGGTTTGTGGACACATTGACTTTTAAAATAATATCTAGGCTGGGTGCAGTGGCTCACACCTGTAATCCCAGCACTTTGGGAGGCCAAGGCGGGTGGATCACTTGAGGTCAGGAGTTCGAGACCAGCCTGACCAACATGGTGTAACCCCATCTCTACTAAAAATAAAAAGTTAGTGGGGTGTGGTGCCACACACCTGTAATCCCAGCTACTTAGGAGGCTGAGGCAGGAGAATTGCTTGAACCCAGGAGGCAGAAGTTGCAGTGAGCTGAGATCGTGCCATTGCACTCCACCCTGGGCAACAAGAGTGAAACTCCATCTCAAAAAAAAAAAGGTTTACCACAGCACTGTAAAACTAGTAAATAGCAAAGGTTGAAGGACCCACCAGAACGTCACATGTTCTCGAGACCTCTTCAGACTGTGCCTTGGGGAAAGAAAGAAAAACAAAAAAATCTACCAGAAACCACTCCCCTGCCCAACCCAAGAGCTTACTTCAAATAATCACACTTTCCCCAGAGTATTTCAAGTCTAAGGATAGCCTCTTCGCTTACATAGGAAAAAGCTCCAATTTCCCACCGTTTGTCTCATCAAGGCTTACTCAATTGTTTATCCTCACTCAATGAAAACAATGCTTGTTGACTTGACTTAATCAAACCTTACTTAGGCTTCCCTTTTTCTCCAAGGCCCTTCAAGGAAAATGTAATAAAATAAATACTTATAGACAAACCTGTCATAATTCAGAATTTAAAGTCATATCAAATAATAGATATTTATTAATTATGTTCCAATTAATAAATATATATTTATAAATATTTATTAATAATATTTATATATTATATATTTATAAATATATATTATATATTATAATATAATATACAATAATGTAATATATAAATATATATAATACTTATATACTATATATAATATATACTTATATTATATATTATATATATACAAGAAAAACATTCTTTCTAAAAGAAACTGTGTTCCTCCTAAAAGGTAAATATTTTTTGTCTACTTCAAAGTTTATTTAAAGGCAATGTATAAAACCAGGTAAAAGAAGGCCAGGGGACCGGGCGCAGTGGCTCACGCCTGTAATCCCAGCACTTCGGGAGGCCAAGGCAGGCGGATCATTTGAGGTTGGGAGTTCAAGACCAACCTGACCAACATGGAGAAACTCCGTCTCTACTAAAAATACGAAATTAGCTGGGTGTGGTGGTGCACGCCTGTAATCCCTTAGGAGGCTGAGGCAGGAAAATCACTTGAACCTGGTAGGCAGAGGTTGGGGCGAGCTGAGATTACACCATTGCACTCCAGCCTGAGCAACAAGAGCGAAACTCCATCTCAAAAATAATAAAAATAATAAAATAAAATAAATTAGTTATTAGGCTGGGGTGCAGTGGCTCACGCCTATAATCCCAGCACTTTGGGAGGCTGAGCCGGGTGGATCACTTGAGGTCAGGAGTTCAAGACCAGCCTGGCCAACATGGTGAAATCCTGTATCTACTAAAAATACACACACACACACACACACACACACACACACACAAATTAGCCTAGTGTGGTGGCAGGTGCCTGTAATCCCAGCTACTTGGGAGGGTGAGGCATGAGAATTACTTTAGCGCAGGAGGCGGAGGTTGCAGTGAGCTGAGATTATACCACTGTACTCCAGCCTGGGCTACAGAGTGAGAATCAGTCTCAAAAAAAAAAAAAAAAAAAGTGATTTCATAATCAACATAGGAACATAGGACTACGGCAAGTTATCTTGAATGCAAGTTTTGGAGGTTATGACACTACAGAAAAAACTTCCAAGACTTCCATGGAGAGCTGAAATATTCATCAATTTCAGTCAAATAGGAGTTAACTCATGAGCTGAACTAATAGAAGACTGAAATCATCCTTTTATGACTTTTTGCTTAAAATGTTGTTTATCCTTTGTTTTTCAGAGCCAAGAAAACTTCTTTTTTGAGACGGAGTCTCACTGTAATTCCCCAGGCTGAGTGCAGGGTTCGATCTCGCTCACTGCAGCCCGCCTGGTTCACGCCATTCTCCCGCTACTAGCCTCCCAAGTGGCTGGGACTACAGGCACCCTGGGCCATCACACTCGCTAGTTTTTGTATTTTAGTAGAGACGGGTTTCTACCTATGTTAGCCAGGATAGTCTCTGACCCTCCTGACCTTTGTGATCCACTACTGCCTCCCAAAGTGCTGGGATTACAGGCTTGAGCCACCAAGGCTCGGGCCAGAAAACTTCTTTGAGTAATTTATAACTTTAAATAATTGAGGTAAGTAGAACAATACTGGGGTATATTTCTCTCTACCTGATTTCTCCTAAATTTGAAACTAGTGTTTAGAACATTCTTTTTTTTTTTTCTCTTAGATGGAGTCTCGGCTTGTTGCCCAGGCTGGAGGCAGTGGCTGCATCTCGCCTTCACTGCAAGCTCCACCTCCTGGGTCTTCATGCCATTCTCCTGCCTCACTCCTCCCGAAAGTAGCTGGGACTACAGGCTTCCCGCCACCACCAGCTAAGTTTTTGTATTTTTAGTAGAGATGGGGTTTCCCAATTGCCAGCCAGGATGGTCTCGGGATCTCCTGACCTGATCTGCCCGGGACTCGGCCTCCCAAAGTGCTGGGATTACAGGCGGAGCCACCTGGGTCTGCTTTTTTTTTTGAGATGCATGCTTTGCTCTTTGGTGCTGCCCAGTGCAATGGCGCTGATCTCGCCCACTGCAACCCCCTCTTCTGGGTTCAAGCTGCATTCTCCTGCCTCAGCCTCCTGAGAGTAGCTGGGATTACAGGCATGTGCCACCATGCTCGGCTTATTTTTGTAGTTTTAGTAGAGATGGGATTTCTCCATGTCGGTCAGGCTGGTCTCCAACTCTGGACCTCAGGTGATCCACCCACCTCAGCCTCCCAAAGTGCTAGGATTACAGGTGTGAGTCACTGGGCCTGGCCTAGTGTTGAGTATTCTTACCTTAATGCAGTATAGGTATTTGCATAAGAGTAATAAGAATCTGTTTTTGGTGTTTTTATTTATTTATTTATTTTAAACAGGGCACAGTTGGAGACACTGGTTATTCTACTAAGGTTTTGACTGGAATGGCATATCACATACAGACTCGTTTAAGGAATCAAAGTTGATATATGGAGCCAAAAAAAGCCCCTTGCACATGCTAGCTTCATACCTTGTCTACTCAGTTCCAGTACAGGTTCCTGACCTGTGGTAAGTAAAGAGTGTCGCTTTGCCGGGCGTGATGGCTCACGCCTGTAATCCCAGCACTTTGGGAGGCTGAGGCGGGAGGATCACCAGGTCGGGAGTTCAAGATTAGCCTGACAAACGTGGTGGAACCTCGTCTTTATTAAAAGTGAAAAAATTAGCCGGGCATGGTAGCTAGCGCCTGTAATTCCACCTATTTAGGAGGCTGAGCCAGGATAATCGCTTGAACCCGGTAGGCGGAGGTTGCAGTGAGCCAAGATTGTGCCATTGCACTCTAGCCTGGGCGACAGAGCGGGACACCGTCTCAAAGAAAAAAAAAAAAAAGTGTCACCTTCTCACAGACCCAAAAGACCCAGGTTTTCTTGGGATCTCAAGGTTAGGAATTTACCAAGTTAATACAGGTACTTGCAGGCACAGGATGCCTTAAGGCATTGAAGTCAAATTTGAGATTCCTTATGGAATAAAGTTCCAGCAAAGTTCTTTTAGAAAAAGAAAAGGAGGAGCCTATACAGCAAATAATTGTTTTTGCTGACTGTATGCAAATACTCTGGCTAAGTAGAATAAGACTAAAACTTATTTTTCAAATGAATTTATCCTATGATTTGGCTTTAGTGAAAACAGGAACTGCAGAGAGAGAAGTTTGTTTCAAAATAAACTATCGTTCACATGTTATTAGATTCTAGTCTTGCCTATGTTTTTCAATTGTTATTATTTTCTACAGTTTGGACTAAATTCTTTTTTCCTTTTTTTTTTTTTTTACATTAAAAAAAAATTTTTTTTATTTTATTTTTATTTATTTATTTATTTATTTATTTTTTGAGACGGAGTCTCGCTCTGTCGCCCAGGCTGGAGTGCGGTGGCGCCATCTCGGCTCACTGCAAGCTCCACCTCCCAGGTTCCCGCCATTCTCCTGCCTCAGCCTCAGGAGTAGCTGGGACTACAGGCGCCCACCACCTCGCCCGGCTAGTTTTTTGTATTTTTAGTAAAGACGGGGTTTCAACGTGTTAGCCAGGATGGTCTCGATCTCCTGACCTCGTGATCCGCCCGTCTCGGCCTCCCAAAGTGCTGGGATTACAGGCTTGAGCCACCACGCCCGGCCCTTTTTCTCTTTTTTGAGATGGATTTTCACTCTCGTTGCCCAGGCTGGAGTGCAGTGGCATGATCTTGGCTCACCGCACCCTCCACATCCCGGGTGGAGCGATTCTCCTGCCTCAGCCTCCCGAGTAGTTGGGATTACAGGCATGCGCCACCACGCCCACTAATTTTGTATTTTTAGTAGAGATGGGGTTTCTCCATGTTGGTCAGGCTGGTCTCGAACTCCCGACCTCAGGTGATCTGCCCACCTTGGCCTCCCAAAGTGCTGGGATTACAGGCGTGAGCCACTGCACCTCGCCTGGACTAAACTCTATTCATAATATTTTTCCAGCTACAAGTCTGCAAAATAATGTTTCCAATTTTCTTCTTTCTTTTCTTCTCCCACTTTTCTTGATTAGAAATCACTGAAAACTAAGCTGTGCTTTCTTAAGTCCCTGCAGACTGAAACTAGACAACTGAAACTTTTTTTTTTTTTTTTTTTGAGACGAATCTGGCTCTGTCGCCCAGGCTGGAGTGCAGTGGCCGGATCTCAACTCACTGCAAGCTCCGCCTCCCGGGTTTACGCCATTCTGCCTCAGCCTCCCGAGTAGCTGGGACTACAGGCGCCCGCCACCTCGCCCGGCTAGTTTTTTGTATTTTTTAGTAGAGACGGGGTTTCACCGTGTTAGCCAGGATGGTCTCGATCTCCTGACCTCGTGATCCGCCCGTCTCGGCCTCCCAAAGTGCTGGGATTACAGGCGTGAGCCACTGCACCTGGCCGACAACTGAAACTTTAGAAGAAAATAACAACCACCGGTTTACATATATAGCGACTTTCATACCTGCCTATTGATGTATAGACTTCAGAGTAATATCACCTATATCAATTTTCCAGAATTGTTTTTTGTTTGTTGTTTTTTTACCTTCCCCTGTTTTCTCCTTGTAGAATGTGAGACTTTACAACCTGCTAAAAATGAGCTTTCCTAATAACTTGGGACCTACCCATCTAGGAATGAATCACCCTAGCCACAAGAGATTAAAAAACAAAAACAAGAACAAAAAAAAAAAAAAAAAAACAAAGACCAGAGACTCATTTTCTTCTAGAATGCTTTCTCCAAAAGATTTTAAAATGAAAAAGAGGCTGGTCACAGTGGCTCACACCTGTAATCCCAGCACTTTGGGAGGCCGAGGCAGGCAGGTCACCTGATGTCAGGAGTTTGAGACCAGCCTGACCAACATGGTGAAACCCCATCTCTACTAAAGATACAAAAAAGTAGCGGGGCCAGGTGGTGTGTGCCTGTATTCCCAGCTACTCGGGAGGCTGAGGCAGAATTGCTTGAACCTGGGAGGCGGAGGCTTCAATGAGCAGAGATCACGCCATTGCACTCCAGCCTGGGCATCAGAGTGAAACTCTGTCTCAAAAAAATAAATTAAATAAATAAAATAAAATATAGCTACAAAGATAAGAAGCTACATACCTCTCTCACTATCTCCCCACAAAGAAATTCCTTGTGGACAGAGGACAGAGGGAACACGCAGTCAACCGTCTGTTCACATGAGACAAATACATACCTGATTGCTTTCTTTGTCCTGTTGTTTCACTAAGTCAGACTAAAGCATAAGTGACTATTCCTGTAAATCACATGTCCATTGAAAGGCTAATCAGAATCTCAGTGCAACCATTTGTCTTTTATCTATGACCTGGAAGTCCCCTCCCTGCTTCAAGTTGTCCCACCTTTCTGGGTGAACCAATGTACATCTTACATACCTTGATTGATGTCTCATGTCTCCCTAAAATGTATAAAACCAAACTGTACCCAAACCACCTTGGGCTTATGTTGTCAGAAGTCTGTGTCATGGGTGTGTCCTAGGCCTTGGCAACATACACTTTCGGCATTGGTTGAGACCTGTCTCTGAGACTCTTGATTTTCGGAAGTATATATCAAAATCTTTCTGTGATTAAGAAAATATCCTTTAAATTTTTTGTGAATGCCAGGCACAGTATCTCACAGCTGTAATTTCAGTGCAATGGGAGGCTGAGGGTGGCGGTTTGCCAAAACTCAGGAGTTTAAGACCAGCCTGGGTAACATGGTGAAACCACATCTCTACCAAGAATACAAAAACTCAGCTGGATGTCATGGTATGTGTCTGTCGTCCCAGCTCTCAGGAGGCTCTGTTGAGAGGATCAATGGAACCTGTGAGGTTAAGCCTACAGTGAGCTGAGATCTTGCCACTGCCTTGGAGCCTGAAAGAGAGTGAGACCCTGTCTCAAACAAAACAAAACAAAACAAAAAACCCCCAAAAAAGTAGTTTCTACTTAAACTTTTTTGAAAAAATTCTAGGCCAGGCATGGTGGCTCATGCCTGTAATCCCAGCACTTAGGGAGGCTGAGGCAGGTGGATCACCTGAGGTCAGGAGTTTGAGACAAGCCTGGCCAACGTGGCAAAAGCCTGGCCAACGTGGCAAAAACCCATCTTTACTAAAAATAAAAAATTAAAAAATTAGTCGGGCATGGTGGCAGGCATCTGTAATCCCAGCTACTTGGGAGGCTGAGGCAGGGAGAATTGCTTGAACCGGGGAGGTGGAGGTTGCAGTGAGCCAAGATCATGCCACCGCACTGAAGCCTGGACAACAAACTGAGACTCTGTCTCAAAAAAAAAAAAAAAAAAAATTCCTTATTAATTTGCATTTCTCATACAATGATGTTACAGAAGATATGTCAAAATCTTTCTGTGATTCAGGAAATATTCTTTTAAATTTTTTGTGAATCAGCATGACCATGTTGCTTCCTGGATATTTTTGGAAGCAAGAAAATTTCCAATGTACCAAATGAAATTGTGATTTTCAGTTATAATCAGCTTCTCATCTGCTGTTCTGAGGTTCAAAAGAAGCTTCACAATTAACTCATAGTTTTGCATGAGATCATAGAGGTTCAGATTCAAAGTTCATTTTTGGGAATGTAGCTACTTAGCAATATTTCACAATACCAAATTATAATGATGTGAGAGAAAAACATACTTCCTATTAAATGCTAAGTTGGGGATTGTCACAGAATTATTGCCAGTAGAAATGAGGCTATTTAAAATTCGATAATTGAGTTGTGTTTTCTTCAGCGTTCATATGAAAGAAAATCACCTGTCTGCCACATATTTTTAGAAATATTGCAAAATTAATTTTCTTTTTTTCTTTTTTTTTTGTATATTTAGTAGAGATGAGGTTTCACTATGTTAGCCAGGATGGTCTCGATCTCCTGACCTCATGATCCCCCCCCCTCGCCCCCCAAAAGGGTGGGTTTTACGGGGGGATAACCCCCGTCCAGCCTTTTTTTTTTTTTTTTTTTCTTTTCTGAGATGGAGTTTTGCTCTTGTTGTCCGAGCTAGAGTTCATAGGCACCATCTGGGCTCACTGCATCCTCTACCTCCCAGGTTCAAGTGATTCTCCTGCCTCAGCCTCCTGAGTAGCTGAGCTTACAGGCACCCGCCACCACACCCAGCTAATTTTTGTATTTTTAGTAGAGACGGGGTTTCACCAAGTTGGCCAGGCTGGTCTCGAACTCCTGACCTCAGGTGATCCGCCCACCTTGGCCTCCCAAAAGTGTTGGCATTATAGGTGTGAGCCACCTTGCCCGTCCCAGACTCTGTTTCAAATAAATAGGCTGGGCGCGGTGGCTCACGCCTGTAATCCCAGCACTTTGGGAGGCCAAGGTGGGTGGATCATGACGTCAGCAGTTTGAGACCAACCTGACCAACATGGAGAAACCTGGGCTCTACTAAAAACACAAAAATTAGCTGGGTGTGTGGGTGCGCACCTGTAGCCCCAGCTACTTGGGGGGCTGAGGCAGGAGAATAGATTGCAGAGGTTGTGGTGAGCTGAGATCGTACCATTGCACTCCAGCCTGGGTAACAGAGTGAGATTCCATCTCAAAAAAGATAATAATAAATAAATAACATGTGTAAGGAAAAGCTATGTAACATCTACTTTTCAAAAGTTATTGCTTGTTATTTAGAGTATAAATTGGTGATCTAACTTATCACTGAACCTGAAACCGCCTTTGCAAAACCATTAGAGAAATCTAACGTAATTGTTGCATCTAACCACGCAAGCTGTGTTTCTTCATTCCCGGACATTGGTCCAGCTACATATGAGAGGAATTTAGTTTATAGTTATGACTTTCAGGCAAGGATGATAGCTGACCCTCCCCAAAGTGACCTTCTTGGGTGACTGAAACCAACTTTGTAAGACTAATGAAAGGCACAAGGGTCAGGCGTGGTGGTTCATGCCTATAGTTCTAGTGTTTTGGGAGGCTGAGGTGGGAGGATCATTTGAGGTCAGGAGTTTGAGACCAGCCTGGCTAACATGGTGAAACCTTGTCTCTACTAAAAATACAAAAAATTAGCTGGGCATGGTGGCGGGTGCCTGTAATCCCAGCTACTCATGAGGCTGAGGCAGGAGAATCACTTGAACCTGGGAGGCAGAGGTTGTAGTGATCCGAGATCACGACAGTGTACTCCAGCCTGGGCAAATGAGGGAGACTCCATCTCAGAAAAAAAAAAAAAAAAAATCAGGGCACTGTGACTCACGCCTGTAATCCCAGCACTTTGGGAGGCGGAGGCAGGCCAATCACCTGAGGTTGGGAGTTTGTGACCAGCCTGGCCAACATGGAGAAACCCTGTCTACTAAAAATACAAATTTAGCCGGGCCTGTAATCCCAGCTACTTGGGAGGCTAAGGCAGGAGAATCCCTTGAACCCAGGAGGCAAAGGTTGCAGTGAGCCGAGATCGTGCCAGTGCACTCCAGCCTGGATAACAAGAGGGAAACTCTACCTCAAAAAAAAAAGGCAACGAGGTTAGAATTATGGAAGGTACCTGAATTCTGCTAAAATGTAGGCATAAACAATAACCAATCATCCTGGAGATGAGATGATTTGTAATTTCCCCATTTGCTCCTATAGACATCATTATTGTCAAAATTTAAGATTGATCTTTGAAGTATTTTTCAGACATTTACAATTGGGCAGAGCAGCTCAGGCCACCTGGGCCTCCTCTTCACTGGCCCCAGAGAATTGGCACCAACAAATCCTGTGATCTCTAACCAGAAACTGACTCAGCCCAGGAAGACTGTTTTGCACACTCCTAAGATTTCCTCTCCAACCAATCAGCTGCACCAATTACCTAGCCCCTTCCTCCCCATATTATCCTCAAAAACTCTAGTCTCCAGGTTTTTGGGAAACGGATTTGAGAATTAACTTTCCCCTCTCCCACTTGTTTGACCTGGTTAACCCTGGGATTATTAAACTCTTTCTTTGCTGCAAAACCCCGCTGTTTTCAATGCACTGGCTCTTTTGGGCAGAGGCGAGATGAATCTGGGTGACAGACCTAGCTTCCCACGCCTTGCGTCCCAGGTATTGTCCTTGTGAAAGCCTCTGGAAACGAGTACAAGGTTGACTCTTTCTGGAGTGAATGGAGACTAGAAAATGAAACGATTTCTATTTTGTTGTGTGGGGCATCAGCATGGAATTACACCATCACCCCACGCAGTTTCCCTTTCACATTCCGGTTTATACTCCTGTAACAGACAATTCTAGGGCTTTTAAATTAAATTGCTGAGCTTAATTTCGATAGCAGGAATTTTCCTGGATCCAATCACCAACAGTTTGCTCTGTCCCAGGGAGATCCTGCCGAGTTGCTTCATCCTCACTGGTAAATGTCTCTCCCTAAACCAGTAAAATAGAGACGCCCAGCGAGCCAGAAGAGGAAAGCACAGGTCCCGCCTCTCCGCTGTGCCCCCGCCCCCTCCCTTCCACTCTTCACACTCTGTATCTTGCTGGCTGGACCTGCCCATCCCTGGTTTCCACCGTGTGCGCGCAGTTTCCTGCAGACCCGGAAGCAGTTCACCGGAATGGAAGTTGCTCCTCCACAAGTGAGTTTTCCTCTGTCTATATTAAGATTAAATAAGGGGGTAGGGCCCGGTGGCTCACACCTATGATCATAGCATTTTGGGAGGCTAACGTGGGTGGATCGCTTGAGGTCAGGAGTTCAAGACCAACCTGGTCTACAGGGTGAAACCCGTCGCTATTAAAAATACAAAAATTGCTGGGCGCGGTGACTCATGCCTGTAATCCCAATACGTTGGGAGGCTGAGGCGAGCTGATCACAAGGTCAGGAGTTCGAGACCAGCCTGGACAACATGGTCAGACAGAAACCCTGTCTCTACTAAAAATAGTCTACTAAAGATACAAAATTAGCCGGGCGTGATGGCACGCTCCTATAGTCCCAGCTACTCAGGAGGCTCAGACGGAGAATCGCTTGAACCTGGGAAGCCGAGGTTGCAGTGAGCCGAGATCGCGCTATTGCACTCCAGCCTGGCGACAGAGTGAGACTCCGTCTCAAAAAACAAAAACAAAAACTAGCTGGGCCTGGTGGTGTGGGCCTGTAATCCCAGCTACTCAGGAGGCTGAGGCAGGAGAATCGCCTGAACTCAAGAGGGGGAGGTTGCAGTGAGCCGAGATTGCACCACTACACCGCAGCCTGGGCGACAGAGCGGGACTTTGTCTAAACAAAACAAAACAAAAAAGCCGGGCACGGTGGCTCACGCCTGTAATCCCAGCACTTTGGGAGGCCTAGTTCAAGACCAGCCTGACCAACATGGAGAAACCCCGTCTCTGCTAAAAATACAAAAATTAGCCGGGGTGGTGGCGCATTCCTGTAATCCCAGCTACTCGGGAGGCTGAGGCAGGAGAATCACTTGAATCCGGGAGGCGGAGGTTGCAGTGAGCCGAGATCCCGCTATTGCACCCCAGCCTGGGCAACAAGAGCAAAACTGTCTCAAAAAATAAAAAAGAGAAAATAAAGGAAGAAATGTAGAGAAAAGGTCGATGTCAAAGAGATGAAGGACAGCAAGATAGGGAGAGATAGAGTCGGGAAGAGGTGGAATGATTTCGAGCCAGGGCAGACAGCGAGGTGCTGGGACAGCAAGAAGTGGCAGCGATGACACAGAGGGCAGCAGAGAGAGAACCACACAAGGTTCTTTGGGATTATTGATTCAAATTCATTGAAAGGTATAGAGGCCTGTTCAGATTGTCTCTTTGAGTGAGTTTTGGTGCTGGAACAACTGGAAATCCAAATGCAGAAAATAAAAAAAAATCCAAAGGCCTCACATTTTGTACATAAATTAATTCAGAATGGGTCATAGACCTCAGTGTAAGCCCAGGGATCTGAGGGTGCTAGAGACTGAGGACAAGGGGGTGTAAACAGGGAAGAGAATTTAACAGGGGAAGGAGAGATGGAGGAAGACAGGCAGAAAGGTGTGGAGATTGAGGACAATCACGTAACTGGCAAGAAGGAGGTGAAACAAGTTCCAGAAGGTGGAAGAGATGGAGTAGAGGGAAGAAGGGTAGAAACAGCAGAAGAGGAGAGGGGCACAAAATGAGGAGCAGAAACCCGGGGAAACAGAAGAGTGCCCAAGAGTTACAGAAAGAAGGTGAGAATGAGAGATGTGTCAGGAATAAGGGAGGGAAACAGAATAATGAGCAAAAGGGGGAGTTGATTGGATGTGTTGATTAAATTGTGACATATTGATTTCTGTGTTTATAGTATAGCAAATTTAAATTTTTTTTTTTTTTTTTTTTGAGATGGAGTCTCGCTCTCACCCAGGCTGGAGTGCAGTGGCACGATCTCGGCTCACTGCAAGCTCCGCCTCCCGGGTTCACGCCATTCTCCTGCCTCAGCCTCCCGAGTAGCTGGGACCACAGGCGCCCGCCACCACGCCCGGCTAATTTTTTGTATTTTTAGTAGAGACAGGGTTTCACCATGTTAGCCAGGATGGTCTCGATCTCCTGACCTCATGATCCACCCGCCTCGGCCTCCCAAAGTGCTGGGATTACAGGCGTGAGCCACCGCACCTGGCTAAATATGTTTTAAAAATGTGTGGAAATGGGTGAGAATTGCAAAAACTCCTATCTATAAGATGTGCATTTTTCACATCTTGGTATCAGGCTATAGCTTCTTTTGAAATCCCTATTCATTCTAAGGGCAGTGACTTCATGAATTTAGGTTTTGGTCACCCTCTTTTCCTGGGATAGGGTAGGGTATGGGTGAGTCTATAAACTAAGGGGAAAAACAACAGCATTTTTCCCGTCTCTCTCCTGTCACACTCAATGTAAGTGAAGACAACACAGATTACTTCCCTGCCGATCATCTAAATGTGTGGCGATTTCTCCCACCAGCAACCCATTCTCCGTCATACATTACGTGGGTGTCCTGTAATGCGACTCAGCTGTGACACTGTGTACCTGGAGGTAGCATTAGATCCCACCGTTTGAGGGCTCAGTTCCACAAGGCTGGCACACTATGGGTGTCACTTGCAGTTTCAGTTTGTGACATGAGCTTCTGACTAACCAACTATAAATTAGGCATCCCTTGACCCCCTCCTGGGTTCTATTAATTTGCCAGAGGTGCTCACAGAACTGAGGAAAACTCTATACTTAGGTTTGCTCATTTGTTATAAAAGATATTACAGGCTGGGTGCTGTGGCTCACACCTGTAATCCCAGCACTTTGGGAGGCTGAGGCAGGCAGATGACCTGAGGTCAGGAGTTCGAGACTAGCCTGGCCAATATGGCGAAACCCGGTCTCTACTAAAAGTACAAAAATTAGTTGGGCGTGGTGGCGGGTGCCTGTAATCCCAGCTACTCAGGAGGCTGAGGCAGGAGAATCACTTAAACCCGGGAGGTGGAGGTTGCAGTGAGCAGAGATCACTCCACTGCACTCCAGCCTGGGCGACAAGAGCAAGACTCCATCTGAAAAAAAAAAAAGATGTTACAAAGGATACAGATAAACAGCTGTATGGAGGAGCTATGCTACCAACTTAATTAAACTGGAGCAGTGGTTATGAGAACCACAGTATTTATTAGGTCACTCAGAAATATAAGTGACAGCTGCTATTTGCATACAGCACTGGAAGTGAGGGACCTTCTTTTTTTTTTTTTTTTTTAACTTTTAACTAAAAAGTAAACTTTAATGTCGAAAATGCAAACTTGGGGAAGACAGAAAAGATCACACACAAGGCTGGCACTTCACACTTGGAAGGTTGCACAGCGGCCGGGCAGAGACGCTTCTCACTTCCCAGACGAGGCAGCTGCGGGCCAGACGCGCTCCTTACTTCCCAGAGGGTGGGGCGGCCAGGCAGAGGCGCTCCTCACTTCCCAGATATGGTGGCCGGTAAGAGGCGCTCCTCACTTCCCAGATGCGGTGGCCGGTAAGAGGCGCTCCTCACTTCCCAGAGGGGGCAGCCAGGCAGAGCGCTCCTCACTTCCCAGACAGTGGGGCAGAGGCGCTCCTCATATCCCAGATGGGGCGGCAGCCAGGCAGAGGCAATCCTCACTTGCCAGATGGTGGGCAGCCAGGCAGAGGGGCACCTGGAGCAGGTCATTGTGCAGAAAAACCACACACACATTTTGGTGATTAGAGGTGAAGTATTCTGTGTTGTGAGAGCAGGAAAAACAGTTTGTTATTTTTTTTTGTCTAAAGACTAAAGGAGCCAGGTGCGGTGGCTCACGCCTGTAATCCCAGCACTTTGGGGGGGGGCTGAGGCAGGCACATCACCTGAGGTCAGGAGTTCGAGACCAGCCTGACCAACATGGTGAAACCCCCATCTCTACTAAAAATACAAAATTAGCCGGGTGTGTTGGCACATGTCTGTAATCCTAGCTACTCTGGAGGCTGAGGCAGGAGAATCTCTTGAACCCGGGAGTCAGAGGTTGCAGTGAACTGAGATCCTGCCACTGCACTCCAGCCTGGGCAACAAGAGTGAAACTCTGTCTCAAAAAAAAAAAAAAAAACTAAACAAAGTGATCTCCAATGGGCCCACCCACCTGCCTCAGGGCCTGTCATCTCTACTCAGCAGTGACTGGGAATGGTCTGTCCCTGCCCATGGCTGTGGCTGTCCCTGGGATTGTGCACCATGGGTCAGCCCCACTTGCAGTCTCAAGACAGTGTGGCATCCTTCCTCCATGATGTCATCAGTTTTTACTTCAAGGGAAATTATTTTCTTTTTTGTTTGTTTGAGACACAGTCTTACTCTGTCTCCCAGGCTGGAGTGCAATGGCACAATCTTGGCTCACTGCAACCTCCGCCTCCTGGGTTCAAGCAATTCTCCTGCCTCAGCCTCCTGAGTAGCTGGGATTACAGGTTCCCGCTACCATGCCCGGCTAATTTTTGTATTTTTAGTAGAGACGGAGTTTCACCATGTTGATCAGGCTGGTCTCGAACTCCTGACCTTGTGATCCACCCGCCTAGGCCTCCCAAAGTGCTGGGATTACAGGCATGAGCCACCGTGCTGGGCTCAAGGGAATTATTTTCATCAGTGTACCCAGGTCTTCTCCTTTAAAAAAACACATAAACACACATGCACACACATAGAATAAAGCATTTTTTTTCCCTTCTACTCTCCCATCTTGTGGGGGAAAGAAAGAGAGATCAGACTGTTACTGTGTCTATGTAGAAAAAGAAAGACATAAGAAACTCCATTTTGTTCTGTACTAAGAAAAATTCTTCTGCCTTGAGGTGCTGTTAATGTGTAACCCTAGCCCCAACCCTGTGTTCGCAGAAACATGTGCTGCTGAGTTCGCAGAAACTCAAGGTTTAATGGATTTAGG
The DNA here is from genome assembly GCF_008728515.1 of Papio anubis. Classification (NCBI taxonomy): domain Eukaryota; kingdom Metazoa; phylum Chordata; class Mammalia; order Primates; family Cercopithecidae; genus Papio; species Papio anubis. The sequence goes on along the minus strand of NC_044995.1, from coordinate 7,803,530 downwards.
GCTGTTCAGGTTGTGCTTTGTTAAAAATGTGTTTGCAGGCAGTATGCTTGGTAAAAGTCATCGCCATTCTCCAGTCTCGAGTACCCAGGGACACAATGCACTGCGGAAGGCTGCAGGGACCTCTGCCCAAGAAAGCCTGGGTATTGTCCAAGGTCTTCCCACACTGAGACAGCCTGAGATATGTCCTTGTGGGAAGGGAAAGACCTGACCGTCCCCCAGCCCGACCCCCGTAAAGGGTCTGTGCTGAGGAGGATTAGTGAAAGAGGAAGGCCTCTTTGCAGTTGAGATAAGAGGAAGGCATCTGTCTCCTCCTCATCCCTGGGAATGGAATGTCTCAGTGTAAAACTGGACCGTACATTCTATTTACTGAGAGAATAGTAAAACCGCCTTATGGCTGGAGGTGAGACATGCTGGCGGCAATACTGCTCTTTACTGCACCGAGATGTTCGTGTAAAGTCAAACATAAGTCTGGCCCAGGTGCACATCAAGGCACAGCACCTTTCCTTAAACTTATTTATGACACAGAGTCCTTTGCTCACATGTTTTCCTGCTGACCCTTTCCCTACCATTACCCTATAGTCCTGCCACATCCCCCTCACCGAGATGGTAAAGATAGTGATCAATAAATACTGAGGGAACTCAGAGACCAGTGCTGGCGCAGGTCCTCCGTATGCTGAGCACCAGTCCCCTGGGCCCACTTTTCTTCCTCTATACTTTGTCTCTGTGTCTTATTTCTTTTCTCAGTCTCTCATCTCCACCTTGCGAGAAATACCCACAGGTGTGGAGGGGCAGGCCCCCTTCACCATCTTTAAAACAAAAAATAGTGGTAACTACATTTCCCTCTATGGTAATTCCCGTCTTCTAAGCCCCTTTAAGAATGTCATACTCCTGGCCAGGCGCGGTGGCTTACGACTGTAATCCCAACACTTTGGGAGGCTGAGGCGGGTGGGTCACCTGAGATCAGGAGTTCGAAACCAGATCGGCCAACATGGTGAAACCCTGTGTCTACTAAAAATACAAAAATTAGCCAGGCGTGGTGGCACATGCCTGTAATCCCAGCTACTTGGGAGGCTGAGGCAGGAGAATTACTTGAACCTCGGAGGTGGAGGTTGCAGTGAGCTGAGCTTGCACCATTGCACTCCAGCCTGGGCAACAAGAATGAAGCGCCATCTCAAAAAAAAAAGAGAGAAAGAAAGGAAAAAAAAAAAGAATGTCATACTCTGAAAGCTTGCTTTTATTTTCTCTTCAAGTCTGGCCTCCAACTTTTGCTTGAACCCTTGAATTCTTGCTTGAATCAAACATTTACTTCCAGCATTCAACTGACCCCCTCTTTTTCAGTCATCAGTGACTTCCCATTTCTTTCTTTCTTTTTTCTTTTTCTTTTTTTTTATTTTTGAGGTGGAGTCTCACTCTGTTGCCCAGGCTGGAGTGCAGTGGCATGATCTCTGCTCACTGCAACCTCTGCTTCCCGGATTCAAGCAGTTGTCCAGTGTCAGCCTTCTGAGTAGCTGGGATTACAGGCATGCACCACCACACCCAGCTAATTTTTGTATTTTTAGTAGAGATGGGGTTTCACCATGTTGGTCAGGCTGGTCTCGAACTCCTGACCGAAGGTGATTTGCCTGCCTTGGCCTCCCAAAGTGCTGAGATTACAGGTGTGAGCCACTGAGCCCAGCCAACCTCCCCATTTTTACACTTTTTTTTTTGTCTTTTTTTTTTTTTTCCTTTTTGTGGAGAATGGGATCTCGCTATATTGCCCAGGCAGGTTTCGAACTCCCGGGCTCCAGCTATCCTCTCATCTCTGCCTCCCTGAGAGCTGGGGTTATAGGCATGAGCCACCGCTCCCGGCACACCTCCCCATTTTTAAATGCAATGTTTAACTTCCTGTCCTCATATTTTTCTTCCTATTGGTAGTATGTGATACAGTTGATCACTTTCTCTTCTATTTTCTTGGCTTTGAAGACATCCCATCAACCTTAAAAAATCGACTTCTTTCAGTTTTCTTCTTGCCTCCCTGATCACTTCACCTTTTCCTCTTCTACTGTGTTTTGAACTTCTTTCTCTGAATGTGGAGTGACGCAAAGTTTAGTCCTTGGATGACTTCTGATCTCTGTCCACACCCACTGCCCTTCCTTATCATCTCATCTCATGGCTTTCAACCCCACCTACATGGCTCCATGGCTCCTGCAAACCTCTCCCCTGAGTTCAACAATCCTGTGTCTAGTTGTCTCCTCAACTCTCCTCGGGGGGTCTAGCAGGCATCTCTACCGTCATATGTCCAAAAGTGACTTCCCGAACTCCCCAAATGCATTCCTCTGCAGTCCTGCACATCTCAGATGAGAGCAACCCTGGATTTCCTGGGACTTAGCTGAACATGTCAACATTTATGAGGATTATAGAAAATATGACATGATTTATGTGTCAATTTATATGAGAAAGAAAAAAATTAAATTTTTTCTTAAAATAGGTGAGGAAATAAATCATTTGCAAGTTCTTTTGTGGGACAGAGTTGTTTGAAGACCTTATCCCTACTTGATCTGCTCCCCCAGGACTTCTCTGACCTTATCTCCTGCTAGTGAACGCCTCACTCCCTCTCTTCCGGTCACACAGGCCTCTTCCCTTTTCCTGTGCTCTGGCTTGTTTCTTTTTTCTTTCTTTCTTTTTTTTTTGGAGACATAGTCTCGCTCTGTTGCCCAGGCTGGTGGTACAGTAGCATGATCTTGGCTCACCGCAACCACCACCTCTCAGGTTCAAGCCGTTCTCCTGCCTCAGCCTCCTGAGTGGCTGGGATTACAGGCATGAGCCACCACGCCTAGCTAATTTTTGTATTTTTAGTATAGACCGGGTTTCGCCATGTTGGCCAAGCTGGTCTTGAACTCCTGACCTCAGGTGATCCACCCGTCTCGGCCTCCCGAAGTGCTGGGATTACAGTTATCAGCCATTGGACGGGGCCTTATGTCTTCTTTTGAAAAGTGTCAGTTCATGTCTTTTGCCCACTTTTTAATGGGGTTGCTTTATTCTTGTAAATTTGTGTAAGTTCCTTATAGATGCTGGATATTAGACTCTTGTCAGGTACATAGTTTGCACATTTCTCACATTCTGTACGGTTTTCTATTCACTGTGGATAGTTTATTTTGCTATGTGGAAGCTCTTTGGTGTAATTAAATCCCATTTGTCAATTTTCGCTTTTGTTGCAATTGCTTCTGGTGTCTTCGTCATGAAATCTTTGTCCATTTGTATGTCCAGAATGCTATTGCCCAGACTGTCTTCCATGTGTTTTATAGTTTGAGGTTTCTCATTTAAGTCTTAAATTCATCTTGACTTAATTGTTTTGTGTGGTATAAGGAAGAGGTCCAGCTTCAATCTTCTGCATGTGGCTAGCCAGTTATCCCAGCATCGTTTATTAAATAGAGTGTTATCTCCATTGCATGTTTTTGTCAGCTTCATCAAAGATCAGATAGTTGCAGGTGTGTGGCCTTATTTCTGGATTCTCTGTTCTGTTCCATTGGTATCACAGACCAGAAGTTTTAACCTGACGAAGTTTCATTTATCATTTTTTCCCATGCTTTTGGTGTCATATCTATGAACTCTTTGATGTGCTTGTTCCCAATTAATTTACAGTATGTTTTTATAATTCTTGATAGATTAACATTTATGGTTTCTTTATTTTGCATTTAACAATATGATCCTTTTTGAATGAGTATAAAATTTAAGTGCAGATTCATCGTTTTTCATTCATGGATATTCATTTGGTCCAGCACCATATTTGAAAGTCCTGCTTTCAATTGCTTTGGTATCTTTTTTTATTATTATTATTTTTGAGACGGAGTCTCACTCCGCCACCTGGCTGGAGTACAGTGGCATGATCTCGGCTCACTACAACCTGCATCTCCCGGGTTCAAGTGATTCTCCTGCCTCAGCCTCCCGAGTAACTGGGACTACAGGTGCATGCCACCATACCCAGCTAATGTTTGTATTTTTAGTAGAGACGGGGTTTCACCACATTGACCAGGATGGTCTCAATTTCTTGACCTCGTGGTCCGCCTGCGTCGGCCTCCCAAAGTGCTGGGATTGTAGGCATGAGCCACCACACCCGGCCTGCTTTGGTATCTTTATCAAATATCAGTTGAAAGGAAGATATTTCTGCATTCTCTGTTCTGTTCCATGGATATATATATATCGCTCTCCACCAATGCCATGCAGTCTTTTTTTTTTTTTTTTTTAATGTAGGGTCTCATTCTGTCACCCAGGCTGGAGTGCAGTGTTCATAATCTTGACTCACTCACTGTAACCTCCCTCTCCCAGGTTCACATGATCCTCTCATCTCAGTCTCCTGAGTAGCTGGTACCAAAGGTATGTGCTACCATGCCTGGCTGATTTTTGTATTTTTTTGTAGAGATGAGGTCTCTCTATGTTGCCTAGGCTGCTCTCAAAATCCTGGGCTCAGGTTGCTCTGCCTGCCTCAGCCTCTCAAAAGTGCTGGGATTACAGGCATGAGCCAGCACACCTGGCCACAATCTTCATTATGTTTACTATTATTCTTTTCCTTTTTTTTTTTTTTTTTTTTTTGAGACCAATTCTCACTCTGTTGCCCAGGCTGGAGTGCAGTGGTGCAATCTCGGCTTACTGCAAGCTATGCTTCACAGGTTCACACCATTCTCCTGCCTCAGCCTCCCGAGTAGCAGGGACTACAGGTGCCCACCACCACGCCTGGCTAATTTTTTGTATTTTTAGTAGAGATGGGGTTTCACCTTGTTAGCCAGGATGGTCTCAATCTCCTGACCTCGTGATCCGCCCGCCTCCCAAAGTGCTGGGATTGCAGATGTGAACCACCGCGCCTGGCCTCTATGTTTACTATTTTTCAAATCTTGATACCATGTTCAATGATTTCACCCACTTTATTCTTATTTTTCTTATGTTTCAGCTATTCTAGTTTCTCTCCCTTTGCAGGTAAGTTTTAGAATTATCTAATGAAATGGCAACTTTCTAGGAAATATACTCTCCCAACATTGACATTAGTTGACACAGAAAATCCAAACAGAACCATATCCATTGAAGAAATTGACATGTTTTATGAGGTGGGCAGATCACTTGAGCCTGGGAGTTCAAGCCCAGCCTGAGCAAAATGACAAAACCCCATCTCTGCAAAAAATTGTTAAAAATTAGCTGGGCATAGTGGCACATGCCTGTGGGCCCAGCTACTTGGGAGGCTGAACTGGGAGGCTTGCTTCAGCCCAGGAGGTGGAGGTTGCACTGAGCCAAGAAGGTGCCACTGTGCTCCAGCATGGATAACACAGTGAGACCCTGTCTCAAAAAAATAAAAATAATAAAATTACTGTAATAAATGGTACATAAAATGCTAGAGTCTGAATATACATAGGAGAATCATTTGTAAAATATTATCAAACAATTTGTAATTGTTAATTTAAAATAATATATAATGAACATGTTACAGAAAGTCACACTAAAGTCAGAAATGACACTAAGGATCTTCTCGTCTCCTCTTATCCAGCATCATCTTGGAGGGAATGACCAAGGAAATTTAAGAAGAAAGAGCAAGATGGGAAACAAGAATTTTCTTTTTTTTTTTCTTTTTTTTTTTTTGAGACGGAGTCTCGCTCTGTCACCCGGGCTGGAGTGCAGTGGCCGGATCTCAGCTCACTGCAAGCTCCGCCTCCCGGGTTTACGCCATTCTCCTGCCTCAGCCTCCAGAGTAGCTGGGACTACAGGCGCTGCCACCTCTTTAAGAAGAAAGAGCAAGATGGGAAACAAGAATTTTCAATTAAAGAGGTAAAAGTCATTCTGGAGCAAGTGATTCAATTTCTATGTAAATATATGGTTTTGAACAAATTTCTTAGTCTTTATTTCTAACTTGATTGCGCTATGGTCGAAGAGATTGTTATGATTTCAGTTCTTTTGCATTTGCTGAGGAGTGTTTTACTTTCAATTATGTGATCTATTTAAGAGTGTGTGCCGGCCCAGTGCAGTGGCTCACGCCTGTAATCCCAGCACTTTGGGAAGCTGAGGCGGGTGAATGATGAGGTCAGGAGTTTAAGAGCAGCTTGGCCAAGATGGTGAAACCCCATCTCTACTAAAAATACAAAATTAGCTGGGCGTGATGTTGGGCGCCTGTAATCCCAGCTACTTTGGAGGCTGAGGCAGAGAATTGCTTGTACCCAGGAGGCAGAGGTTGCAGTGAGCCGAGATCGTGCCACTGCACTCCAACCTGGGGGACATAGTGAGACTCCATGTCAAAAAAAAAAAAAAAAAAAAAAAAAAAAAAAAAGCATGTGTGCCAGGTGACAATGGGGAGAATGTATATTCTATTGTTTTTGAGTAGAGAGTTCCGTAGATGTCTGTCAGGTCCGTTTGATCCAGTGCTGAGTTCAGGTCCTGAATATTTTTGTTAATTTTCTGTCTCAATGATCTGTCTGATATTGCCAGTGGGGTGTTAAAGTCTCCCACTATTATTATGTGGGAGTCTAAGTCTCTTTGAAAGTCTCTAAGAACCTGCATTTTGGGCAAGTTCTTGCTTTAGGAATACAGGGTGCTCCTGTGTTGTGTACATATATATTTAGGATAGTTAGCTCTTCTTGTCAAATTGAACCCTTTACTATTATGTAATGCCCTTCCTTGTTTTTTTATTTTTTTTTATTTTTTTTATTTTTTTTATTTTTTTTATTTTTTATTTTTTTTTTGAGACGGAGTCTTGCTCTGTGCCCCAGGCTGGAGTGCAGTGGCCGGATCTCAGCTCACTGCAAGCTCCGCCTCCCGGGTTTAGCCATTCTCCTGCCTCAGCCTCCCAAGTAGCTGGGACTACAGGCGCCCACCACCTCGCCCGGCTAATTTTCTTGTATTTTTAGTTGAGACGGGGTTTCACCGTGTTAGCCAGGATGGTCTCGATCTCCTGACCTCGTGATCCGCCCATCTCGGCCTCCCAAAGTGCTGGGATTACAGGCTTGAGCCACCGCGCCCGGCCTCCTTGTTTTTTTAGAATCTTTATTGGTTTAAAGTCTGTTTTGTTAGAAACTAGAATTGCAACCCCTGCTTTTTTATTCATTTTCTTTCCCTTTTTTTTTGAGATGGAGTCTTGCTCTGTTGCCCAGGCTGGAGAGCAGTGGTGCAATCTCAGCTCACTGTAGCCTCCGCCTCTGGTGTGCAAGTAATTCTCCTGCATCAGTTTCCTTAGTAGCTGGGATTACAGGCACAAGCCACCATGCCCAACTAATTTTTTGTATTTTTAGTACAGACAGGGTTTCACCATGTTGGCCAGGCTGGTCTCAAACTCCTGGCCTCAAGTGATCCTCCTGCCTCAGTCTCCAAAAGTCCTAGGATTACAGCCATGAGCCACCGCACCCAGCCCCCTGCTTTTTTTCTGTTTTCCATTTGCTTGGTAGATTTTTGTCCATTTCTTTATTTTAAGCCTATGTGTGTCACTCTTTGTGAGATGGGTCTCTTGGAGACAGCATACCAGTGGGTTTTGGTTCTTTATCCAGCTTGCCAGTCTATGTCTCTTAATTGGGGCATTTAGTCCATTTACTTTTTTTTTTTTCCTGAGACAGAGTCTTGCTCTGCTGCCCAGGCTGGAGTGCAATGGCACAATCTTAGCTGACTGCAGCCTCTGCCTCTGGGGCTGAAGCGATTGTCCTGCCTCAGCCTCCTGAGTAGCTAGGATTATAGGTGTGTGCCACCACACCCGGCTAATTTTTGTATTTTTAATAGAGATGGGGTTTCACCATGTTGGCCAGGCTGGTCTGGAACTCCTGACCTCGTGATCCACCCACCTCTGCTTCCCAAAGTGCTGGGATTACAGACGTGAGCCACTGCATCTGGCTGTCCATTTACATTTAAGGTTCATATTGATATGTGTGGCTTTGATCTGTTATCATGATGTTAAGTGGTATAGTGTAACTGATCTGTGTCCTTTAGTGTGTTTTTGTAGTGGCTGGCAATGGTCTTTCCATATTTAGTGCTTTCTTTCTTCAGGAGCTCTTGTATGGCAGGTCTGATGGTAATGAATTCCCTCAGCATTTACTTCTCTGAAAAGGATCTTATTTCTCTTTCGCTTATGAAGCTTACTTTGTCCAAATATGAAATTGTGGGTTGGAATTTCTTTTCTTTAAGAATGTTGAATATTGGCCCTCAATCTCTTCTAGCTTATAGGCTTTCTGCTGAGACGTCTGCCATTATGGGCTTTCCTTTGTAGGTGACCTGACCTTTCTCTCTAGCTTCCTTTAACATTTTTTCTTTCTTATTGACCTTGGAGAATCTGATGATTATGTGACTTGAGTATGATCTTCTTGTGAAATATCTTACTGGGGTTCTCTGCATTTCCTGAATTTGAATATTGGCCTCTCTAGCTAGATTGGGGAAGTTCTTATGGATAATATGCAAAAATATATTTTCCAGGGCCAGGCGTGGTGGCTCAAGCCTGTAATCCCAGCACTTTGGGAGGCCGAGGCGGGCAGATCACGAGGTCAGGAGATTGAGACCATCCTGGCTAACACGGTGAAACCCCATCTCTACTAAAAAATACAAAAAAAAAAACTAGCCGGGCGAGGTGGGGAGTGCCTGTAGTCCCAGCTACTCGGGAGGCTGAGGCAGGAGAATGGCGTAAACCCGGGAGGCAGAGCTTGCAGTGAGCTGAGATCTGGCCACTGCACTCCAGCCTGGGCGGCAGAGCGAGACTCCGTATAAAAAATATATATATATATTTTCCAAATTGGTTTCACTCTCTTTCAGGGACACCAGTGAATCATAGATTTGGCCTCTTTACATAATCCCATTGTTTTATCATGTTTGTTATCTTTCTTGGATTGGGTTTCAGCATACTCCCATAGCTTAATAAACTTTGTCCTTATCCACATTCTGAGTTCTATTTCTGTTATTTTGGCCATCTCTGCATGGTACAGAAACTTTGCTGGAAAGGTGATGCAGTTGTTTGGAGGAAAAATGGCACCCTAGCTTTTTGAGTTTCCAGGATTCCTGCACTGATTCTTTCTCATCTTTTTGGGCTTATCTACCTTCAGTCTTTGAGGTTGCTGACCTTTGGATGAGGGTTGTTTTTTGTTTTTGTTATGGTTTTTTACTTTTATCATAACTATTTGATGACCTTGAGGGTTTGATTGTGGGTTGTGGTATAAGGTGGATTTAGCCGACAGGCTTCATTTCTGGAAGGTTTTAGGCGGCCAGCACTCAGCTCCCAACATCTGGACTGTGTGCTCCAACTCTAGGGGACTTGTAATGGGCCCCAACATTTTCCTCTGACTCCTCAAGAGCCAGCGTGCTAGAGGGTGCCAGAGTCCCTGCCTCCTTGCAAGTGTTCACCACAGTGGCAGAGACAATGCAGCTGGATCTGGGGCTGGGGTCCCCTTCTGGAGACTGTGTGCATGGGTACACTGGAGGTGGTGTTGGCTTGGGAGTGGGGTGCTGGTGGCCACCATTCTGGGTGCCTTCTCTCTGCCCTGTAAGCAAGAGTGGCAACAATCTTTCTTAAAAGACTGGTAGCAAACCTACCCTTACTCTGAGCTTACAAAGGAGAGGGAGGAATAACAGTTACGTTGAAGGTCTCCAAACAAACCCAGGGCCATAGGAGACAATCATGTCAGGGGAGGCTGGGGCAGCTCCTTGGCCTTGTTTTCTCCTTGGGTGCTTGATACAAGCATAATGCTGCCTGCTGCTCCTTGTACCCCCCAGCATCTGGAGGATCCTGAGGCTCAGTGGCTTCTTCCTACGGGCCCCATACATGCTTGGTCCCACAGGCCTTGGTGGTTTGAGACACTCCTTAAAGCATCTTTCCTCGGAAGGTGATTGGGGCACCTCTTACCAAGAGAGCTACAAAAGTTTGAATCTCTTTTTTCTCCCAAATTGTTCAGGATACTCAACTCTTCCTTAAGGTGATTGAGATTGGAATAGAGAGGGAAGGAAGAGTCGGGGGTAGAGAAGGAGAAAGTTTCTGAATGCCAGGAAGCAAGACATCATTGGCAGTAATTTTGAGCAGCGTGGTGGCCACTCTGGTTTCAAGCAAGTGAAGTTTTAATGTTTCATATTCACCCTAAGTGCCCTATAAGCTTTGGGGACTCTGGCCTTATCTCCTGCCAGCTGGGGGAGAATTAACGATAAGCAAATACCATTAAGGTGGCTTTTTTCAATCCAAATTCTCAAAGCACAATTAGTAGGTAGGACAGTAGAGACTCTCCAGTCTCCTTCTCACTCATCATTTACGCCACAGCATTTGTTACTGGTAGTCTCCCATGCTCTGCTCATAAAAAGCCCTTGCACTTTTCTGTTTCAGAAGCCATGTGTCTATCACAAGCTGATTAATACAGAAGAAATTAAGATAGAAAAAATTGCCGGGCACAATGACTCACGCCTGTAATCCCACCACTTTGGGGGGCCGAGACGGGTGGATCACACGAGGTCAGGAGTTCAAGACCAGCTTGAATAACATGGAGAAACCCCGTCTCTACTAAAAATACAAAATTAGCCGGGTATGGTGGCGCATGCCTGTAATCCCAGCTACTCAGGAGGCTGAGGCAGGACAATCACTTGAACCCGGAAGGTGGAGGTTGCACTGAGCTGAGATTGTGCCACTGCACTCTAGCCTGGACAGCAAGAGCAAAACTCCGTCTCAAAAAAGAAAAGAAAAGAAAAGAAAAAAATAAGCTGGTGTGGTGGCCCACACCTGCAATCCCAGCACTTTGGGAGGTAAAGGTGGATGGATCACTTGTGGCCAGGAGTTCGAGACTAACCTGGGCAACATAGCAAAGCAAAACACTGTCTTTAGTAAAAATACAAAATTTAGCCAGGCGTGGTGGTATACACCTGTAATCCCAGCTACTTGGGAGGCTGAGGCACCAGAATCGCTTAAACCCATGAGGCGGAGGTTGCAATGAGCCGAGATCATGACACTGCACTCCGTCTTGGGCAGCATAGCAAGTCTGAGTTCCACCATATTATGTAATAAACATTAATAGAGGAAATGCTCTTTTTAGAGTCTAACTGTATGGGTATATTCAACTACATTTTTAAAAGCTATATTTCTAACCCATGATGATTAAAGTAAATGAATGAAAACTCCATCAGGTGTGGTGGCTTATGCCTGTAATCCCAGCACCTTGAGAGACCAAGGCAGGTTGATCATCTGAGGTCCAGAGTGCAAGACCACTCTGGCCAACATAGTGAAATTTCATCTCTATGAAAAATACAAAAATTAGCCAGGCAAGGTGGTGTACACCTGTAATCCCAGCTACTCAGGAGGCTGAGGCACAAGAGTCACTTGAACCCAGGAAGCAGAGGTTGCAGTAAGCTGAGGTCACCCGTGGCACTTTGGCCTGTACGACAGAGCGAGACTGTCAGAAATAGAAAGAAAGGAGAGAGAGAGAGAGAAAGATTTATTCTGTGTAATTCACACTTATTGTAAAACTGAAAATAACAATGAATTATCAATTTTACACCTACTTATGTAATATTACTTCATCTTTCAATTAGTATTGCTATTACTGTTTATGGTTATGGAGCAGAAGCTCGGTCTGTTTTAAGTTCAATACGGGAGAGAGGTGTCTCATTTTGTGCTAAGACTCTACAGTGGACGAGTGGAGAAAAGTAGTAAATATTGTGCAAAACCAAACAATTTATATGTTTCTGATAAGATTAAGAAATTCTCTATTCCTTGTCTAGAGTGCAAAGCAAAGACTAGATTCTGTAGAGTCACTTATGAGGAAAAAGAAGCTGACAGCTTCAAAACATGTATTGCTTAAGGCAGAAGCATTCACCAGCCACCAACTGGGATTCTTTATTTATTTTTTTTCGTTTTTGGTGAGGATTTCTGGGTTTGGAAAAAATTATTTTGTCTTTAATTATATTTTTCCCGAGATATAAAAAAAAGGAGTGAAGAGTGTTTCCTTGGTGATTTCTTGGATAATTGAGTATAGTTTGTATTTACTAGTTTAGATACACTAAATCCTCCATAGCTTCCAAAGGAGGGATTGCACAGAGACCTTTGTTACCAGGAGGGGTGTGGAGATCCTTCAGTTTGTCTTTCTGAAGGAAAGAATTCATCCAGGAGACACACGGAAAGAGTTAAATAATTAAGTACCCTTTATTTAAAAATAGGAGCTCCAGAAGAAACAGAAAGGCTGCTCCCGGAGAGTGAGTCAGCTGCTAGTGACTGAGGCGGAATTCCCTGCCCCCCTCCCCAGATGGAGTCTCGCTCTGTCGCCCAGGCTGGCGTGCAGTGGCGCAATCTCTGCTCACTGCAACCTCTGCCTCCTGGTTTCAAGGGATTCTCCTGCCTCAGCCTCCTGAGTAGCTGGGATTACAGGCACGTGCCACCACGCCCGGCTAATTTTTTTGTATTTTTAGTAGAGACAGGTTTTCACCATGTTGGTCAGGCTGGTCTCAAACTCCTGACCCGTGATCTGTCTGAGGATCTACCTAAGGAAGTGCTGGGATTACAGGCCTGAGCCACTGTGCCAGGCCTGGGAGGAATTTTTATAGGAGCTTTTAAAGAAACAGTACACCCTGAAAGACAGAACAGGGTGGGCTGCTCAAATGAATGAGTCTCACGAATGCTGAGGAGATGCTTCTTTTTGTTTGTTTTTTGAGATGGAGAGCCCCTCTTTTTGCCCAGGCTGGAGTGCAATGGCTCGATCTAGGCTCAACACAACCTCTGCCTCCTGGGTTCAAGCGATTCTCCTGCCTCAGCCTCCCGAGTAGCTGGGATTACAGGCATGCACCGCCATGCCTAATTTTGTATTTTTAGTAGAGACAGGGTTTCTCCGTGTTGGTCAGGCTGGTCTTGCGCTCCCGACCTCAGGTGATCTGCCTGTCTTGTCCTCCCAAAGTATTGGGATTACAGGCATGAGCCACCGCACCTGGCCGGGGAGATGCTTCTTATGAGAGTTTTACATGATTATTCATGAAGGGGCCTTGCAGGGGCATTACTAATAAGCATGTTTTGGGAAGTAGTCTGGGCACACACGTGCCGTGTCATTTGCATCTAAAATCTAACAAGGAATATCTGGTTAAAAAATAAAATCTCCACACAGGGATGTGTTTTTTTTTATTATTTTAATGAGCAAAATGGTTTATTAGGATGAATTATTAGAGAAGTATACATGCTCCTTAGTGGGGAATAGCTCCGACGTCGGTCACCTCTGGCTAGGCCTTGATAAGTTCCCTTCTGGAACAGAGGCGTGCAGCCACAAGGCCAGGTGTAGCCAGTGTAGCCACGCTCCTCTTTTTTGCTGACTCAGCGTGCAGTGTTTCCAAGGAGGACATCAGTGGGCTCCATTTCTAAAGATTCCTTTCCCAGGGGCTTCCTTGCCTGCTCATATCTGGCTACCTGCCTACCCTAAAAATATTCCCCCTCAAGAGATGGAGACCCTGAAAAGCTTTGGGCGTAAGGACGTCGTGGGTCTTCTGTAACTACTTCCTGCTGACATGGGACGAAGAAGTCATCAGGGTCTCCCTCTCTTGCTCTCTGTCAGGGAAGGAGCCCCTCCGTAGCTGCAGAATCTTTGCCCACTGGCATCCAAGGGAGAGATGTACTTGTAGGTGCAGGGGCCTCCAAGGAAGATTGGATGATCTATTTCCATTTCTAGGGGCTCTGTGTGAAATTGCCGTATCCTGGAAGAGACGTATTTCATCAGTGAATTATAGAGACAAGGGCCAAAGAGGAGAAAGAAGGCTATTAGTGCAGCTGGTCCCAGTAAAGGGACAAACCATGTGAGGGAGGGGAGAGCAGATTTCACAGCCTCCCAAATGGACCCTGCTGAATCATCTTTTCCAAAGTCATGAAGCCACATAGCCTGGTCATAGATCTTTTTTATATCCTCCTCTATCGCCCCGCTGTTATTGACATAAACGCAACAGGTTTTATTGATCACTGCACAGACTCCACCCTGCTCTGCTAAGAGGTAATCTAAGGCCAATCTGTTGTCCATGACTACGTTTGCTAGAGAATCTATGGAGGCCTTGAGTTTAGAGATGCTATCTCCGGTACTCTTAGCTATGTTTTCTATTTGTCTGGAGAGATTTCTGAGGGTGACATCATGATAAGCGAACCCTCCCCACGGGGCGATCATTCCTACGGCCGCTCCTATCCCTGCCAGTATCAGACCCAGAGCTCTTTTCTGTCTGGGTTGGGTGGTGTTGTAAATGGTCACACCTATCCCCTGTGGTCCCAAAAGTCCCACAGCACATTCCCCCGTATGTTGGATGTTATTAATGCAAGTAAAGAGGTTTGCCACGGGGGGAGTTGAATAGGTTCTCTTAGGACTTCCGTCAAAGGGCAGTTTATTTTTTTGTGGTCCACATAAAAACACATAGCCAGGAGGGGTACAGGCCCACCGGGGCATGCGGCTGTCGAACCACTTGTGTAACTGCGATTTCCACACTGCTGGAATAGTTTGATTGCATGTAGCGGATAGAGGCCCTCCCAGGGGAACAGTAGTTTTTGGCCATGTGGGGACAGTGTGTGCCTTGGGAAGCGAATATAGAACCCTCCATGTGATTAGCTCTTTTCCTTCCCAAGCTGCACAGCGGTTTTGGGGTGACTTGTCTCGATAATCGTTCATTTGTTTATGGCTCACTGGACACCAGTGAGTCAAGTTAGGGTGGCAGCCTGCTGGGGAAAAGCTCATGGGATGGATGGTGGGACTGGGGAATCCCTCCTCAGAGGTGTTCTTCCGGCCACAGCGCCCTTCAGGGCATGGACAACAGGTTTGGTTTAGAGAAGAGCAGTTGTACAAATAGAAAGAAGTTTTAGAGCTTTGATTGAAAGGTGGAGTGAGATCCAGGCAGGGGACTTGGTACGCTGAGTTAACAAGTGAAACCTGGAGTGGAACAGATTTGTGTTGGCCTTCAGGGATTCCCGAACCAAATGTTAGGTTTAAAGAAAAATTTCTTAGCAAAACATATTGGTAAGATGAGGACCTGGTGATGAAGTTGTGACAGATCCAACAGTTGCTTAGATGGTTTCCCGAAGCAATAATTTTGGAAAAATTGACAAGGGAATTTTCACTCCATTGTGCCTGTGAGAGTAGGGGCATGGGAAGGAGGGAAAGATAAAGGAAAAGGAATTTCTCTGTCATAGCTGATTCTCCTTTAAGCTTTGTGAAAGCAAAAGGAAAGTGGTGAAAATAGGAGAGACAAATAATTCAATGGTTAGATGGAGTGTTTGGTGATAAAACAGGCTGTTATCGGGACTTCAGGTGGCATGCAAGTGTGAGTCCAAATAAGGAGAATAACCAATGCCACCGCAACCAAGATTCCCAGTACTGAGAGACCTTTTTTTAAGGTGAAAGGAGAGAAGGCTTTACTTATCTTTTCCCTTGAAGAGGAATTGGAAGCCCTCCAGAGGCTGGCTCACGAGACTGAGATGCTGATTCTGTTGTTGGTTCTTCGGGACCTTCTCACAGTTTTACTCGGGAGGGATGTATCCAACTAGAGATTCCAGAAACTTTGATAGCTGTTGGGGTAGAAAGTAATAAAGGGGCCTTTCCATAAAGGAGAGACCCAGGCTGGTTGAGACCCAGGTGACCCATCTCTCCAGGTTTTGATGGGGACCTGTGACCCTGACTAGTATAAGCGTTGATTCCCAGAAGGGTCAGTGGCAGGCAGTACCTTGGACCAATGATGTTATGTATTTGGTTAGTTGGGTAACTTCTGGATCTCACGTTAGGTCTGCATGTAGGAAGGGTCTTCCGAATAAAATTTCAGAAGGACAAAGGCATAAGTAATTTTAGGGGCGATGCTCATTCAGAGTTGCCATGGGCAGCAGTTCTAACCATGGTGTGGAGGTTTCCTGGCACACTTTGTTCAGAGTCCTTTTAGTCGTTTGATTAGTCCTTTCTACCTTGCCAGAGGATCGTGTTCTCCAGGAGTGCTAGGAGTGCTTTTTTTCTAGGGCTTTTGCCACTAATTAAAGGGTGTGTGAAATGAAAACTGGGCCGTTGTCACTTTGTAAAAAGAAAGTAAGCCCACACTGAGGGATGCCTTTTTTTTTTTTTTTTTGAGTTGGAGTCTCGCTCTGTGGCCCAGGCTGGAGTGCCATGGCGTGATCTCGGCTCACTGCAAGCTCCGCCTCCCAGGTTCACGCCATTCTCCTGCCTCAGTCTCCCGAGTAGCTGGGACTACAGGCGCCTGCCACCACGCCTGGCTAATTTTTTGTATTTTTAGTAGAGATGGGGTTTCACTGTGTTAGCCAAGATGGTCTCGATCTCCTGACCTCATGATCTGCCCACCTTGGCCTCCCAAAGTGTTGGATTACAGGCATGAGCCACCACTCAGCCTTTTTTTTTTTGAGATGGGCATCTCAGCCAGTTGCCCAGGGCTGAGTGCAGTGGCACGTGATCTCAGTTTCACTGTAAGTCCTCGCTTCCCCCGGTTCACGCCATTCTCCTGCCTCAGCCTCCCCCAAGTAGTTGGGACTACTGGCTTCACCACCACACCCCAGCTAATTTTTCTATTTTTATTAGAGATGGGATTTGGACTGCAGCAGGCCAGGGATGGTCTTGATCTCCTGACCTCGTGATCCGCCTGCCTCAGCCTCCCAAAGTGCTGGGATTACAGGCCTGAGCCACCATGCCTGGCCGGGATGATTTTTTTTTTTCTTTTTAAAGAAGTACCTTGGCTGCTTCCTGGGCCTTTTCTGTTCTTGTAGGAAAGGATTTAATCCACCCAATCAAGGTGTCTCACAACACCAGACAAAAGCCTCTACAGGCTGCCAATTGAGTGACATACATCTGTCAGTCTTTCCCTGGGTAAGCTCCCCGATGCTGAACTGGCTGGCTGAATTAAGCAGGCCAGGGAGCTGCATTGGCTCCGGCCGGTTGTCCTGGGGCACAAGGAGGCAAGGCTATGCGTTTGAGGCCAACCCGGGCAACACTGAACAACAACAAAAAAATTTGGCTGGGCATGGTGTAATCCCAGCACTTTGGGAGGCTGAGGCGGGCGGATCACCTGAGGTTGGGAGTTCAAGACCAGCCTGACCAGCATGGAGAAACCCTGTCTCTACTAAAAATACCAAAACAAAAAAAAATTGTTTCTGGTTTTATTTTTGGTGGCACCTGCCTGTAATCCCAGCCACTCCGGAGGCTGAGGCTGGAGAATCGCTTGAACTTGGGAGGCAGAGATTGTGATGAGCCAAGATTATGCCATTGCACTGCAGCCTGGGCACCAAGAGCAAAACTTCGTCTCAAAAAAAAAAAAAGAAAAGAAAAGAAAAAAAAAGCAGGGTAGCATAGGGCCCTGGGGGCTATTACAGCACAGGATGGACAGGCGTTAAAGACCTGACGAATAGTCTAGTAGAGCCCTTTCCCGGAAAAGAGGTTTTTGCACATGTGCTGGAGATGATGTCTCCCGAAGTGACGTGACTCATGGAGTGCTCTTACAAGTTTTTACTGGAGGGCCTAGGAAAGTAGAGAATTCCTCCCACTGTATACCACACCTCAGGTTCCCGGGTAGATCCATATTTGGTAGCTCTTTCCTTTTCCTCTTTGGTTTTTGTGGGTGGGTAAGGTGTTGGGTAAAGTTGGGTTAAGGGCCATCAGGAGCTCCCTAGAGAGGGTAGTGGTCCTGGCTGCTTGATCCGCCCTCCTGTTTTGCTGGGCATTTTCTCCCTCGTCCTTTTGGTGTCCCTGGCCATGGACTACAGCTATCTCCCGTGATAGGTGTACGGCCTAGAGCAGGGCCAAGATCTCTGGTCCACATTCCAGAGGGGTATCTTTTGCTGTTAAAAATCTCTATTCCTGGCCGGGCGCGGTGGCTCAAGCCTGTAATCCCAGCACTTTGGGAGGCCGAGACGGGCGGATCACGAGGTCAGGAGATCGAGACCATCCTGGCTAACACAGTGAAACCCCGTCTCTATTAAGAAATACAAAAAACTAGCCGGGCGAGGTGGCGGGCGCCTGTAGTCCCAGCTACTCGGGAGGCTGAGGCCGGAGAATGGCGTGAACCCGGGAGGCAGAGCTTGCAGTGAGCTGAGATCCGGCCACTGCACTCCAGCCTGGGCAACAGAGCGAGACTCCGACTCAAAAAAAAAAAAAAAAAAAAAATCTCTATTCCTTCCAGATGGCCACATGAGCATGGAGCCCTGAGAAGGCATATTTTGAATCTGTATAAATTGCATCTGTTGGGTTTTTCCATAGTTCTGTGGCTCTAATTAAGGATATGAGCTCTGCTAGCTGTGCCAAGGTTCTTGGAGCAAGGCGTTTGGCTTCTATAATGTCAAATAGAGACACTATTGCATAACTGCATGTGTCACTCCTTGTTGGCTGAAACTGCCACCATCAGAAAACCAGAGTCAGTCAGGGTTCAGTAGTGGAGAATCCTTTAAATGTTTTCTACCAGCAGAACAGATTTCCTGCGTTGCAGGGAGAATTATAGACTTTAACAGGCCACCTCTAAGAAATGGGTTAATGATAGGCTCAAGTCCTTCCACTGCCTGTGGCCATAGCGAGTATTGTTTCTTATGAAAGAAGTGGAAGGTTTTCTTAGCCCCATTTTGACTGGGACTGCAGTTGTTGCCCTTCCTAGCATATCAGAGGCCCATATCTCAGGGTTATTTGTGATTCCAGATCGAAATAACTCACCAATGTCATGGGCGAGTCTTCCAAAAAAAAAAAAAAAAAGGTCTTTCAGGGAAGTTCAGGTAAATGTGAAGTGTGCCCCTAGTTTGGAGAGTATATCCCTGCCCTAAAGACAGATATTATCAGGAACTCATGGGAAAAGATTAATTGGTCTTTTGACAATAAAGAAGGTGTAAATCTTAGGAGGAGATGCCATTTATCCTGATTACCTGACAGAGGAAAGTTGCCTAGAGAAGGGGGTCAGCACCAAGCAGTCTGCTCCCAAATCCAATAGAAAATGTATTGTCCTACCTGCTACGTCCGGAGTTGCCCTTGGCTCCATCCCTTTGACGATGATGTCACATCTGGGAGCCAGCCAAGGCAGAGGGCACCCTCAGCTCAAAGTCATCATTTGTGTGGGGCCCTTTTGGCTCTTGGGACAGTCCCCTTTCTAGTAGCCGAGCTTATGACACAGGGGACAGGCCGTGTAGGGCTTTTCCCCCTTTGGCCCATGGGGGCAGTTTGCCTTCCAGTGGCCTGGCTTCCCGCACTGATAGCACTTCCCTGGGAGCGTATCCTTAAGGCAACCTGGAGGGGGCTGGTGGACTTGCAAAGCAGCTAATAATTGAGCCTGCCTCTCTTCTTTCTGTTTTTCCTTCTTCTCGGCCCTGTCCCTCTCCTCCTGGTCTCGGTTATAAAACACTGAGGAAGCTAATTTGAGGATTTGTGACATGGGGGCACTAGTTCCCAAAGCCAGCCTCTGCAGTTTTCTCCTAATGTCTGGGGCAGCTTGTGTGAGGAAGTGATCCTTTAGGACCAGTTGTCCTTCTGGGGATCCCGGGTCTAGGTTGGTATGTTTGATAAGAGTTTCCTGGAGCCTTTCGAGAAAGGCTATGGGATTCTCATGTGGCCCTTGGTCGATGGTTGCTAACTTATTATAATTGACAGGCTTGACTTGACTCCTTTTCATTCCCTCTATCAGGCATAGGAGCATATGATTTCTGGCGCAGATTCCTGCCGGGGTATCGTAGTCCCAGTTGGGGTCCTGCAGGGGGACAGCTGTAGCTCCCACGGGGTAGTTGGCGTCTGCCAAGTGGAGCTCATCCCCGCATTGACGTGCTGCCTCCCAAATGGTCTGTCTTTCGTCCAGAGAGAGGGTTTGTCCGAGGAGGATGGCGACATCCTTCCAGGTTAGTTCAAAAGTGAGGGTTAATTTACGGAAGCCCTCCAGGAATTTTCCCGGATTCTCTGAGAATTTTCCCAGGTCTTCCTTAACTTGGGACAAGTCGTGCATGGAAAAGGGGACCTGGACTTGGACTGGTCCTGTTAGTCTGCTCACCACTGGTAGCGGGCAGATTCCAGAGCGGGGACCTGGGGGCCTAGTGTAGGTTGAGGCTGACCCATCAAGGCTAAGAGTGTGATACAAGGAGGAGGGAACTGGGGGTGCCTGTTCTTTCTCTTTGGTCTCAGGAAGAGGAGGTTGAGGTGGGTTCACCAGGAAATCATTGAGGCCTCCTGGTTGAGGGCTCTGGAGTGGACGACTAAGGATAGCTAAAAGGGCAGGATCTATCTTGCAGCCTTTACAAAAATCGGGGTTTTCCCTCAAGATCATGAAGGTTTGCACATAAGGGACCTCTGACCATTTGCGGTGACACCGGCAGTAGAGGTCAAGCTGGAGTATGGTGTTAACATTTAAGCTTCCCCCCACTGGCCAGGCTTCCTGCCCTTCTAGGTCATATTTTGGCCAAACTGTATTGCAAAGGAAAACCAGTCTTTTTCGTTTCAATGCCTGGGGATCAAACTTATCCCAGTTTCTAAGGATGCATCCAAGAGGGGAATCCCGGGGTACGGAGCTCTGGTTACCCATCTGAAAGAGAAGACAGGAAAGAACATAGGATAGAGAAGGCATCTCTACACCTATTTGGTGCCTCAGGAAGGTGAGGCGTTCCACACCTTGGCCTGGGTAACATGTCCATGCCTCTATTTACAAGGATGACGGGTTCTTCACCCTGGGGCTCCAGAATTAGCTAGCCTTAGCATTTGCACCATCCATTGTCTCCCTGTATCTCATTTTGCTCAGAAGGGTTTCTTAGATTTCCTAGGATTGATGCCTAGCAGGGACGCCTTTCTCACCTCTGTGTGGGGCGAGGAAGCATGTAAGAACGTCGGGCATGGGAATAGTTCTCTTGTCTCTCATATTCCCAGTGACCTTCATTCTGCAAGAAGTCCAGTAGCTCTGCCCCTGCTAAAGTCTGCAGAGAAGGGACTCTATAGTAAGGTCCCCTTAATGCATTATAATATTGGATTAATGCATACAGATGGTTAGAGGAATGGAGGTAAATCTGATATCTTCCCCTTCTTATAGTAGGTTCCTTGGGGATCATACAGAAAAAATGCTTAAACAGGCACGGAAGCCCCCTGGAGCTCAGAGTTAGTGGACTGGGCTGTTGGTTATGGTTTTTTACATCCCTTATATGATCACATAAGCAGCAAGGGGAGCGCTGGGGGCATTTTCTATCTGCCTTTTCAACATAATGCAAAAACCACCTGACTGCTGTACAGGTCTGTAACAATGGCTTTAGGAGGCGAATGAAGAACTTCCCATTGACCCACAGGAAACTCCGGTTGTAAAGAGAAACTGGGGATTGGGAAAGAGGCCCATAAATGACCATCCGGAGGAACCTGACTGCTCGCTTGAGGAGCCACAGAATGAGGCATTCTTGAAGAGTAGTCGGGCGGAGAAGGACCCGATAATAAACGAGGGATGCCCGTAAGCGAGCATCCTGCCAGTGCCGGTCCCTGCAGTGAGAAAGGAGGCAACTGAAAGGACGAAGCTGGGTCTCATCTCTAGGGAAAAAATAAGTATAAACTTCCTCACAGGCCCTGGCAGGCCTCCGGCGACTGGCACTAAAGCAAATGCAGCAGGTCCCGGACAAGCAGGACATACAAGGCGCTTGCACATGAAGGAGGAATTCCAAGAAGCTCGGCGACGAGGACAGGGACAGCAAAGAGTAAGCAGAGTGACCTGGGGGATTGTTCACCAGTGGCGGCATATTGTGTCCAGGGGAATGGAGTGCCATGAACAGCACGTAGAAGAGCCGACTCGACACGGGAGAGTAGTTTTAGCTGAAAGATGTGAAGCTCCCCAGTCATTGCACAGTTAGGGCATATTCCCTGCCTTTCACAAGCCTCCTGCAGGGAGGGTCACCGTGTCTCAGAGCTACTCAGTGTGGAGTTTAAAGTCCTCCCTCCTCTGCTTATCACCCCTCAGGGTAAACTGAGAAATCAGCCAGAGGGAGCAGAGTGACAGTGGCTGAAGGGAAATGGTACGGGGCAGTTGTTAGTGGACAGAGCCTGAGAGGAGAAACCCCTCCCCTTAAAGTTGCAAGAACTGCATTAGGGCAGGAGGTTCTTCAGTGCAAAAAGAAGCAGAGGTCGTCAACCAGAGAATCTGGCACCAGCTTTTGGGCACTTACCTAGAAGAACAGTTCACAGGCCACCAGGGGAAAACACCAGATGTTACCAGGAGGGGCGTGGAAGTCCTCTGGGTCTCGGTCTTACCAGGAGGGGCGTGGAAGTTCTCTGGTTCTTGATCTTCTTGAATTCAGTCAAGAGACACGCAGAAAGAGTTAAGCAGGTAAGTGCCCTTTATCTAAAGGCATAGAAGCTCAGAAAGAAGAGACACCCCGAACAGTGGAACAGGGTGGGCTCCTCAAAAGAATGAGTCTGTTCCTACTAGTGCTGGGCAGAGCCTTTTTATGAGAACCTGACATGATTATTCATGAAGGGGCTGTGCAGAGATGTTCCTAGCAAGCATGTTCCAGGAAGTCCTCTGACCAGGAGAGCCCTGGGAGGGTCCATGCTGGTACACACACCACATGTCTCCTTAGCATCTCAAATCTCCACCCACCGGTGTGTGTTTTAGTATCATTTTGAGCAGAAGGCTCTTCTAGAGTGAGTTATGACAGAAGTACACATGGTTGTTAATGGAGAAAAGCCCCATCTCGATTATGTCCAGCTAGCCCCTGATAAGTCCTCTTCTGGGCCAGAGAAATGCAGCCCCAAGGCCAAGTGGAGGCAATGTAGCCACTGATCTTTTTTTGCTGTCAGTGGGCAGCATCTTTAAGGAGACTCTCAGTGAGTTGCATTTCTTTTTTTTTTTTGAGACCGAGTCTCGCTCTGTCACCCAGGCTGGAGTGCAGTGGCGCAATCTTGGCTCACTGCAAGCTTCCCCTCCCAGGTTCACACCATTCTCTTGCCTCAGCCTCCTGAGTAACTGGGACTACAGGCGTCCGCCACTAGGCCGGCTAATTTTTTGTACATTTAGTAGAGATGGGGTTTCACCATGTTTGCCAGGATGGTCTCGATCTCTTGACCTCGTGATTCACCCGTCTCAGCCTCCCAAAGTGCTGGGATTACAGGCATGAACCACCGCGCCCGGTCAGTGAGTTGCATTTCTAAAGATTCCAAAATGTCAGAGACGTTTGAACCAGAGCAATTCCATCTGGAATAGGGGCTGGAGAAAATAAGCCTGAGACCTGCTGGGTTACATTCCCAGTAAGTGAAGGCATTCTTGGTCGCAGGATGAGACAGGAGGCTGCTCTGCCTATGGAGTAGCCATTCTTTATTCCTTTACTCTCTTAATAAACTTGCTTTCACTGTATGATTCTGTATGGGTTCACCTTGAATCCTTCCTTGCGTGAGATCCAAGGACCCTCTCTTAGGTTCTGGATCAGGACCCCTTGCGGGTGACACGGGCTTCTTACGTGCTCATGCCTCGCTATCTGCCTACTCCAATACTTTCTTTCACCTGGTTTGTGGATAGAAAAACTTAATTATACCTAGTTCATCCACATCTGTATGTTGTCTGTTTATAACCAATCTGAATGGAAATTCACCTTAAGCTTTTTCCCCAGGTCACAGAAAACAACAGAGTTTTCACCTTCATTGAGATTATTCTCATCAGCTTATTTCTCTGATAGAGAGAAAACTTCTATTAAGTATCTCCATCAGGGCTCCACTGGTATAAAAAGGGATGTCAAGAAAATTTAGATGAATTTGAGAATGTGACATGAATCTGATATATGAATTAGTGCTTGTATTTTCTTTTCTTTTCTTTTTTTTTTTTTTTGAGAGGGAGTCTCGCTCTGTCACCCAGGCTGGAGTGTAGTGGTGCAATCTCGGCGCACTATAACCTCTGCCTCCCAGGTTCAAGGGATTCTCCTGCCTTAGTCTCCCAAGTAGCTGGGATTATGGGCATGCACCACCACGCCCAGCTAATTTTTTTTTTTTATTTTTAGTAGAGACGGGTTTCACCATGTTGGCCAGGCTGGTCTTGAACTCCTGAC
Organism: Papio anubis; assembly: GCF_008728515.1. Lineage (NCBI taxonomy): Eukaryota > Metazoa > Chordata > Mammalia > Primates > Cercopithecidae > Papio > Papio anubis. Next base: position 7,779,610 of record NC_044995.1, on the reverse strand, counting down.
CTCAGGTGATTTACCCACCTCAGCCTCCCAAAGTGCTTCCAAAGGCATGAGCCACAGTGCCCTGCCTTTTTTTTTTTTAATTTATATTTTTCCCCACTCTTGTTGCCCAGGCTGGAGTGCAGTGGCGCGATCTCGGCTCACTGCAACCTCCACCTCCTGGGTTCAAGCGATTCTTTTGCCTCAACCTCCCAAATAGCTGGGATTACAGGCATGCACCACCATGCCCGGCTAATTTTGTATGTTTAGTACAGACGGGGTTTCTCCATGTTGGTCAGGATGGTCTCAAACTCCCGACCTCAGGTGATCCGCCCGCCTTGGCCTCCCAAAGTGCTGGGATTACAGGCGTGAGCCACCGCACCTGACCTAAGTGCTTGTTTTTCTTTCTTCTTTTTTTTTTTTTTTTTTTTTTTTGAGACGGAGTCTCGCTCTGTCGCCCAGGCTGGAGTGCAGTGGCGCGATCTCGGCTCATTGCAAGCTCCACCTCCCGGGTTCACGCCATTCTCCCGCCTCAGCCTCCGAGTAGCTGGGACCACAGGCGCCCGCCACCACGCCCGGCTAGTTTTTTGTATTTTTAGTAGAGACGGGGTTTCACCATGTTAGCCAGGATGGTCTCGATCTCCTGACCTCGTGATCCACCCGCCTCGGCCTCCCAAAGTGCTGGGATTACAGGCTTGAGCCACCGCGCCCGGCCTCTTCTTTTTTTTTTTTTTTCCCACATTTAGTTCTTTTATTTAGTTTTCTAGTGGACAATTTACATATCTCCCACACCCTGTCTTTTAAGTTAGTGTGACGATTTTCCATAACAAACTACTTAAAGGGGAGCTTTGGTCAAGAATGGAATGAAATCGAAATAAATAAATAAATAAATAAATAAATAAATAAATAAATAAATAAATAAATAAAATTTACTGCTTTTAAAAAAACCAACACTTTCACTAATTTTATATTCAAATAAAACCACACAGGGCTGGGCACGGTGGCTCAAGCCTGTAATCCCAGCACTTGGGAGGCTGAGACGGGCGGATCACGAGGTCAGGAGATCGAGACCATCCTGGCTACCAGTGAAACCCCCGTCTACTAAAAATACAAAACTAGCTAGCCAGGGCGCAGGTGTGGCGTAATCTGTAGTCCCAGCTACGCAGGAGGCTGGAGGCAGGAGAAATGGCGGAACCCGGGAGGCGGAGCTTTGCAGGGAGCTTGGAGATCTGGCCACTGCACTCCAGCCTGGGCGACAGAGTGAGACTCCGCCTCAAAAACAAACAAAAAAACCTACACAGCATTGATGGATGTATTTCTATAGTGCTCTCTGGGTCTGGCTTCTCGGCCATCGCGCTACGTACAGCTGCTGCTGGACTACAGCTCTTATTGGCCCTGGATGGCAAAGGCCTCATCATTTGGGCATTATCCGGAGGACCTGGATGGAAAACTCGAGGGTCTTGAAATCCCAAATTGTCATGGCTTCATCAATGCCAGTAGTGCAAAATTTGCGACAATCTTGCTTGTCCACCTCATAAATAGAGACTTGAGTGATGCTATCCTGGTGCGGAGTCTCCAAGGCCATGTTGCTGTCCTCAGTCGTGGCCCTCTTGTCCATGTTGCGGAAGCGTTCCATGGCAGACGTGTTGCGTTGGATGCTGTTTTGGAATGTCTAACTTGGAGATGAAGGTCGGGCAGCCATGGTCATCATAGTTAAAGAGCACTGGGCGGCAGACATGGCCAGCAGCCACGACGTTGTTGTCCGAGACCAATGACACACTCAGGAGCAGCAGGAACTCCGTCCTCAGAGTTGAGACCTGCACACTTTTGGAGGCATCAGCAACAGACACAGTGCTGTCGTGGCTGACCCAGGCCAGGCGGCTCCTACTGGCAGAGAAGCTTACCCCGTGCACCCAGCCACCAGTGCCACTGCCACCAAACTCTGACATCAGCTGCCCAAAAGGCATCTTGCTGCCCCAGGGCATGCTGACTGGCTTCTCATCCACTTCTTTAATGTAGGCAGAAAACACTCTGCATTTGAAGTCACATGATCCTGCTGCCAGCAAAACGTTGTTGGGATGCCAGTCCAAGCTGAGGATTGTGGAGCGTATCGGCTTTTTAATGTGCTTGCTCGCTCACCAGTCATTTCGAACTCAACAAACAGAAATGAGTCGTGCTCCACTTCCCACAGCAAATTTGTTCTCTAGGGGGGACCACTTCACAAAAGCAGCTGCATGATTAATTCTCAGGATCATCAGGGTTGGTTTCCAGGCACCATCTTTTTGACTCCAGACATAGGCATCGCGGTCTACCCCATAAGTGACGATGCGGTTGCTCTTGGGAACCCAGTCAATACCTGTGATGTGTCCATTGTGCTCACTGAGTTCATAAGCTTTCACCCACTGGCTCCCGTACTTCTTATAGATGTGCACTTCGTGATTATTTTGACTAAGGGCAATCTGGGTACGATCCCTGTTCCAGGCATGACAGGTAATTGACTCAAGTAAAAACCAATGCAGTGACATTAGTCTTAGTGTTTTCAAAGGAGAGAAAGCTGGGATTGGGGAAGTCCGGATGGGCTCAGAGCAGAGAATTCACAGATCCTGGACTGTCAACGTGAACTAGTGCTTGTATTTTCTAATTGTTACCAAAGAATTGATAAAACTGTGAGAGTGTGTTTGTTCATGGTCAGCAGAGTAATGGAAAAGGGAGCACCATTTTTCTTTTTCTTTTGTTTTTGGAGACAGAGTCTTGCTCTGTCACCCAGGTTGGAGTGCAATGGTGCAATCTTGGCTCACTGCAACCTCTGCCTCCCGGGTTCAAGCAATTCTCATGCCTCAGCTTCTCGATCAGCTGGGACTACAGGCCCATGCCACCACACCTGGCTAATTTTTTGTATTTTTACCTGAGATGGGGTTTTACCATGTTGCTGGGGCTGGTTTCAAGCTCCTGAACTCAGGCAATTCGCCTGCCTCAGTCTCCCAAAGTACTAGGATTACAGGCGTGAGCCATCGCGCCCAGCCCACTATTTTTCTTTTTTTTTTTTTTTGAGACGGAGTCTTGCTCTGTCACCCAGGCTGGAGTGCAGTGGCCGGATCTCAGCTCACTGCAAGCTCCGCCTCCCGGGTTTACGCCATTCTCCTGCCTCAGCCTCCCGAGTAGCTGGGACTACAGGCGCCTGCCACCTCGCCCGGCTAAGTTTTTGTATTTTTAGTAGAGACGGGGTTTCACTGTGTTAGCCAGAATGGTCTCGATCTCCTGACCTCGTGATCCGCCCGTCTCGGCCTCCCAAAGTGCTGGGATTACAGGCTTGAGCCACCGTGCCCGGCACTATTTTTCTTAATATATCTCTAGGTTTCTGTTCAATTTAACAGTTACACAGACCCCTGAATTTCGAGATTTAGAGCCATATCTTCCAATAATTACTGATGTCTCTTGTATGTGATAAGAATGAATAACACAGAGCCAAAATGAACACTCAAGGCCCTTTCGCTCCATTCAAAAACTGAGGTATGGGGCAATTTCACTATTGTTCCTATTATTTTTAGTTCTATTTTTCAAATAGTACACATGTATTTATTATTATTATGTTTTCTTTTGGAGACGGAGTTTCACTCTTGTTGCCTAGGCTGGAGTGCAATGGTGCGATCTCGGCTCACCATAACCTCCACCTCCTGGGTTCAAGTGATTCTCCTGCCTCAGCCTCCTGAATAGCTGGGATTACAGGCATGTGCCACCATGCCCAGCTATTTTGTATTTTTTAAAGTAGAGATGGAGTTTCTCCATATTGATGAGGCTGGTCTCGCACTCCTGACTTCCAGTCATCTGCCAACCTCGGCCCCCAAAGTGCTGGGATTACAGGTGTGAGCCACCATGCCCGGCCTGTATTTATTATTTTTTAAATTTTGTTTTGTGTTATATGTGGTGACAGTGTTGAAGTTTATTACAACCCTGTCAACCTAGTAAAGGGCTGAAGAAATACCAAAGATTGAAGAAACCACCAGAGGGGCACATGATCTCCAGGCCTCTTGAGGCCTCTAGGGCAAAAGCAAAAAAATAAATAAATAAAACCCACCGGAAACCACTCGCCTGCCCAGTCCCTTGTTTTTGTTTTCCCTAGGCACAGCTTACTTCAAAGCTGACCCTCTTTGTTTACATAAGAAAAAGCTCCAAATTCCCACAGTGTGTCTCATCAAGGATTTCTTACTGATCCTGGGAACAATGCTGGTTGACTTACTCAAATCTTAGGCTTCCCTGTTTCTCCAAGCCCCTGACTGTTGGACTACTCTTGGCCATTGAAATTCAGAACACCCTCTATTTCTCTCTCTCTTTTTTTTTTTTTTTTTTTGAGGCAGAGTTTCACTCTTGTTGCCCAGGCTAGAATGCAATGGCACGATCTCAGCTTACCGCAACCTCCGCCACCCAGGTTCAAACGATTCTCCTGCCTCAGCCGCCCAAGTAGCTGGGATTACAGGCATGCACCACTGTGCCTGGCTAATTTTGTATTTTTAGTAGAGACCAGGTTTCTCCATGTTGGTCAGGCTGGTCTCGAACTCCTGACCTCAGGTGATCCACCTGCCTCAGCCTCCCAAAGTGCTGGGATTACAGGCATGAGCTACTGTGCCCGGCTAACAACCTCTTTCTTAACCACATATGGGCACTGTGATTGAGAACAACTTCTCTTTTTGTTTGTTTGTTGTTGAGATGGAGTCTTGGCTCACTGCAAGCTCTGCCTCCTGGGTTCAAGCAATTCTCCTGCCTCAACCTCCCCAGTAGCTGGGATTACAGATGTGTGCCACCACGCCCAGCTAATTTTTTTATTTTTAGTAGAGACAGGGTTTCACCATGTTGGCCAGGCTGGTCTTGAACTCTCCCATCCTCAAGCGATCCACCTGCCTTGGCGTCCCAAAGTGCTGGGATTACAGGCATGAGCCACCGCGTCTGGCCCAGCTTTGTTTTTAATATCCCATCCCAAGAGTAAGCTGACCTTAGGATAAAATACTCGCTGAATAGGTCACAGCAGACGCTCATCCACTGCCCTGTGCCTGGTGCTTTCTAACCTTGCTTCCTTCTCTGTATAAAAGAGAAGTCCTTTTCTGTGCAACTCATACATTTGCAGATCTTGTAGTTGGAGTATTTTTCCTATTGCAATATACCTTTTGAATCAAATCTAACCAATATCTAAATTTGTTTTTTGACAGTAGTAAACATTTTCATTGTTCCGTCTGTGTTAGAATATGCATATGCTCTTTCCCATGACACTGGCTATAATATCAGCCCAATAGATGAAACTAGTTCCAGGCTTGGTGGCTCACGCCTGTAATACCAGCACTTTGGAAAGCAAAGGCAGCCAGATGGCTTGAGCCCAGGAGTCGGAAACTAACCTAGACAACTTGGCGAAACCCATCTTTACTAAAAAATATGAAAATTACCTGGGCGTGGTGGCACACCCTGTAGTTGCAGCTACTAGGGAGGCTGAGGTGGGAGGATCACCTGAACCAGAAAGATTGAGGCTGCAGTGAGCTGAGATGGCACCACTGCACTCCAGCCTGAGTGACAGAGTGAGACCCTGTTTCAAAAAAAGGTAGTTTCTACTTCAACTTTTGGAAACATCTAATTACTTTGCATTTCTCTTATAATGATATTATAAGGATATATGTCAAAATATTTCTGTGATTGAGAAAATATTCTTTTTTTTTTTTTTTTGAGATGGAGTTTCGCTCTTGTTGCCCAGGCTGGTGTACAATGGTGCTATCTCAGCTCACTGTAACCTCCGCCTCCTGGGTTCAAGCGATTCTCCTGCCTCATCCTCCTGAGTAGCTGGGATTACAGCCATGTGCCACCACACCCGGCTAATTCTGTATTTTTAGTAGAGTCAGAGTTTCTCCATGCTGGTCAGGCTGGTCTCGAACTCCTGACCTCAGGTGATCCGCCTGACTCGGCCTCCCAAAGTGCTGGGATTACAGGTATGAGCCACTGTGCCCGGCAGGAAATACTCTTTTAAATCTCTTGTGAATCAGTATGTCCATGTTGCTTCCTTGACATTTCTAGAAGCAAAGAAACTTTACATATACAAAATAGAATAATGACTTTCAGCTATAATCAGCTTCTTGTCTACCGTTCTGAGGTTAACAAGAACCGTTACAATTGATTTTTTTTTATTTTTTATTTTTTTGCATGGAAGCATGGAAGTCCAGGCGCAGTGTTCTTTTTTGGCTACTGAGCAATATTGCATAATACAGAATTATAATGATGTGACAGAAAAACATACTTCCATATTACATGGTAACTTGGAGATTGCCATGGAATTATTGCCTTAAGAAATGAGGCTACTTATAAAAATTTAATAATTGAGTTGTCCTTTTTTTTTTCTTTTTTCTTTGCTCTGTCTCCAGGCCAGAATACAGTGGCGCAATTTCGGCTCACTGAAACCTCTGCCACCCGGGTTCAAGTGATTCTCCTACCTCAGCTCCTGAGTAGCTGGGACTAGAGTGCGCACCACCATGTCCAGCTAATTTTTAGTGGAAACAGGGTTTCACCATGTTGGCCAGGATGGTCTCAATCTCTTGATCTCGTGATCCGCCTGCCTCTGCCTCCCAAAGTGCTGGGATTACAGGCGTGAGCCACTGTGCCTGGCCGAGTTGTCCTTTCTTGAGAGTTCATATAAAGGAAAGTAACCTGCCTGCCATTTATCCTTAAAAATATTGCAAAATTATTTTTTCTCTAAGGGAAAATAAATCTAAACGACTTCTGAAGAGTATTTTATTGGCTTTGTTATCCACAAGTGACAGAACATTGAGAAACAGAAAACAGAAAATATCTAAAATACGTTACAATTTTAAAATGAAATTTAATTCTCTTATTTCAGAATGCACATGGTGAATTTGAAATTACAATATATTTAGAAATTAATGACATAGCGATATTAGTGTTGATGAAAAGAGTCAAACTCTGTAAAATACTTGAAGAGATTTATTCTCAGCCAAATACGAGTGAGCTGGTCTGTGACATAGTCCTCAGGAGGTCCTGAGAACATGTGCCAGAGGTGGTTGGGGCACAGCTTGGTTTTGTACGTTTTAGAGAGGCATGAAACATCATTGAAATACATTTAAGAAATACACTGGTTTGGTCCAGAAAGGTGGGGCAACTCAAAGCGCGGTGGGTTGGTTTCAGGCTATTGGTGAATTTAAACATTTTGTGGTTAACAATTGGTTGAGTGGCCGGCATAGTGGCTCACGCTTGTAATCCCAACACTTTTGGAGGCCGAGGCAGGAGGATCACAAGGACAGGCGTTCGAGACCAGCCAGGTCAACATGGTGAAACCCCATCTCTACTAAAAAATATACAAAAATTAGCCAGGCATGGTGGCATGCTCCTGTAATTTCAGCTACTCAGGAGGCTGAGGCAGGAGAATTGCTTGAACCCAGGAGGCAGAGGTTGCAGTGAGCCGAGATCGTAGTACTGCACTCCGGCCTGGGCGACAGAGTAAGACTCCATCTCAAACAAAACAAAACAAAACAAAACATTTGGTTGAGTTTCTGTAAAGACTGGGATTCATAGAAAGGTAATGTTCAAGTTAAGATAAAAGATTGTCAGCCGGGTGTGGTGGCTGGCTGGGTGTGGTGATTCAAATCTGTAATCCCAGCACTTTTGGAGGCGGAGGCGGTTGATCACATGAGGTGAGGAGTTCCAAACCAGCCTGACCAACATGGTGAAAACCTGTCTCTACTAAAAATATAAAATTAGCCAGGGGTGGTGGTGCATACCTGTAGTCCCAGTTATGTGGGAGGCTGAGGCAAGAGAATCGCTTGAACTTGGGAGGCAGAGGTTGCAGTGAGCCGAGATTGCACTCCAGTGTGGGCAACAAAAGCGAGACCGTCTCAGAAAAAAAAAAATTAAATTAAATTAAATTAAAAAATAAAAAGATTGCAGAGACCAAAATTCTTTTTTTTTTTTTTTTTGAGATAGAGTCTCACTGCGACACACAGGCTGGAGTGCAGTGGCGCGATCTCGGCTCACTGCAACCTCCGCTTCCCAGGTTCAAGCGATTTTCCTGCCTCAGCCTCACGAGTAGCTGGGACTACAGGCAGGGGCCACCACACCTGCCTAATTTTTTTTTGTCTTTTTTTGAGATGGAGTCTTGCTCTGTCACCCAGGTTAGAGTGCAGTGGCACAATCTTGGCTCACTGCAACCTCCACCTCCCAAGTTCAAGCGATTCTCCTCCTTCAGCCTCCCAAGTAGCTGGGATTACAGACGCCCATGACTGCGCCCAGCCAATTTTTGTATTTTTAGTAGAGATGGGGTTTCACCATATTGGCCATGCTGGTCTCGAACTCCTGACCTCATGATCCACCTGCCTCGGCTTCCCAAAGTGCTGAGATTACAGGCGTGAGCTACTGCCCTTGGCATAATTTTTGTATTTTTGGTAGAGATGAGGTTTCACCTTGTTGGCCAGGCTGGTCTCGAACTCTGACCTCAAGTGAGCAGCATTGGCCTCTCAAAATGCTGGTATTACAGGCCTGGGCCACTGTGCCTGGCCCAAAATTCTTTTGAAGTTTTATAGTGGCTGCTCTTTGAGACAATAGATGATAAATATTCCTATTCAGAACCTAGTTAATCTCTTTAGGATTGGGAGGCTCTGGAAGAAAAAGATCTAGCTATGTTAATAGAGATTCTTTACAGATGCAAATTTTCCCCCACAAAGAACAGCTTTGCCTGGCCATTTCTTTTTTCTTCTTCTTTTTTTTTTTCTTTTTTTGAGTTTCACTCTTGTTGCTCTGGCTGGAGTGCAATGGCACAATCTGGGCTCACCGCAACCTCCGCCTCCCAGGTTCAAGCGATTCTCCTGCCTCAGCCTCCCTAGTAGATGGGATTACAGGCATGTGACACCACGCCCGGCTAATTTTGTATTTTTAGTAGAGACAGGGTTTCTCCATGTTGGTCAGGCTGGTCTCGAACTCCCCACCTCAGGTGATCCACCCGCCTCAGCCTCCCAAAGTGCTGGGATTACAGGTATGAGCCACTGCCCCCGGCCATGGGTCATTTCAAAATATGGCAAAGAAACATGTTTTGGGGTAAAATATTTTGATTTTCTTTTTTGTCTTGTAGTATTATGCCAGAGTCAGGTTGGAAAGTAAGTCACAATATATACAGTTAAATAAAACCCATTTGATGAGAATTTATGATTTGTAGGGCATGACTCCCCAGGCCCCTTTGATAGGAATTTGGGCAAGATAAAAAAAATCTGAGTTTAGTTCTCATTAGGATGTCAACAAAGTTCATTTCAGAAGTATTTGAGGTTAACTCATCTTGCATAGAATAAACTAACAAAAGTAACCAGGTGTGGTGGCTCTGGCCTGTAATCTCAGCACTTTGGGAGGCTGAAGTGAGAGGATTGCTTGAGGCCAACAGTTTGATACCAACCTGCCAATCAATACACGGAGACCCCATCTCTATTTAAGAAAAAGAAAAAATAGCAGGGTGTGATTTCTCATGCCTGTAGTCCCAGCTCTCAGGAGGCTGAGGTGGGAGGATCGCCTCAGCCTCTATGTTCCAGGCTGCAGTGAGCCGTAATCATGTCACTGCCCTCCAGCCTGGAGGACAGAAGACTGCTTCAAATAAATAAAAGTGAACAAATAAATATGACAGGAGAGTGTTTCAAATACATAAATATGAATAACAATTACAAGGAATAACTATGTAATTAATATCTACTTTTAAAAAGATACTGCTTCTTGACAAGGCGTGGTGGTTCACACCTGTAATCCTAGCACTTTGGGAGGCTGAGGCGGGCAGATTGCCTGAGCTCAGGAGTTCAAGACCAGCCTGGGCAACACAGTGAAACTTCGTCTCTACTAAAATACAATAAAAATCAGTGGGGCATGGTGGTGTGCACCTGTAGTCTCAGCTACTTGGGAGGCTGAGGCAGGAGAATTACTTGAACCCAAGAGGCAGAGGTTGCAGTGAGCCAAGATTGCACCTCTGCACTCAGCCTGGGCAACAGAGCAAGACTCCATCTCTTTAAAAAAAAAAAAAAAAATACAGCTTCTTATTTAAAGCATAAGTTGGTCATCTGGTCATCTAACATATCACTGAACCTGATACCGCCTTTGCAAAAATTGATAGTGAAACTTAATTGTTGTTTCTAACCACAGAAGCTGTGTTTGCTCATTCTTGGGCATTGGTTCGGCTAACTATGGGAAGAATTCAGTTTATAGTTATCACTTGGAAGCAAGGACGATAATAGTCCCTTCCCAAACTGACCCCCTCAGGTGACGTGTACCACCTTCGTAAGAAGCCTTTTACATGATGAAAGGCCACAAGGTTAGGATTATGGGAGGTACCTGAATTCTGCTAAAATGTAGGTATAAACATTAACCAGCCATATGGAGGTCACAAGATTTGTAATTTCCCTAATTGCTCCTATAGATAACATCACTTTTGTCAAAACCTAAGATTGGTCTTTGAGGTGTTTTTCAGGCTTTTCCAATTGGGCAGACCAGCTCAGGCCACCTGGACTTCTTATTTTCTTTATTACTTTTTAACCTCCAGTATTCAACCACCTGGAGCTCTTCACTGGTACCAGAGAACTGGCACCACCCGATCCTGTGACCCCTCCCCACCCAAAAACTTACTCAGCTCCGGGATAGTTTTGGACCCTCCTATAATTTCCTCCCCAACCAATCAGCCACACCAATTTCCTAGCCCCTTGCTCCAAATTATCCTCAAAACCCCTAGTCTCCCAGCTTTTCGGGAGACGGATTTGATAATTAACTCTTCTCTCCCTCTCCCACTTGTTCGACTTGTCTAGCCCTGCGATTATTAAACTCTTTATTTGCTGCAAAACCCTGCTGTTTTCAGTGCACTGTCTCCTGTGCAGAGGCAAGGTGAATCTGGATGATAACAGACCTAGCTTCCCATGCCTTGCACCCCAGGTGTCGCTACGAACGTTTCTGGGCTGGGCGCAGTGACTCACGCCTGTAATCTCAGCAGTTTGGGAGGCTGAGGCCAGCGGATCACCTAAGGTCAGGAGTTTGAGACCAGCCTGACCAACATGGAGAAACCCCATCTCTACTAAAAATACAAAAAGAATATTAGCTGGACACGGTGGTGCGTACCTGTAATCCCAGCTACTCCGGAGGCTGAGGTAGGAGAAATCGCTTTAACCCGGTAGGCGCGCCATTGCACTCCAGCCTGGGCAACAAGAGCGAAACCCGTCTCAAAAAAAAAAAAAAAAAAGTTCCTGGAAATGAGTACAGGGTTGACTCTGGAGTGAATGGAGACCAGAAAATAAAGGGATTTCTATTTTGTTCGGTGGGGCGTCAGCATGGAATTGGACTATCACTGCATGCAGAGTTTGCATTTCCCCTTCCAGTTGGCATCCCCTTCACAGACAATTCCAGGGCTTTACTGAACTTAATTTCGATAGCAGGAATTTTCCTGGATCCAATCGCAGACTTTACTCCGCCCCAGGGAGATCCTGCTGAGTTGCCTCAGCCTCACTGGTAAATATCGCCTCCTTAATCCGGAAAATAGAGATCCGCTGGGAGCCAGAAGAGGAAAGCACAGGCCCTGCCCCCTCTTTTTTTCCCTTCCCAATCCGCAGCTTGCTGGGCGCGCCAAGCCCGGACTTCCGCCCTGCGCGTGCCGTTTCCTTCAGACCCGGAAGCAGATCGCACGGAGTTAACCTTGGGCGGCAGCACGTCTGTAAAGATTAAACTTGGGCTTCGCAGTCCTCTGGTGCTTCCGTACCTGGGATCTGCAGGTTCGTACCCCCCCGAAAATAACCCCTCCCCAAGGAAATCACACATCGCCGTGACAGCCGGGGTTGTGGCAATGATTTGGGGGTAAAATCATTCTGAGTCTGAATCCGTCCTGGATCTTTCTGCCTTCAGGTCACGTAGACACGTCTTTTCGTTCCATGTTCTCGTTTAAAACCTTTTACTGACCCCTCCTCCTGCCCTGCACCACCTAAAGCCCTCACCCACGAGGTGAATTCAGGGCTATGCGGTTCCCCAGCCTTGCCCTCGTCGGTCCCTGTAGCGCAGGGCCGCAGCAGCAGTCCGGGGGAGGCCGCGTCCTCTGCCTGGTCCTAGGATCCTGCAGACCCCACCCCGGCCTAAGGCGCCGTCGCCCCCCACCTCCCTTCTCCTCGTGCCGGGCCCTGCTCGTCCCCAGGTCTCTTCGCAGTCATCGCTTGTGCGTTGGGGAGGCGCCCGGGGCCTGTCCGGTTCTTGCCTGCCCAGCTCCACCCCTTGGAAATGTGCTCCTCCGGGATGCAGGCGTCTTACTCCAAACCCTCCTGTGAATGTGTGGGCTAAAAGGATCAGGAGGCAGAAAGAGAGAACTGAGAGAGAAATAGAAAAACGAGAGGAAAGAATGAAGGAAACCCGTAAACACATGGCAAAGTAGACTATGGGTGAAGAATTTGCAAAAAGAAGTTAGAACGAAGGAGTTGAGAAAGTAACAGGGAAACAACTGGAGAAATGTAGAGAAAAGCTCCATGTCCAGCAAGATGAAGGACAGCAAGATAAAGAGAGAGCCAGCAAAGGGGAGGCCTCTCAGAGTGGGGAAGAGGAGGGATTTGGAGCCACTGAAGACAGAGCAGGATGATGGTGGGACAGCGAGAGGGGCAGCTGGTGACAAGGAGAGCAGGGGGAGGCCTGGGCATCTGCGGGTGCCAGAGAGTGAGGACAGCGGGTTATAACAAGGAAGAAGGAATTTAACAGGGAGAGCCACGGGGCAGCAGAAATAACATGTAGATTTCGGACAATGGAAAGATAGGGGAGAAAGACGAGTATGGGGCGAAACAAGTTGCAAGAATGGAGGAGAATATATGGAATTGAAGGATTCGAGGGAAGAAGGGGAGAAAGAGCAGGAGAGGAGAGAGGCACAAAATAAGGAGCAGAAACCCGGGGGGAAACGGGAAAAAAAGCTAGACACAGATGAGAATGAGAGATACAGAGTGAGGGAAGGGAACAGTAATGATGAAAGAGGGGTGCAGGTGAGTGGTGGGTTGATTGTATGTGATAATTGTGACATGTTGATTTCTCTCTCGTGATAAATTTAAATTTTGTTTAAATTTGAGAATAAGAATTGCAGGCCGGGCGCGGTGGCTTAGGCCTGTAATTCCAGCACTTTGGGAGGCCAAGGCGGGTGGATCACAAGGTCAAGAGATCAAAACCATCCTGGCCAACATGGTGAAACGCTGTCTCTACTAAAAATACAAAAATTAGCCAGCATGGTGGCAGGCGCCTGTAGTCCCAGCTACTCAGGAGGCTGAGGCAGGAGGCTGGTCTCGAACTCCTGACCTTAGGTGATCTGTCTAGCTCCATCTCCCAAAGTGTTGACTTTACAGGCATGAGCCACCATGCCTGGTCTTGATTCATTTTTTAATTTTTGTTTTTAATTTCTGTTGTTGAATTGTAAGAGTTCCTTATATTCCTAATCACATGTAATTTCACAGTTTTTCCCTTGGAATCTTTAGTGTTTTCCACATGTAAGATGGTATCTTCTGTGAACACAGAGCATTCTACTTTTCTTTTTCTGCTGCTTGGCATTTATTTCTTTTTCTTGTCTAATTTCTTTGGTCAGGATTCCAGTAATATGCTGAATAGAAATGGCAAAAGCAGGCTTCTCTTTCCTGATCTTAGAGGAAGAGATTTCAGGCTTTCACCATCAAGTATGATGGTAACTGTGAGCTATTCCTAAGTGGCCTTTATTATGTTGAGGTAGGTTTCTTGTTTTTTTTTTTTTTTTTTTTTTTTTTGAGATGGAGTCTTACTCTGTCCCCCAGGCTGGAGTGCAGTGAGGTGATCTCTGCTCACTGCAACCTCTGCCACCCAGGTTCAAGCAATTCTCCTGCCTCAGCCTCCAAAGTAGCCGGGAATACAGGTGCACGCCACCGCGCCTGGCTAATTTTGTAGTTTTAGTAGAGACAGGGTTTCACCATCTTGGCCAGGCTGATCTTGAACTGCTGACCTCATGATTCACCTGTCTCAGCCTCCCAAGGTGCTAGGATTACAGGGGTGAGCCACTGTGCCCGGCCGGATTTCTTGTATTCTTACTGTGTTGAGTGATTTTATCACAAAAGAATGTGTTCACTTTACAAATGTTTGCTGCGTCAAGTGAGAAAATCATGTCGTTTCCCCCTTTAATTCTCTGAATGTGGAGTATTACATGGATTGATATTCGTGTGTTTTACCATCTTTGCATTCCAGTAATAACTCACATGTCATGGTATACGACCTTTTAATATGCATTTGATTTTAACTTGCTAGTTTGGGGGAGGTGTTCTGAAAATTATTTTCCCCATCCATTGGGGATATTTTTCTATATTTTGTAGTAGCTTTGCCTTGCTTTGATGTCAAGGTAATGCTAGCCTAATAGCATGAGTTTGGAAGTATTCCCTCCTTTCCCTTCTTTTCAGGGTTTGTTTGTTTGTTTGGAGACCAAGTCTTGCTGTGTCACCCAGGCTGGAGTGCAATGACGCGATCTCGGCTCACTGCAATCTCCACCTCCCAGGTTCAAGCAATTCTTCTGCCTCTGCCTCTGGATTAGCTGGGACTGCAGGCACCCACCACTATGCCTGCTAATTTTTTTTGTGTTTTTAGGAGAGACGGGGTTTCACTGTGTTAGCCAGGATGGTCTCAATCTCCTGACCTCATGATCTGCCTGTCTCGGCCTCCCAAAGTGCTGGGATTACAGGTGTGAGCCACTGCGCCTGGCTTTTTGAGTATTTTTTTTTTGTTTTTTTTTTGTTTTTTTTTTTTAAGTTTAAGGACGATTAGCTTTAATTCTTCTTAAAATGTATGGTAGAGTTGGTAGAGTTCTCCACTGAAGTTACCTGGTACAGGACTTTTCTTTTGAAGAGGTTCTTGATTATTGATTCAATCTTCCTACAAGTTACAGGTCTGTATCTTTTATATTCATAGTAAGTATGTGTATGTTATGTGTTTCCAGAAATCTATCCATTTCTTCTTTATTTCCTTTGTATAGAATGAGTTGTGATTCCTTTTTGATTTTAGTTTTTTTAAGTCAATTTTTGTCAATTTTCTTGAATTTGTCAAAGTATCACCTGTTACTTTCACGACTTTAGTGCTTTCTATTCTCTATTTTACTTCTTTTCTTTTAGTCTTTATTTCCTTTTTATGTATGTTTTTGTTTAGTTTTTTCTTTTTCTACTTCGTTGAGGTATAAACTTGGGTTGTTGATTGGAAACTCTTATTCTGTTTTTATGTAGTCATTTTTAGTTATACATTTCCTTATTAGGAGTGTTTTTGTTGCATCCCATGAGGTTTGGTGTGTTGTGTCTCCTTTTTCTCCACCCTCCAAGCTGATTTACAAACTATGTCACTGTTTCTTTCTTTCTTTTTTTTTTTTTTTGAGACGGCGTCTCACCCTGTCACCCAGGCTGGACTGCACTCGCATGATCAGCTCACTGCAACTTCTGCCTCCTGGGTTCAAGTGATTCTCCTGCACAACCTCCCGAGTGGCTGGGATTACAGGCACACGCCACCATGCCCGGCTAATTTTTGTATTTTTAGTAGAGACGGGGTTTCACCATGTTGGCCACGCTGGCCTCAAACTCCTAACCTCGTGATCTGCCTGCCTTGGCCTCCCAAAGTGTTAGGATTACAGGCATGAGCCACCGCTCCTGGGCTTCACTTTTTCTTTCAATAATCCCAGTCAAAAGAGACAGAATGCAGTCTGTCATGCAAATGCCCGACAAGCCAGAACAGTGGATTTAAGTTTTACTCTTTTCTTTTGTCCCTAGAAGAAAATAATGAGAGAAGCATACTGCCCTGTGCCAGGGAGGCAATGGGACAGAGATGAACAAATTTCCACAAACTTTCCCACCCATTCAGTCCAATTTTGCATCGGTGTTCATTGAATACTGCGGCTCCCTTACTGGTTTCCAGACTTTTTTCGCAAAGATATTTTTGATGAAAAATTTTTTGTTAAGTTGGTGTCTCCATGAGGATATGAGGGCCTAGCATTTGCTAGTCTGTCAACTTGCTGGCTTTACTTTTTATGTCTTATTTATTCCACAGACTGTGTTTAGAGGTCCAGGGATTTATTTCAAATCATATAGGGATCAGCAAAAGAGACACCATTACTTTTATATAAGAAACAAGATTTACCCTCAAATTTTTATATGGCACTACTATTCATATTTAGCACATTATTGTTTTTCTTCACTAATAGGACCATGCACAGAACTAGGCAGCAATCTCTATCTGGCTTTGTTTTCAGAACACACATCTCTGGCTCATCATGGTTGCTCATGTTTGTAATCCCAGCACTTTGGGAGGCTGAGATGGGTGGATCACTTGGGGCCAGGAGTTTGAGACCAGCCTGGCCAACATGGTGAAACCCCCTCTCTACTAAAACTACAAAAATTAGCCAGGTGTGGTGGTGCACGCCTATAGTCCTAGCTGCTTGGGAGGCTGAGGCATGAGAATCGCTGGAACCTGGGGGTGGAGGTTGTGCTGAGTCGAGATCATGCCCTTTCTTTCTTTTTCTTTTTTTTCCTCCTTCAGGAGCATGTTTATTGTGTTTGAGATGATACATCAGGTGCTCTCTGAGCTACAAAGGGTAAAAGGAAATCCTCTTATTACAAACAGACAAAGGTAAAAGGTAAAACACTTTTCACAACAGCATGAACCACATACTCAGAAATAGATCTGGGTTTAATACAAATGACGTAATTCCTAGTCATCTACAGCTACTTTTATCACTTTATGCAGATAATGAATTAGGCTAAAATGCACTATAATATTTGGTAGATTTCAGGACCAGTATCCTTAGTACATCACAAAATACATTTTGATATCTCAGAGAAGCAAGACTTGCAAGTAGGCATTTTAAATATAACTAATCTACAGCTGCAAAGTTCTACTCTTGATTGCATTTACCTTTTTGGGCAGTCTCCCAGGCTCCAAAGGATAAACGCAGAGTAGAATCACTGTATCATATACACAGAAGTTCATATCGTAAAGGCTATAAAGTTTTGCAGCACAGTGAGAAGACGCCTTCTGCTCCTTCACACTGCATACAAATTATGTGAATTATGTTGTGTATCTCTTGGTCCGCTGTCTGGCTATCCTGTCGTGTTCTGTGCTGTTGGTCAAATACTGAGTGGCTATGCTTCCACCCGAGGATCTGCAGGGTTGCAATCTGTCAAAAGGGAACAAATGGACAGCAAAACCTTTGAAATAGTCAAAGCGGGACTCCAGTTGTCTTTAAGGATGTCCAGACAGATGACTCCCTGACTGTTGATGTTGCAGTGATAGATTCTGATGTGGAAAGTAACCTTTGGTGGCTTAAATGGATAATCTGATGAAAATGTGATATCCAGAAAAAACACACCACCTTCATATACAGAACCCGGTGGACCAAGTATAGTTGATCTCCATTCATAAATGTTATCTCCTTAGGCCCAGCACTGCAATTAGGAGAAGGATCAAAGGTTATTTGAGCTAGCTCCTTCTGAATTCTTTTAGCACTAGTGGGTAACTTAGCAGTGGTTTTGCTAGAGAGTTTGGTGTTTTTTCTTCTGCTGGGTGGCAGAAGGTTTTCTTTCCTCATGTTCTTCAGCCTCTGGAGCGGCTGGGTCTTGTTTGTCCACATCTGCCACTGCTGATGCTGGGGCTGTCACCATCGGACCTTTGCCTATCACTGGACATCTTGGTAAGTTATCGCTTGGAAAACTTGGCCGCCCGCCTGGCCTGTTCACACGCCACTATGGTGTGGGGGAGGGAAAGAGAAAAAAACTCTTCCTTAAGGAAATGGAGGCAGCTGTGGCGGGGGGAAAGGGGAAAGGGGGAAAAAAAGAAGCCGAGGAGGCTCTGACCGGGGAATGTGGAACACTGAAAGTCAGAGGGGGTTGTGCAGTCAGATCGCGCCCATTCTTTAAGAATTGTACTCCTTTTGTATTCTTAAACTTTAAAGATCATATTTGGGAAGTTTAAAATAAGTATTTTTGTGTAATATTTACACATTTCAATATTATTTACCATCTGTACTCAATTGGAAACCTATTGGTCATTATATTTTGTAGATATCTCTTCGAAAAGCATGATGGAATTCTCGTCAACAGAGCAAGGTAATACAGGAGAAGGTTTCTACATAGGGATGTTGGAAAGACATAAAAGTCATCACATTGGAGATTTTTGCTTCCCAGAAATTAAGAAAGATAATCATGACTTAGTTTTAGTGGAAAGAAGATGAAAGAAATGGCCACAAAACATCCATAACAAAAACC
Source organism: Papio anubis (assembly GCF_008728515.1). Classification (NCBI taxonomy): domain Eukaryota; kingdom Metazoa; phylum Chordata; class Mammalia; order Primates; family Cercopithecidae; genus Papio; species Papio anubis. The sequence continues at coordinate 7,761,368 of NC_044995.1, read as the reverse complement.
AAAACGTTTACTGATAGTACAGAGTGATATGATCGAAGGCATGCTAGAAACAAGCCTATTAAAGATCACTTGGAGTAAGCTTTCATTCGCATCTGCCTGAACTGCACGTATTTCAGACCAAAAGGAAAATTGGTAATCCAGTGGAGAAGTCTATCAACAATGCTTCCTCAGTTTCAACAGCCCAAAGAATTTCTTGTAGGCTCCAAACCCATATTTCTCATAAGTATGGGAATAATTTCCTCCATTCTTCATTATTCACACAAAAACGTAAGAGAAAAACCTTGCCAATGTAATGAATTTGGCAAAGCCTTTAATTGTAGGTCACTTTGTAAATACTTCTAATGATTAGTGTTTGGCTTACTGGACACGCCTTTGAAAAACATGAGTTTGGTCCTCCCATCATAATCTACCTAAAAGGTAGGTACAAATCAACACATTTGATAGGTTGTTGGGAACAAGCCCCCCCAAAATCTGGCCATAAACTGGCCCCAAAACTGGCCATAAACAAAATCTCTGCAGCACTGTGGCATGTTCATGATGGCCATAATGCCCCCGCTGGAAGGTTGTGGGTTTAGCGGAATGAGGGCAAGGAATACCTGACCCACCCAGGGCAGAAAACCACTTAAAGGCATTCTTAAGCCACAAACAATAGCATGAGCGATCTGTGCCTTAAGGACATGCTCCTGCTGCAGTTGACTAGCCCAACCTATTCCTTTAATTTGGCCCATCCCTTCATTTCCCATAAGGGATACTTTTAGTTAATTGAATATCTATAGAAGCAATGCTAATGACTGGCTTGCTGTTAATAAATACGTGAGTAAATCTCTGTTCAGGGTTCTCAGCTCTGAAGGCTGTGAGACCCCTGATTTCCCACTTCACACCTCTGTATTTCTGTGTGTGTGTCTTTAATTCCTCCAGCACCGCTGGGTTAGGGTCTCCCCGACTGAGCTGGTCTCGACTATAGGTGAAATTAAAAGATGAAATTAGGCCGGGCGCGGTGGCTCAAGCCTGTAATCCCAGCACTTTGGGAGGCCGAGACGGGTGGATCACGAGGTCAGGAGATCGAGACCATCCTGGCTAACATGGTGAAACCCCGTCTCTACTAAAAATACAAAAAAAAACTAGCCGGGCGAGGTGGTGGGCGCCTGTGGTCCCAGCTACTCGGGAGGCTGAGGCAGGAGAATGGCTTAAACCCAGGAGGCAGAGCTTGCAGTGAGCTGAGATCTGGCCACTGCACTCCAGCCTGGGCGACAGAGCGAGACTCCGTCTCAAAAAAAAAAAAAAAAAAAAAGATGAAATTATATCAAGACAAAGAAAATTGTGGTTGAAATTCTTTGTATACTGGGAGAGGAAAAACTGGCAGTTCCATGGCACAAATCAAGAAATATTGATAAAGTAAAGATCACTAAATTGGTCTATGTAAAATTAAAAATATCAGTCGGGCACGGTGGCTCATGCCTGTAATCCCAGCACTTTGGGAGGCCGAGGTGGGTGGATCACCAGAGGTCAGGAGTTCAGATCCAGCCTTGACCAATATGGTGAAACCCCATCTCTACTAAAAATACAAAAATTAGCTGGGTATTTTGGCATCCACCTGTAATCTCAGCTACTAGAGAATCAGGCAGGAGAATCGCTTGAACCCAGGAGGCAGAGGTTGCAGTGAGCCAAGATCACGCCATGGCACTCCAGTCTGGGAAACAAGAGTGAAACTCCTTCTAAAAAAGAAAAAAGAGAGAGAGAGATAATGGACAGTGTTGTGGAATGAATGTGTCCATCCCAGAACATATATGTTGAAATTCTAACCCTCAATGTGATGGGATTAGGAGTTGAAGACTGTGGGAGGTGATTAGATCACAGAAGGGAACCCTCAGGAATGGATGCATGCCCTTAACACAAGAGGCACCGAGCACTTGGTTCCTTGTCTCCCTGCTCTCTGTTTGCTTGAGGCCACAGCAGAAGATATATCACCCAGCTACATCTGGACCACATCGGCTGCAAAGCACGTCGTTAACCTTGGCAAAGTAAACTTTCTAAATTGAGACCTATTAGATACTTTTGGTTCACAAGCTCATGAACACAGACGAAATCAAGATAGAAAACAAACGATCTAATGAAAAGCATAAAATAAGTTCATAAATCTGAACTCCATATATATTGAACATAGAGGAAATGGTCTTCTCAAACTGTGTGTTTATATTAGATCGCATTTTTGAAAGACATTTCTAATATTTGATTAACCATCCTATGTAGTTTTAGCCAATATAAAACTGAAAATAAATGATCAATTGTATACATACATTTAACTTCTTAATATTTCCCATAGCGTTGCTATTACTATTTTATGTTATTGGAGTAGGTGCTCAGTCTATCTTTGATATATTACTGGAGTGGTGTCTTCCACAATGGTGCTCAGACTCTGTGGTGTACGAGTGGATAAACTGTTAAGCAGGAACCTAGGAGAGCCAGGATGTCAAAACTCAAGTCCTTTAAAACTAGGAAGACATACTCCTTACTGCACAAGTCAAGGTCATAAGATGTTAATGGTTAAGGAAAGCAGCTTATGGTATCTGCAAGGACAAACTCCTACAGAAACACAATTCCACATGACCCAATATCCCATGACAATGTATGCTTCGAAGATAATTACAGTCATGCTTTCAAGTACTTGCACACTAAAATACCAAGGATCGCTTTAAATCAACAAAGTAGTAAGTTTTGTCACACTATCAGCCCACCAGCAGTTAGCTTAGCTTTTACCTAAGCCCCTAAACAAGAAAAACTTGAAACAAGAGGCATTCCCCCTGCTTTCTGAGGAACCCTACTGTGTAACTAGTAGCTTTTTTTTTTTTTTTTTTTTACAAAGAGTTTCGCTCTTGTTGCCCAGGCAGGAGTGTGATGGTGTGCTCCGGGCTCACCACAACCTTCACCTCCCGAGTTCAAGCCATTCTCCTGCCTCCGCCTCCCGAGTAGCTGGGATTACAGGTGCCCACCACCATGCCCGGCTAAGTTTTGTATTTTTAGTAGAAAAATACAAAATTAGAGACCAGCCTGTTGACTAGGCTGGTCTCTAACTCGACCTCAGGTGATCCGCCTCCGGAAGTGCTGGAATGACCTGTTTTTCTTCTTAATTTGAAAGTGGTTTAAATGCAAAGCAGGTGAGCAGGTAAAGACGCCTGGGGGCGGGGGGCGGGGGCGAGCTCCTGGGGTAGCTGGGGTAGGGGGAGGGCGAGGTGGCAAGGACCTCGGTAAGGGGGTGGAGTGCGGCGCTGGTTGCAGCCAGGACCGAGATTTAGAACGGCTTGTTTAGGTGCCCGGAGCGGTGGCTCACGCCTGTAATCCCAGCACTTTGGGAAGCCGACGCGGGTGGATCACGAGGTCAGGAGATCGAGACCATCCTGGCTAACACGGTGAAACCCCGTCTCTACTAAAAATATAAAAAATTAGCCGGGCGCGGTGGCGGCGCCTGTTGTCCCAGCTACTCGGGAGGCTGAGGCAGCAGAATGGCGTGAACGCGGGAGGCGGAGCTTGCAGTGAGCGGGAGATCGCGCCACTGCTCTCCAGCCTGGGCGACAGAGCGAGACCCGTCTCAGAAAAAGAGATGCCTCTTTAAGCAAGGACCTGTGTTGTTTGAGTGGCTAATGGAAAATGAAGGGTGACATGCATGTGGAACTGCCTATTGCACACTGGAGGTGAAGGACAACTTTCCCGTCCTTTCTTTTCTCAAGACATTTATTTAGAAAACTTGTAACTGTGTTTTCTCTGTCTTCTTTGTTTTTTGTTTTTGTTTTGTTTGTTTGTTTGTTTTTAGACGGAGTCTCTCGCTCTATGGCCTAGGCTGGAGTGTAGTGGGGCGATCTCTGCTCACTGCAACCTCCTCCTCCCTGGTTCAAGGGATTCTCCTGTCTCAGCCTCCCGAGTAGTTGGGACTACAGGCGCAAGCCACCACGGTCAGCTGATTTTGTGTTTTTAGTAGAGACAGGGTTTCATCATGATGGCCAGGTTGCTGTTGGTCTCCTGACCTCATGATCCGCCCGCCTCTGCCTCCGCCTCCCAAAGTGCTGGGATTACAGGGTTGAGCCACCAGGCCCAGCTTCCTATAATTCTTAAACTGGAAATTACCTAGATAGCTAATGTCAAATAATAACCTTAGATCCTAAATTATGACAAGTTTGTCTACAGGCATGTAAACAAAATTACATTTACCCGGCTAATTTTGTAGTTTGCCTGGATTATTTACACACAGAAAGAAACCCTATGCTAGCTGATGTTTAAAGTTACAAAGTTTAGTTGGATGCTGTGGAAACACGCCTGTAATCCCAGCTTTGGGAGTACCCAGGTCAAGGATCACGAGGTCAGGAGATGAACATGAGGAAATCCCTTTGCTCTAAAAACATGGGGAATAGCCAAGACAGACGCCAAGCTTGTAGTCCATTCCATTTGAGTTGAGGCAGGAGAATTGCTTGAATCTGGGAGGGGTGGAGCTGCAGTGAGCCGCGACGGCCAGTGCACTCCAGCCTGGGTGATGAGCAAGACTGCGCTCAAAAAAAAAAAAAAAAAAAAGGTTGTTTTGTTTTTGCAGGAACTCTGATGAAACAGGCATTTTAGGTAAAAATGATTATAATTTTATTCTGACATCAGAGCAGAACTTATTGTTAGAGAAGATGGAGCCATATTCTTCTTCCTACTATTAAATTGTTTTTAAATTTTTTGAGACGGGAGTCTCGCTTCTGGCATGCCCAGGCTGGAGGCAGTGGCTGATCTCAGCTCTCACTGCAAGCTCCGCCAGCCTCCCCGGGTTCCCCATTCTCTGCCTCAGCCTCCCCCGAGTAGCTGCCAGACTACAGGCTCAGCCACCTCGCCTCAAGGTTTTTAGATATTTTTTAGTAGAGACGGGGTTTCACCTGTTCGCCCAGGATGGTCTCCCCGGGATCTCCTGGATCTTCGATTCAATCTGCCTCTGCCTCAGTGCGCTGGGATTACAGGCTTCTGGTTTCGTCATACCGCCTGTTTTTTGTGAATTTTAAACACCACACAATGTATGTATGTGTTATGTAGTAAAAGTCTGAAGAAAGCGCATTTATAAAGGCCCCTTTCCTGTCCAGCCTTCCAATCTGCCCTACATGGCTCAATGGGGAATCACTGCTGAGAGTTCTGTGGCAAGTCAGCATAAGTCCTGCAGAAATATATTCAGACATCATTTTGAGATTTTAGAAAAAAATCGTTGATGAATGCGCCTGTCGCCCAGACTGGAGTGCAGTGGTGCAATCTCAGCTCACTGCAGACTCTGGCCCCCAGGTTCAAGCCGCCGACATTCCCAGCCCTCAGCCAGTCCCCGAAAGAAGCTGCTGGAGAAGAGTTCTACAGGTGTGCCTTCACCAAGCCTGGCTAAGTTTTTATTTTTAGTAGAGAGATGGGGGTTTTCACCCATGTTGGCCAGGGTGGTCTGGAACTCCTGGCTTCAAGTGATCCTCCCTCCTCAGCCCCCCAAAGTGCTGGGATTACAGGCGTGAGCCACTGAGCTCGGCATGAGAAATGTTTTGTTGCGGTATTTTATCCTACAAGTTTTGAAAATTTCCATGTTTTGAAGGTAGGAAACAAGAGAGCTTGCTGTTTTTCATCTTTTTTGGCGCATTCTCTGAATGAAGACACGCTAACCTTCCAGAAGTTGTTCGCTGTTGTTTCGAGCACATATGTATTTTTATCCCATGTTTTGAGAAAATTTCCATGTTTTGGTAGGCCAGGTAGGAAACAAAGAGAGCTTTTGCTGTTTTTCATCTTTTGGCGTGCATTTCCTCTGAATGAAGACACGTCAGTCCTTCCCAGGCTGTTCGGTTGTTACTGTGGGCTCTGCTGGCTGCTGCCTGTGAGTGTGCTGATTTACCATGTATCTGAGGGTTCCTGTAGGGGCGCCATTGAGAAACTGATGGCTTCTAGGATGTGGTACTCCTCTTTCTTAGATCTGGGAAGATTCCATCCCTACTCCCAGCTGTGTAAAAGCCCTCTCTGAGAAACATGGAGATGTCTCATGTGTCCTGCAGCCTCTGCATTTCAGGCTCAAGTGACTCCTCCCAGCTCAGCCTCCCAAGTAGTACAGACCTCACAGGTGTGCACCTCACTCATGTCCAGCTAATTTTTGTATTTTTGGTAGGAACAGGTTTTCAACATGTTGCCCAGGCTTATTTTGAATTTTTGGTCTGATTATTTCTAAGTCTCTGTTTTGTTAATTTGTGTTTAATTCCTTGGGATCATCCATGTTTTCTCTTTGTATATCTGGTTAAGGTCTGTTGGAACTTCAGCAGTTCAGAAATCAGCCAGCTTTCATGGTTTTTGGTGTCTGACTTCAGTGAGGAAGAACGCTTTCCAATCAGGTTGGCTGGAGATTCCTGAGACCTCTCCAGATTTTTCTGTATTTTCATTTTTTAATTAATTAATTTGAGACAGAGTCTCTGTATGTCACTCAGGCTGGGGTGCAGTGGCACAATCTCAGCTCACCACAATTTCTGCCTTGCAGGTTCAAGTGATTCTTCTCTCTCAGCCTCTTGAGTAGCTGGGACTACAGGTGAGCGCCACCACACCTGGCTAAGTTTTGTATCTTTAGTAGAGATGGGGTTTTACCATGTTGGCCAGGCTCTTTTCACACTCCTGACCTCAGGTGATCTGCCCACCTCGGCCTCCCAGAGTGTTAAGATTACAGGCGTGAGCAACTGCACCCAGCCTTACATTTATTTTCCTTTTTAAATTTATTTAAATTTTTTTTTGTTTTTGGGGACAGAGTCTCGCTCTGTCACCCAGGTTGGAGTGCAATGGCTTGATTTCGGCTCATTGCAACTCCGCCTCCTGGGTTCATGCCATTCTCCTGCCTCAGCCTCCCGAGTAGCTGGGACTACAGGTGCCTGCCACCATGTCTGGCTAATTTTTTGTATTTTTAGTAGAGACAGGGTTTCACCGTGTTAGCCGGGATGGTTTTGATTCCTCAGGTAAGTGATATTCCTCAGTGGATTATTCTGTCTCTTTGCTTTCTGAAATGCCAAGTATTGTAGCCAATCTTCTCTGAGCCTGAAGCATCCTGCCTCAGTGGCGCACACCTGCAATCCTAGCTACTCAGGAGGCTGAGGCAGGAGAATTCCTTGAACCCAGGAGGCGGAGGTTGCAGTGAGCCGAGATCACAACACTGCACTCCAGCCTGGGTGACAGAGCAAGACTCTGTCTCCAAAAAAAAAAAAAAAAAAAAAAAGAAAAAGAAATGTTTTATTTTTATAATAATTGAAATGATGTTAGGTATTTTCCATTGTCATTGGCTATCACAATAGTGACTTAAAAGTAAGAAGAATTGGGCCAGGCGTGGTGGCTCACACCTGTAAACCCAGCACTTCGGGAGGCTGAAACGGGCAGATTACTTGAGGTCAGAAGTTCGAGATCAGCCTGGTCAACATGGTGAAACCTCCTGTCTACTAAAACCACAGGAATTATCTTGTGGTGGCAGGCACCTGTTATCCCAACTACTGGGAAGCTGAGGCAAGAGAATCGTTGGCACCCAGGAGGCACTGGTTGCTGTGAGCTGAGATCGCATCACCACACTCCAGCCTGGGTGATAGAGCAAGACTCTGCTTCTACCCTTGGAATTCTCTCATGTTCTTTCCACTAGGTAAACCCCTGTCAGTTTAGTTTTGAAGCTGTATCTGTTATTTAGGTGGTTATATTCAAAGCTGAATCCCAGACATCTGGATTCAGGTGCTTAGGTTGACATTTTTAGCTATTTGATATGTGGCCACTTTCCCAGAGTGTGTGTGAGGCAGTTCTCTCCCAGTACAAATCTTGTCTCATGGGACAGTTGTTAGTTTTCGGCTGAGGACATGGGAAGCGCTTAGAAGAGTGTATATAGCACATGGGAAGCATTCACAAATGCTCGTCATGGCTATTGCTGTGATCATGACAGTTTTCCGATTTGGACATTCCTTTCTTTTTCTTTTTCCTTTTTTTTCCTGTCTTTTTCTGCCTCCCAAAGTGCTGGGATTACAGGCGCGAGCCACTGCGTCCAGCCCTGACTTTCCTTTCTTTAAACCCGCCGAACTTTGTCATCTCTGAGACAGCACTTGTATTTTAGCTCATCCAGATAATGAATATCACGTGTTATGTTGAACATAATATCTAACATATCTGTAGACCCTTTGGATTGCTGCGGCTAACAGGTCAATGATTCGCCGGGCCTGGCGTTCATTCTCTTTGTGGTTTTCCTTACAGCTTACTGCGTCCCTGTTTACAAACGCCTGGTTATCTATCTATCTATCTATCTATCTATCTATCTATCTATCTATCTATTTTTGAGGCGGAGTCTTACTCTGTCACCCAGGCTGGCGTGCAGTGGCACGATCTCGGCTCACTGTAAGCTCCGCCTCCCGGCTTCATGCCATTCTCCTGCCTCAGCCTCCTGAGTAGCTGGGACTACAGGTGCCCACCACCACTCCTGGCTAATTTTTTGTATTTTTAGTAGAGACGGGGTTTCACTGTGTTAGCCAGGATGGTCTCAATCTCCTGACCTCGTGATCCGCTCACCTTGGCCTCCAAAAGTGCTGGGATTATAGGCGTGAGCCACCGCGCCTGGCCTCTGGTTAGCTATTTCTAATAACTGTGACATATTCATCCCTGCAAACCCGGCCTGTTTCTACAGTTTTCTTCTAATGTTTTCTGCGCTTTGACTAAAGTCACGTTAATCATGTGCTGATTTTCAGGGCTATTGGGATGGAAGGGAGTATACATACCATAGGCCTCACACAGCCTCTCCTAGAATTGTGCTGGAGTTTCCTTTTTTCCCTGGATGACCTCAGAGACCTTGTTAACATTTGTGACCTTCTGGGCTCCCTCTTTAATCCTTCCAGGAGAGCTGCCCTGTGTCGGTTCAGCCTTTGCATGTCCTCTCTTTCATTTGGGTCCCTCCGGGGGTCGGTTCCTGGGAACTGGGTCCTTACATACTCTTGGGGGTTTTGGTAATCAGCCGGTGCCTGTTCCTTCAGCCACTTAGTCGCTGCTTGGAGCTCTCTCCACCTTTCATCTGTGTTAGAGAGGGACATGAGCATGTTCTTCCTGGTGAGGTAGCATCAGCCTAAGTGGGGTTATAGGTCAGGATGATAGTTTGGAAAAGAACAAGTAGAACTTGTGGCTTTTCAGTATAGGACGAAGTGTTTTTCCAGTTGAGAAGGTCGGCAGAGGTAAAGGGCTGGTACACAAAACACACCTCTCCACCATGTGACCATCCTCATCTATCCCAGTATACCGCTGCTCTCTCAGGGGCATTTGTATCCCAGTTTTGGGTCGTAAAGAAGCTGCCAAGGGAGGGGTTTCTCCTGAGGCTTCACATCCTCTCTTGTCTACTCTGGGTGGCCTAGAGTTGTGTGTGTCTTGTGGAGGCGCAAGTTCTGTGGGCTAAAGAGTGGGGAGCCTGTCTCCCTGGTAAGGGGAAGGCACCACCAGGATCACTGGTGCCATCTCCTGCAATGGGTCTTCTGGTGTTGGGTCGGACAGAACTTTAGGAGTTTTTTTCCTTTGGCAGGTGGAGCAGGATCTTTCCTTGGCTATCTGTCCCTTTGCTACTAGCACTGCTGCTGCCAGCCTTCTTAGCCACTGTGGGGGGTCTAGTACCAGCTGTAACCAAGTGTCTATGTACGGGAACCGGTCTGGGTGTCCTGGCTTTCCAGTTACCTTGTGCCATTTGAAACAAGAGACCTGTCCAGGCTTCCTTCTGATGGCCAACCCACTTCTAATGCTGGCCAATCTATCTCACACAAAGTTCTAAGTTTCTCTGGTGTCATAGTAACTCCATAGTCTCTGTTAAATCCTTTCTTGAAATTTTTCAACATAGTTCGTAGCGGAGTGGGCTTACTTTGTGCCTGACCCATTTATCCTCAAGCAAAACAACACTCCCACTACAAGAAAGAAAGGGTAAAAGGTCGCTGACTCGTCTAATTCACACTAAATCAAAATCAAAACCAAAGCCAAAGTGTCATTAAAGGCACACCTGTTCATCAAGCAATTCAAGCCAAGTTAAAACCAAAACCAAAGTGCCAATGAAGGCACGCCATGGGTGATCAGGCCACGCTTCCACTCAAATGGAGTGGGCAAGTTCCCAAGACCAGTCTTACTGTGTTTCAGATGACTGGGTTCCAAGTGCCAGTTCCTTCCCAGTGTTCAGCCACTGCGTTGATCCTCCATGGAGGCCTGCCAGGCACTGCTCTGATGAGGTGTTCCACTGGGGCAAATGCCTACCCGGGAGCACTCTCAGGATCCACGTCGCTCAAGCTGGCCAGAGTCTTCTGGAGGGATGCTCCACAGGGCAGGGCTAAGCCGCCGAAGGGGCTGCCTCAACCATCCATTTAATCACCTTGCTTCCCAGTCAGGGAATCAAGAAATATAGCAGGACGAGCAGAAGACAAAACCCCTCAGACACTGGGTTAAAGAAAGACGTGGCTTTATTCGGCCGGGAGCATCAGCGGACTCGCGTCTCAAGAACCGAGCTCCCCGAAAAAGAAATTCCTGGCCCTTTTAAGGGCTTACAACTCTAAGGGGTCTACGTGAAAGGGTCGTGATAGATCGAGCAAGCATGGGGAATGTGACTGGGGGCTACATGCATCAGCTAATAGAACAGAAAGTTTTGCAATGCTTCTTCACACAATGTCTAGAATTTACAGATAACGTAAGTAGTTTAGGTCAGGGGTTGATATTATTATTACTATTTTTTTTAACCACCAGGGCCGAATGGTGGTGCCAAGGTTGTCTGGCTATTTATCTTACTTCTGTTTCTTTCTAACTTTTTGTTTTCTTCCTTTCCTCCTGTCTTGAGAACTAGGCAAGGGGGAAGGAGGAGGGCCTTCTCCTATCTCAGAATATTCTCCTGTCTCAGAATAGAAAGAATGGGAATGGTCGACTTTACACCAAGACATTCCATTCCCAGGGACGAGCAGGAGACAGAAGCCTTCCTCTTATCTCAACCTCAAAGAGGCCTTCCTCTTTCACTAATCCTCCTCAGCACAGACCCTTTATGGGTGTCAGGCTGGGGGCTGGTAAGGTCTTTCCTTTCCCACGAGGCCATATCTCAGGCTGTCTTATTGGGGAAACCTTGGACAATACCCAGGCTTTCTTGGGCAAAGGTCCCTGTGGCTTTCTGCAGTGCATTGTGCCCCTGGTTAATAGAGAATGGAGAATGGCGATGACCAAGCATACTGCCTGCTAACGTGTTGTTAACAAGGGGCATCCTGCACAGCCCTAAATCCGTTAAACTTTGATTCGATACAGTACATGTTTCTGTGAGCACAGGGTTGGGGCTAAAGCTACAGGTTAACGGCATCTCAAAACAAACAATTTTTCTTAGTACAGATCAAAATGAAGTTTCTCATGTCTTCCTTTTTTACATAGACACAGTAATAATCTGATCTCTCTTTCTTTCCTCACACAGGAAATTGAGAAAGATATTCATGACTTTGAGTTTCAGTGGCAAGAAGATGAAAGAAATGCCCATGGAGCACCCATGACAAAAATAAAAAAGTTGGCCGGTAGTACAGACTGATATGATCAAAGGCATGCTGGAAACAAGCCTATTAAAGACCAGCTGAGATCAAGCTTTTATTCACATTGGTCTGAACTCCACATATTTCAGACCGAAGGGAAAATTGGTAATCAAGTGGAGAAGTCTACTAATGATGGTCCTTCAGTTTCAACATCCCAAATAATTTATTGTAGGCCCCAAACCCATATTTCTTATAACTATGGAAATAATTTCCTCAATTCATCATTACACAAAAACAGGAGGTACACATGAGAGAAAAGTCTTTCCAGTGTAATGAAAGTGGCAAAGCCTTTAATTGTAGCTCACTTTTAAGAAAACATCAGATAATCCATTTAGAAGAGAAACAATATGAAAGTGATGTATGTGGCAAGGTCTTGTTATTGTGGTGGAGATGATATCTCATTTAGGGGAATATTTTGTTTGTTTGTTTTCAATTATATTTTCTCAACATTTAAAAAGTGAAGTAAAGAGTATTTCTTGGCCAGGCGCAGTGGCTCACACCTGTAATCCCAGCACTTTGGGAGGCCAAGGCGGGCAGATTACAAGGTCAAGAGTTCAAGAACAACCTGGCCAACATAGTGAAACCTGGTCTCTACTAAAAATACAAAAAATTATCCGGGCATGGTGGCAGGCGCCTGTAATCCCACCTACTCGGGATGTTGAGGCAGGAGAATAGCCTGAACCTGGGAGGCGGAAGTTGCAGCAAGCCAAGATCTGTGCCACTGCACAGCAGCCAGGGTGACAATGTGAGACTCTGTCTCAAAAAATAAAATAAAATAGGGTATTTCTTGGGCCAGGCACGGTAGCTCACGCCTGTAATCTCAGCACTTTGGGAGGCTAAGGGAGGCGGATAACTTAAAGTCAGGAGTTCGAGACCAACCTGGCCAACATGGTGAAACCCCGTCTCTACTAAAAATACAAAAAAATAGCCAGGTGTGGTGGCTGGCGCCTGTAATCCTAGTTACTCAGGAGGGTGAGGAAGGAGAATCGCTTGAACCTGGGAGGCAGAGGTTGCAGTGAATTGAGATTGCATCACTGCACTCCAGCCTGGGTGACAGGGCGAGTCTCCATCTCAAAAAAATAAAATAAATAGCTACTTCTCAAATAAGCTTTGGTAGAATTTTGTGAGCTCATATCGGTTTTTTTTTTTTTTTTTTTTTTGAGATGGAGTCTTACTGTGTTGCCCAGGCTGGAGTACAATGGCACGATCTCGGCTCACTGAAACTTCCACCTCTTGGGTTCAAGTGATTCTCCTGCCTTAGCCTCCCGAGTAGCTGGGACTACAGGTGCCCGCCACCACGCCCGGCTATTTTTTATGTTTTTAGTAGAGACAGGGTTTCACCATATTGTCCAGGCTGGTCTTGAACTCCTGAGCTTGTGATCTGCCGACCTTGACTTCCCAAAGTGCTGTGATTACAGCTGTGAGCCACTGCACCCCAGCCTCACATCATTGTTTTTTAACTATGTGTTCAAAATTTTCTCCTTTGACCCCACATTTCATTAGAAGTATATATTTTTAACTATTTTAATATAGTTTATCTATGAAATGTATTGTGTTCAGTTTACATCGAAGACTGCATGCTTTCTAGTCTGTATCATATATTGGAAACTTTTTCTGGTACCTGATAAATGATTTTAGGTTGTTTCAATGTGTATTTGATGAAGATGTCAAGGACCTACTTTCTTTCTCTTTTATTTATTTATTTATTTTTTTTGATGGAGTTTCACTCTTGTTGCCCAGGCTGGAGTGCAATGGTGTGACCTTGGCTCACCGCAACTTCCGCCTCTGGGGTTCAAGCGATTCTCCTGCCTCAGCCTCCTGAGTAGTTGGGATTATAGGCGCCCACCACCACGCCCAGCTAATTTTGTAATTTTAGTAGAGATGGGGTTTCTCCACGTTGGTCAGGCTGGTCTCAAATTCCCGACCTCAGGAGATCTGCCCGCCCCAGCCTCCCAAAGTGCTGGGATTTCAGGTATGAGCCACTGCACCTGGCCCTAGGACCTATTTTCTTTACACTAACATAAAAATTTAGTTCAAGTAGCCTATCTCTCCATTTTCTTTCCTTATGTCATCTGATAAAATGGTGAACTGTGAGCTTCTAAGTAAACATTCCCCTCAAGTTCCTCTAGTCCATAATATTCTTTGCAGATGTTGAAGGATGGGCTGGATTGACCTGGAACCTTGTTTCAGCAGAGCCCATGTGTTCATGAAGAAAACATTTGCTCACAGCTTAGTTCTACCGCTGCCTCAATTTCAGTGTTTTAAAAACCTATAGCTATGTGTTCACAATTGTGTTTATTTTGAACGTTATTACTGTCATTTTTCTGGGAAAATAATTACATGTTTACGATTCGTGCCATCAGAATCTTGGATGTTGAAAGGGACATTTCTTTTATATAAATGATGGTCCTGGAATTGTTTTTTTTCCTTTTTCTGAGACAGAGTATCACTCTATCACCCATGCTTGAGTGCAGTGGCACAATCTTGCCTCACTGCAATCTCTGCCTCTGAGGCCCAAGTGATCCCCCCCGGTCAGCCTCCCAAATAGCTGAGACCACAGATGCACACCACCATGCCTGGCTAATTTTCTGTACTTATGTTACAGATGGGGTTTCACCATGTTGCCAGGTTGGTCTCAAACTCCTGGGCTCAACTGATCCACTTGCTTCAGCCTTCCAAAGTGCTAGGATTACAGGAGTGAGCCACCACACGTGGCCAGTCCTGGAATTTTCTAGAGGAGGATGACCAACGCAGCCTATGGACCCTTCCTGGCCATCACATGAAAACCAGCGACTCCTCCTTCCAAAACTCAGAGCTTCTCAGGATGACTTGGGGAAACGTCCCCCGCTGTGAACCTCGGTGAGCCCGCCTGTAACATACAGGTGAGGGAGAAGACCAGAAAAACTCAGTCAGAGTGACACTGACCCTGAAATGATGGGCAAAATGGAGTGTGTGGCTTTTCCTGTAGGAGAGGGAGGTGCTTAGTTGTAATTTGAATTTTAAGTGGATTCCAGTCCTCCAAAAATGTAAAAAACAAAAGCACAAGAATGGGAAAAACAGGGGATTAGACTCAAATCACCTTGAGCCTTATCATCTCAGAGCTTTAACCCACCTACACAGCTCCATGTCCCCTGCAGGCCTCTCCCCTGAGCTCTACAATTCTGTGTCCAGTGGCCTCCTCTTCTCTCTACTGGGACATCAAACAGTCATCTCCACTTTCAGGTGTCCATAAGTGACTTCTTAAACCCCAAACACATTCCTTGCAGTCTCACACGTCTCAGATGAGGATGACAGTGCACTTCTGGGAGCTTAGCTGAAATTGACAGCATGTATTTTAAATATGGGAAATAAATTCCATTATTTGTAAGTGTTGTCATTTATAATGTAAAGAGAAAGTTGCGTGTATACATGAAAGGAGTGAGAAAATACATCATTTCCAAAATTCTTTTGAGATATGAGAGAAAAATGTTTCATAACCTCATCCTTAGGGATCTGTGCTCCCAGGACCCCTCTGACCTCATCTCCTGCCTGTGTCCTCCTCACTCCCTCTGCTCCAGCCACGCAGGCCTCTTTCCTTTTTCTGGGACTGAGGTTGCTTTTGTCTCAGTGCCTTCACCTGAGATGTCCCTCTTCCTAGGACTCTCTGGCCCCTCAGCTGCAAGTAACAAGCAGCGTTTCATACCTAAGTCTTTGTTCTGACATTACTTTCTCTATGGAAACGTTTGTGATCGCCCACAGTCCCCATTTGACATGGTAGCTCCACCTTCACCCCCACCTCTGGTCCACATTGCCTGTTCTGTGTGATTCTTTTTGCTCCTTCGCTGTTCACTGGATCCTGGTGGGAACAAGTATGGAAGCAGAGAGCGGAGCCAGAAGGTGGGGCTGTGCTGGGCTGGTGCCGTCTGAATAGAGCAAAACCCTAGCTTCACATTAGGGTTCTCAGGCATTTTGCAAATACATCTTTTATGCTGTTTTATCGGAGATTGCTGTTATCATAGGATTAAACCCACACTCAATAATTCTTACAATGACGCTGGTGATTCTCATCTGTGTCCAGCACTGAACGTCAAGGAAATTTCTTTCATCTTGAGAGCTGAGATCCGCCTGTGATCCACAGGGAGGTGAGGGGACTGTGCTCTGCATGGGGTTTGGTTAGGGCCAGATCTGTGCCCTGAAGATCTGTGCCCTGCTTCAGCGTGTGTGTGGACTTTTCCAGGAGGGGAGCAAGATCTGAAAACGGGTCAAAATTACCCTTGTATGTCTTCCTGTGGGACGTTCTTATCTCTGCATGACCTCTGGTGCAGTGGGCAGCAGAGGACCATCTTTCTCCCGGGTGAGGTCTCCCCTGTGTGTGTGTTTTGTCACAGGAAAGGAGTGAGTGGTTTCTAAACATTAAATCTCTTATTATTATTATTATTTTTTTTCACATACAGGATTGATTTCCAAAGAGTCATGTTACTTGGCTTGGTGGAAGCCACCAAGAAGAGCAAAGAAAAGGATCCAGGGATGGCTGTTCCTCAGGTGAGTGATATTCCTCAGTGGATTCTGCTGTCTCTTTCCTTTCTGAAATGTCAGGTATTGTAGTAGCCAGTCTTCTGTGAGTCTGAAGCGTCCTGCCTCACACGTTTGCTGGCGCTCACCCATGCCTTTTCTCAGTCCTTGTCATCTTCACTTAAATTCCATCTCCTATAACCTAGTGAATGAGCTTGGGAAGAGGCGGCACTGGGCATGGTCCTGGGAAGGGCTCACACCAGACATGGATGGAGCTGTCAGTGATGTTGGGCAGCAGGGATTGTTCAGGGGCCACATCTGGATGCACGCTCAGTACTTTGTGGACCAGATCAGAGAAACTGTGACCAGATCAGAGAAACTGTATATGAAAGTCATACATTAATGTGCAGTAATATCTGGTAAATTCTGGAAATGGAGACAAATTAGGGGAGATATTTTGTGTCTGATTTTGTAATGGATTTGAAGCTACACTAGTGAGTCAATATGTCTGACTTGAAACTTTCTTTTTTTTTTTTTTTTTTGAGAGGGAGTCTTGCTGGGCTCACTGTAAGCTCCGCCTCCCGAATTCACGCCATTCTCCTGCCTCAGCCTCCTGAGTAGCTGGGGCTACAGGCGCCCACCACCATGCCCGAGTAATCTTTCATATTTTTAGTAGAGATGGGGTTTCACCGTGTTAGCCAGGATGGTCTCGATCTCCTGACCTCATGATCCGCCCGCCTCAGCCTCCCAAAGTGCTGAGATTACAGGCATGAGCCACTGCGCCCAGTCGAAACTTTTTTTTTTAAGAGACAGGGTGTCACTCTTGGGCCCAGTCTGGAGTGCAGTGGAACAATTCTAGTTTACAGCAGCCTCAGATTTGTGGGCTCAAGTGATATCCACATTAGCCTCCTAAGGAGCTAGGATGACAGGCATGTGCCACTACACCTGGCTAATTCTAATTTCGGAGAAGGTGAGAAAGAGCTATGTACAGAATGAGGGAGGGAAACAGTAATGAAGACAAAGGGGGACCCTAGGTGCAGATGTGCGGTGAGTTGATTGGATGTAATGAGGAAGTGATGACATGTTGCTTTCTCTGTTTAGAAGGTAAGAAATTTGGCCGGGCGCGGTGGCTCAAGCCTGTAATCCCAGCACTTTGGGAGGCCGAGACGGGTGGATCACAAGGTCAGGAGATCGAGACCATCCTGGCTAACATGGTGAAACCCCGTCTCTACTAAAAATACAAAAAAACTAGCCGGGCGAGGTGGCGGGCGCCTGTAGTCCCAGCTACTCGGGAGGCTGAGGCAGGAGAATGGCGTGAACCCGGGAGGCAGAGCTTGCAGTGAGCTGAGATCCGGCCACTGCACTCCAGCCTGGGCGACAGAGCAAGACTCCGTCTCAAAAAAAAAAAAGAAGGTAAGAAATTTGAAATTTGTTTAAATTATACAGATAAGAATGAGAGTTGCCAAACTCCTGGGTCTAAGTGTGGTGCATTGTATAATTATGGCAGCAGAGGCGAGCTTCCCTTTGCAACCCCTCTTCAGCCAGAGGACAGTGACTCATCTCATTAGTTGTAGATCCCCCTCTTCCCTTTTCATGGATGGGGTGGGGGGTGGGAGAATGAAGTAGGGTAAGAAGCGACTGAGTCTCTGTTACTACATCGAACCTGATAAAAGAAATATTAAAAGTGCTTTTGTTCTCTTTTTGTGCTGGGTTTTCTTTTTTTCTAGTTCCTCCTCATTTCATTAGTTTTTTTTTTTTTTTAATTTTAATTTTAATTTTTTGAGACCCTCTTACTCTTGCCCAGGCTGGAATGCAGTGGCAGGATCACTCCTCACTGCAGCTGTAACCTCCTGGGCTCAAGTGATTTTCCCACCTCAGCCTCCAGAGTAGCTGAGACCACAAGTGTGCCCTACCATGCCTGCCTAATGTTTGTTTTATTACTATTGTTATTTTTTGAGACTCTCTTTGTCATCCAGGCTGGAGTGCAGTGGAAGGATCCAGGCTCACTGCAACTTCTGCCTCCTGGGGTCAAGCGATTCTCCTTCCTCAGCCTCTCGAGTTGCTGGGATTACAGGCGTGCACCACCACGCCCGGCTAATTTTTGTATTTTTAGTAGAGATTGGGGTTTCTCCACGTTGGCCAGGCTGGTGTCAAACTCCTGACCTGAAGTGATCTGCCCACCTTGACCTCCCAGAGTGCTGGGATTATAGGTGTGAGCCATTAAGCCCGGCCAGATATTTGTATTTTTTTGTAGATACCGGATTTTGCCATGTTTTCCATGCTGGTCTCGAACACCTAAGCTAAAAAGATCCAGCTTTATAGGTCTCTTAAACTGATGCGATTACAGGCATGAGCCACCACGTGCAGCCTGTTTTTTAATTTAAAAAAAAATTACTTATGAAGTAAGTTTTGGTAGAATCGTTTTTTTGAGATGGAATCTTGCTCTGTCACCCAGGCTGGAATGTAGTTTTGCGATCTCGGCTCACTGCAACCTCCACCTCCTGGGTTCAAGCAGTTCTCCTTCCTCTACCTCTTGAGTAGCTGGGACCACAGGTGCATGTCACCACGCCCAGATAATTTTTGTATTTTTAGTAGAGACAGAGTTTCACTGTGTTGGTCAGGCTGGTCTCGACCTCATGATTTGCCCGCCTCAGGCTCCCAAAGTGCTGGGATTACAGGTGTGAGCCACCGCGCCTGGCCTCTTTTTTTTTTTTTTGAGACAGAGTTTTGGTCTCGTTGCTCAGGCTGGAGTACAATGGTGCAATCACGGCCTATTGCAATCTCTGCCTCCCAAGTTCAAGTGATTCTCCTGCCTCAGCCTCCCAAGTAGCTGGGATTATAGGCGCCCGCCACCACACCTGGCTAATTTTTTGTGTTTTTAGTAGAGACAGCATTTCACATTGTTGGTCAGGCTGGTCTTGAACTCTTGACCTCAGGTGATCCACCCGCCTTGATCCCCCAAAGTGCTGGGATTACAGGCATAAGCCATCGTGCTTGACCATCCACATATTGTTGATTGAAAAATTTTGCTTGTGTTCTACAGCTGACCTTCTTTCACTGTTCTCACAGTCAATAGCTGTGTGTTCACACTTCTTCATTTTATAAATGTTACTGTGATTTTCTTGTAAGAAAGAATTAAATGTTGGTAGTCAATGGCATCAGAACCTTGCAAAAGAAGTTTCTTTAGCCCAGATATGTGAAAGATACTTCTCTAATTTTCAAGGATAGGGGTGATAAAGACCAACCCTTCCTATTAGGCTTTCCAGGCCCCCATGTAAGAATTCAGGCACACCTTCTCACTCATCTCAGACCTTCTCAGGGTAACATGGTGAAAATGTTCCCGCTCTGAGCCCCGGTGAGCCTCCCTGCAGCTTGGAGATGATGGGCTAGACCAGAAAAGCTCAACCTGAGTGACCTTGGCCCCTGAAATGGTTGGCAAAATAGAGTGTGTGTCTGAGTGTGGCTTTTCTTCTGTGAGAAAGGAGTGCCCAGTTGTAATTAGAATTTTAAATTCTAATTACAGTACCCTAAAATTGTACAGTACCCTAAAACAGTACCCTAGAATTTAAATTCTAATTGCAGTACCCTAAAAATGAAAAAAAAAAAAAAGAAGAAAAAAAACGCAGAAGAATGGAAGAAACAGAAGTGTAGACTCAGACACAGAGACCATCTTCGGGGCCTTTCTCTGTATGAGGATATCACAGTGAAATCTAAAGCAGCTGATGTCTGTCCCTGGCAGGGAACCCTCCACTGGCTTCCCGTGTTCCCCAGGACAAAAGTTCAGCTCTTCACTGTGGCTCCACAGCCCTGTGTCCAGGGCCCCTGCCAGTGTCCAGCCTCCTCCTGGGAGCTTACCCTCATCTCATGTCTCCCTCTGCCCCAGTCACATTTGCTTTTCTCTTTTCCCAAACCTCAAAACCCTTCCTGTCTCAGGTCGTTGTTCCTGCTCTTACCCTATGTCCCCTGCCCCTTTCTCCTCCTTCAGGTCTAGGCTCAGAGATGTCTCCCATGCCCTCCCACTGCCATCTGAAGTTCCTCTGCCCATCAGTGTCTATCACGTTACTCATGTTACGCAGGTTACTCAGGTTTTATTATTATCTCTGCATCAGTCACATCAGAAAAATGCGTTTTTTTTTTTTTTTTTTTTTTTTAAGACAGACTCTCACTCTGTCCTCCAGGCTTTCCAGGCTGTGAGTGCAGTCTCGTGATCTTGGCTCACTGCAACCTCTGTCTCCTGGGTTCAAGTGATTCTTGTGGCTCAGGCTTCCAAGTAGCTGGGATTACAGGTGTGTGCAACCACACGTGGCTAATTTTTGGATTTTTGTTTTTATTTTATTTTATTATATTTTATTTTTGAGTCTCACTCTGTCGTCCAGGCCGGAATGCAGTGGCACGATCTCGGCTCACTGCAACCTCCACCTCCTGGGTTCAAGCGATTCTCCTGCATTAGCCTCCTGGGTAGCTGGGATTACATACAGCCACCAAGTCCGGCTACTGTTTGTATTTTTAGTAGAGATGGGGTTTCACTATGTTGGCCAGGCTGGTCTGGAACTCCTGATCTCAAGTGATCTGCTTGTCTTGGCCTTCCAGACTGTTAGAGTGCTAGGATTACAGGCATGAGCCACTGTGCCTGACCCAATTTTCATATTTTTAGTACAAACAGGTTTTCACCATGTTGGCCAGGCTGGTCTCAAACTTGTGATCTCAGGTCATTTGCCTGCCTTGGCCTCCCAGTGTGCTAAGATTACAGGCGTGAGGCCTCACTAAGGTCAGAACAGCTCTACAGACCAGACCCTGTGTCCTCAGGCAGTGCCGAGGCATCCCCATGTTTGTCATCTGTGTCACTGCCTCACTCCAGCCCCCGGGTCTTCCGCGCTCTGCACATCACCAGGGCCCAGTTTGGCCATCGGGGGCAGGGGCTTTGCCACCAGCAGGTGATGTGCTCAGAGTCAGGGGTGCTGGATTCCCTTCAGGAAGGATGAGGAGAAGGTCAGAGGCCTTGGAGTCATGAAGGACACACCTCTACACAACTAGTTCTGTTCCAGAGGAGCTAGAAGCTCTACGACTTCAGGAAAGATTCTTCCGAGGATCAGAATGCAAACAGCACAGTGAACTGCAGCCCGAGGGCCACCTCCTCCTGCCAGGCCAGTGGCAATGACTCTCTACTGGCTTTTCCTTGCCTGTCACAGCACGTGAGCATGCGTGCGCATGCGCGCGCGCGCACACACACACACAGAGTCACAAGGCAGCTAGGGAGCCAAGGGTCAAGATGTTATAATGTAAATGTGGGCCGGGCATGGGGGCTCACGCCTAGAATCCCAGCACTTTGGGAGGCCAAGGCAGGCGGATCATGAAGTCAGGAATTTGACACCAGCCTGGTCAACATAGTGAAACTACTTCTCTGCTAAAAATACAAAACAAACAAACAAACAAACAAACAAAAATTAGCTGGGCATGGTGGTGTGCACCTGTAATCCCAGCTACTCAGGAGGCTGAGGCAGGAGAATCACATGAACCCAGAAGACGGAGGTTTCAGTGAGCCGAGATCGCTTCATTGCACTCCAGCCCAGGTGACAGTGCAAGACTCCGTCTCAAATAAAGATGAAAAATGAAAAATGATGGCCGGGAGTGGTAGCTTATGCTTGTAATCCCAGCACTTTGGGAGGCCGAGGTGGGCAGATCACGAGGTCAAGAGATCAAGACCATTCTGGCCAACATGGTGAAACCCCGTCTCTACTGAAAAAATGTAAAAATTAGCTGGGCTTGGTAGCACATGCCTGTAGTCGCAGCTACTCAAGAGGCTGAGGCAGGAGAATCGCTTGAACTCAGGAGGCGGTGGTTGCAGTGAGCTGAGATCGTGCCACTGCATTCCACCTGGCAACTTAGTGAGACTCCATCTCAACATAAATAAATAAATAAATAAATAAATAAATAAATAAATAAATAAGATGCTATAATCTAAATGTGGAGCACAGATATTTTTCCCACAAAGAGGGAACACTGGGTCCTGGGAAGGGAGTTTGAGGGTTACAGCCCTAGTCATGGCCTGGAGATTCAGGAACTGGAGGAAGGAAGAGCCATATTTATCCTTACAGGATGCCTCTGTGCTCAGCAGTGGGTACAATAGATGGGCTAAGCTAATGGAGTCCCATTTAGGGAAAGGAGTTTTTCTCCAAACAGTACACACCGTCACCCACCCTATGCATACTCCCCCCTTTCCCGTTGTCTACTCAAGGATGGCAAAGTTGGTGCTTCCCCAGGTGGGTGTCTAAGGGAGGGGAGTGGTTTCTCTGTGCCTGTTCTTGATCCCCTCCCTCAAGTCTTCTACCTTCCTGTCCACTGGTCTATTCTGACACTCATTGCCTGCAATTCTGTCAGTTTGCATCATCCCAAGACCCAACCTAAGACCCAAGGATTTGAGTCTGGGAATATTTAAGCCAATGTCATTGCCAAGCGAGAAGTCTTAGACCCCAGGAATTTTTCTTCATTGACAGTCTGGGCAGCAAGGAAGCCTCTCCTCTTTCTGCAGAGTTTAGGGTCTTTAATTGCCAATGTAAGTTTGCTCAGAGTCCAGCAGTTACCCCTTGGGTCAGCCAGATGTGTTTCAGAGTGAACATACACTTGTCCTTCTTACTGATTGGGCAAGCAGAGTGGTCTGCCTGAGGGACCCTGGGCTCTCCTGCTCAGCTGTTCTGCTCACCTCCCTCATCATGATGAAGACCATTCCAAAGTCAAACAGGGCCCTGGCACACATGAGACCCCAGAGAGGACATACTGGTATCACTCTGTCATTCTCATTCATTCACTGACTCAGTAGCTATGGAGCCTATACTGTATGCCGGGGGACACGAATAGAGGAGCTGTCTGTATCAGGGATAAAAATGGTAAACCAGCAGACTATACCCTGCTTTCTTCAGGTTATCTTTCATTTTTATGCTGTGTTGTTGAAGTTGGTCTTGATCTCCTGGGCTCAAGAGATCCTCTTTGGCCTCCCGAGTAGCTGGAATTACAGGCCCCAACCCCCATACCTAATTACTGGTTTTTACTTTTTAAATTTTAGCTTATGTGTGTCCTTAGGGCTAATACGAGTCTTCTGTGGGCAACATGTAGTTGGTTCCTGTTGATTGAGGCAGTCTTTGCCTTCTGAGTGCAGAGGTAAATATTTACATTTTAATAATTACTGATGGAGAAGACCTTACCGTTGTGTTTTTGTTCTGTATTTCTTCTAGGAATTTTTGTTCTTCATTTCTCATTTCCTACTTTTTGGGTTTAATTGCTTTTTTTGTGTAGACATGCTTTGATTCCCTTCTTTCTTACTTTTTTTTTTTTTTTTTTTGAGAGTCTCACTCTGTTGCTCAGGCTACAGTGCAGTGGTGCTATCTTGTCTAACCGTAGCCTCCGTCTCCCAGGCTCAAACGATTCTTGTGCCCCAGCTTCCGAGTAGCTGCGACTACAGGTGCACTACCACACCCAGCTAATTTTTGTGTTTTTAATAGAGATGGGGTTTCATCATATTGGCCAGGCTGTTCTCGAACTCCTGATCTCAAGTGATCCACCTGTCTCAGTTTCCCAAAGCGCTGGCATTACAAGCGCAAGTCACCATGCCCAGCCATTATCATTATTTTAAATAGTTTTGTCTTTTAGTTTTTAAGTAAACTTATAAGTGGTTTAAGCATAATTCCAGTGTGAATATAAAAATCACGTTAGTGTCCGTTCCTTTCAGTATGAAGAACCAAAGTGTGGGCCGGGCACGGTGGCTAATGTCTATAATCCCAGCACTTTGGGAGGCCGAAGCGGGCGGATCACAAGGTCAGGAGATTGAGACCATCCTGGCCAACACGGTGAAATCCCGTCTCTACTAAAATAGAAAAAATTAGCCAGGTGTGGTGGTGCATGCCTGTAGTCCCAGCTAGTCGGGAGGCTGAGGCAGTGGAATTGCTTGAACCCAGGAGGCAGAGGTTGCAGTGAGCCAGATGGCGCCACTGCCCTCCAGCCTGGAGACAGAGCAAGATTCTGTCTCAAACAAAACAAAACAAAAACCGAAGCATGTTGTATAGATATTTGAGGGGAGGTTATTGTTGTAGGTATGTTAAATATCTTAAAGTTATAGCATAAAAATGAAACTTGAAATTTCCATTACCTGGCTGGCTCACTCTTGTAACCTCAGCACATTGGGAGGCCAAGGCAGGGCAAATCACCTGAGGTCAGGAGTTCAACACCTGCCTGGCTAACACGGCAAAACTCCATCTCTACTGAAAATACGAAGCGCGGTGGTGGGCACCTGTAATTGCAGCTACTCAAGAGGCTAAGTTCTTTGAATTCAAGAGGTGAAGATTGCAGAAGCCAAAATGGCACCATTACACTCCAGCCTGGGTGACAGAGCAAGACTCCATCCCTGAAAAAACAAAGAAAGAAAGAAACAAACAAAAATTTCCATAACTTGCAAAAACTACTGTTTCTCCACTAGAACTCTTTGTTATTTATGTCAGAATTACTTCTGTGTGTGTTGCATTTTCATTAACACATGTATAGTGTTTTTTCATGCTTTTTTCTGCTAAATAATTGGAAAAAATGTTGTGTTATAACAAAAAGACACTTATACCGGTTTCTGTATCTGTCTGTCTATTTATTTATTTATGAGACAAAGTTTTGCTCCTGTCCCCCAGGCTGGAGTGCAATGGCGCAATCTCCGCTCACTGCACCCTCCATCTGCTGGGTTCAAGCAATTCTTTTGCCACAGGCTCCTGAGTAACTGGGATTACAGGTATGCACCACCACACCCAGCTAATTTTGTATTTTTAGTAGAAACAACGTTTCTCCTTGTTGGTCAAGCTGGTCTCGAACTCCCAAGCTCAGGTGATCTGCCTGCCTTAGCCTCCCAAAGTGCTGAGATTTTGGGTGTGAATCACCTTTGGTGGGTGCACAGCAACATAATCAAGCTTATGTACAAGGCATTTGAGATTGAGGCATGGAAAAATACTGAGGCATTGTGTGTATGTTGTTTGTGTAGGAGACTGTAACTCCTTGACCCTGAAATCAGGACAAGGAGTAGACTGTGTGATAAGGAACGCTGAAAACAGTCTCCTGTAAATGTGGTCTGCGTGCTTTCACAAGGCCATATGTGCCTCACGATCTGCCTGCAAAGAGCTCCATGGTGGATGCCTTTTGTTTGTCTGAAGTGTAGTTTAAACAAGCCCTTTCAATAAACACTTGGAGGACGGATTCTGGGGTGGCACTCTCTCAGAAGGGTTGCTCCCCACCCCACTCAGCTGGAATTATCTGAGTACTTCATTCTCTGCATTCACTGCAAGCTATAAGCTGCATCACTGCACCCAGCCTATCTGTCCTTTTATCTACCTTTTCTGGGGAACTTTATATATATTTGTGGGTTGGAGTTACTCTTTAGCCTTCTTTCATTTCTTTCTTTTTCTTTTTTATTTTGAGATGGGGTCTCCATCTGTCACCCAGGCTGGAGTGTAGTGA
This sequence comes from Papio anubis, assembly GCF_008728515.1. Classification (NCBI taxonomy): domain Eukaryota; kingdom Metazoa; phylum Chordata; class Mammalia; order Primates; family Cercopithecidae; genus Papio; species Papio anubis. The sequence continues at coordinate 7,735,836 of NC_044995.1, read as the reverse complement.
TGCGATCTGGGCTCACTGCAACCTCTGTCTCCTGATTTTAAGGGATTCTCCTGCCTCAGCCTCCCAAGTAGCTGGGACCTCAGGCGCATGTCACCACACCCGGCTAATTTTTTGTATTTTTTTTAGTAAAGACACGGTTTCCCCGTGTTAGGCAGGATGGTCTCAATCTCCTGACCTCGTGATCCTTCTGCCTCAGCTTCCCAAAGTGCTGGGATTACCAGCGTGAGCCACCATGCCCTGCTTGCCTTAAGGTTTTGAAAACTTGTTAGTGCTATTAGATGGCTTCAAGTATTGCAAGTTTCATAGTACAGACTGTTAACTTCGTTTGTTTTTTGTTTGTTTTTCTTTTCTGAAACGGAGTCTCGCTTTCTCACCCAGGCTGGAGTGCAGTGGCCAGATCTCAGCTCACTGCAAGCTCTGCGTCCCGGGTTTACTCCATTCTCCTGCCTCAGCCTCGCGGGTTTACTCCATTCTCCTGCCTCAGCCTCCCGAGTACCTGGGACTACAGGCGCCCGCCCGCCACCTCGCCCAGCAATTTTTTTTTTTTTTTTTTTTGTATTTTTTAGTAGAGACTGGGTTTCACCGTGTTAGCCAGGATGGTCTCGATCTCCTGACCTCGTGATCCGCCCATCTCAGCCTCCCAAAGTGCTGAGATTACAGGCTTGAGCCACCGCGGGGGCCAACTTCCTTTGTTTAATAAGATTTGTAAGCCTTTGGTGAGGCTGATGATGAGATGCTCCTTTTCCTGTCTCAGTCATTTCACTGTCCTGTCAAAAATAGCTTAGACTGGCCGACCCTGGTGTCTCACGCCTCTAACCCCAGCACTTTGGGAGGCCAAGGTGGGTGGATCTCTTGAGGTCAGGAGTTTGAGACCAGTCTGGCCAACGTGATGAAACCTTGAATCTACTAAATACAAAAAATTGGCCACGTGTGGTGGCTCACACCTGTAATCCCTGCACTTTGGGAAGCCAAGAGGGACAAATTACCTGAATTCAGGAGTTCGAGACCAGCCTGGCCAACATAGTGACTCCCTGAAAACTGCACAAACTCTCGTGGGGATTTCAACATCCCGAAACACCCAGATTCCTGGTGTGGCTGGACTCGGGGCTGGGGTCCTGCGAAAGACAGGTTTGAAGCAGAAACACACAAAAAAACACTCATTTGAGTCAGCCCCGGGCGCTGCAAAACAACGGTGGGCGGGCCCTCGACCCTGTCTGGGCCGGTTCTGGACAGTGGGCGGGGACGGAACGGGAAGGGGAAAATGTCTCCTAGCGGGCGGGGCCAGAACAGGTGCTTGGGCGGGGCCAGAAGAGGTGCCTGGGCGGGGCGAGAGGGTGGAAGCCGCTTTGGGGACGGGCCTGGAACGGGACTGGGGCAGGGCAAGAGGGAGGAGGCTGCCTTGGGGCTGGGCCGGACAGCGGGAAGGGGCGGGGCCAGAGGGGGCGGTCCGGGCTCTCTCCTCAGCTTGGCCCCAGGTGTCACCTGCTGTCTTCCTCTTGCCCCCGAGGACTGGATCCTCCGGGTTCTGATTGGTGGATTGTTTCTGATGTGTCCTGATATTACCCCTAATATCATAGGATGCTTCCTGCCCGTTTTAAGTTAATATTTCATATGAAGTTAATATTTCAATGGAAGGTAAAACAACATATTGTAGTGGGCCACCAGTACCGAACGCTGAATTGTTTTTCCTTTTAAGTTGAAAATGGTTTTAATGCAAAGCGCTTTTTTGGAGCAGGTAGAGTCGTCCTGCAGGCGGGGCGAGCTCCCTCAGTCTGGGGCGGGGCAGGGCAGGGGAAAAGGACAGGTAGAGGGGTGAAGTGAGGCGCTGGTTGCAGTGGGGACTGACAATTAGAACGGCTTATTAAACTAATCAAAATCATGAGTTGAGTGGATAATGGAAACTGAAAGGTGACATGCAACACTCTATTACACACAGGAGGTGGAGGACAATTTCATATTTTGTGGAAATAAAGCTAGAACCCGGAGGGGTGGCTCACATCTATAATCTCTGCACTTTGAGAGGTCAATACGGGAGGATTGCTTGAGCCCAGCAGTTCGTGATCAGCCTGGGCAACGTAACATAGTGAGACCTCCACTCTACTAAAAATCAAAAACCTCAGCCAGGTGTGGTGGTGCACACCTGTGGTCCCAGCTGCTCGGGGCGCTGATGTGGGAGGATCACTTGAGCCACGGAATTGGAGGCTGCAGTCAGCCCTCTTCTCGCCACCACACTCCAGTCTGAATGACAGAGCTGGACTCTGTCTCAAACAAACAAGCAAATAAATAAGAGGTATAAGTCCTCCTCTGAAAATAAGGGAAGACTTTTTTTTCCTTGCATCTCTTTTATTAGGACATTTATTTAGAAAATTCGTAAATGCATTTTCTCTCTCTTCCAAAGTGGTTTTTATTTTTATTTTTTTGGACGGAGTTTTGTTCTTATTTCCCAAGCTCTAGTGCAATGGCGTGATCTCAGCCCAGCACAACCTCCACCACAATCTCCAGGGTTCAAGCGATTCTCCTGCCTGAGACTACCAAGTAGTAGTCTCCGGAGTAGTGCTCCGGAGACTGAAGCAGGAGAGGGGTTCAGCTGGGAGGGGTTGCAGTGAGCCGAGATCTTGCCACTGAACTCCAGCCTGGGTGACAGCGAAATACTCTGTCTCAAAAAAGAAGAAAAGAAAAAAGTATATATAATGAAAGAAAGTAATAGATCTCTTCCACAAATGTGCTGGGACAACTAACTGGATATTCACATGGAAAAAAACGTTGCACCCCTATGTCACACCATCAAAAATTTTATTTAAAAAAGTTTTTAAAAAAAACAAAACAAAGAGAGACTAGTAAGGGTAAGGGAGCCCAGCGGGAGGGGGTGTTACTTTGTCGCCCAGGCTGAACTGGACCCCCCAGGTTCAGAGATCCCCGCGCCACCCGGAAGCAGATCGCCTCAGTGAAGGTCATACCGCAGGGCGTGAGTTTCCCTCTGTCTCTAGTTAAGTCGGGCCTTCGCAGGCCCCCGACTCTGCTATACTCGAGAGGTAGGGTCCCCAGAGACCTGGAAATTCCCACCTTCCTTCCTCCACACAGACCATATTGAGACGTCCTTGTAGAGTCCGGGGGTCGCTTCCTTTTGAGTTTGTTTGTTTGAGACTCAGTCTCAGTCTGTCGCCCAGGCTGGAGTGCAGTGGCGCAATGTCGGCTCACTGCGACCTCTGCCGCCCGGGTTCAAGCGATTCTTCTGCCTCAGCCTCCCAAATACCGGAATTACAGGTGCCTGCCACTTTGCCCGGTTAATTTTTGTAGTTTTTAGTGTAGACAGGGTTTCGCCATCTTGGCCAGACAGGTCTTGAAGTCCTGACCTCCTTATCCGCCCGCCTTGGCCTCTCAAAGTGTTGGGATTACAGGCGTGAGCCACCGCGCCCAGCCTCCTTTAGGGTTTAACGTCAGTCTGAGGCTGGTCCAGTCCCCGCGCCTTCTATCGCGTAGTTTTCCTGCTCAAAACCGTTTCCTGACCCCTCCTCCTGCCCGCGCTTTTTAAAGTCCTCATCCCGGAGGTGGATTCCCGCCCTGGGCGCCTCCCAGCCTCTCCCTCGCTGGCCCCTGGAGCGCAGCCTCGCAACCCTAGTCCCCGGGAGGCCGTTCCACATAATTCCAGGGCTTTCGAATCACGCCTCAGTCTTCCTGGCGGTTCTTGCCTAAAAACCCCGAAAAACACTGGCGCTGGGAAAAAGGCTGAGAGAGGCACAGGTCCCGCCCCGGCCCCGCCCTCTGCCGGTTCTAAAGGGTGAGGTCTCTCCGCCTCGCGCCCAGCCTCTACCTCACCCAGGCCCCACCCACCTCCTCGGGGGTCCCGCCCAGGTCTGGCTTCTGCCCTGCGCGCGCAGATTCTCGCAAACCCGGAAGCGGATCGCGTGGAGTAAAGGTCCTACAACCGCGCGTGAGTTTCGCTCTGCTTTTATTAAGTCTGCGTTTCCCAGGCCCCCGGCGCTCTTTTTTGTTTGTTTGTTTTTGTTTTTGTTTTTTGAGGCAGAGTCTAGCTCTGTCGCCCAGGCTGGAGTGCAGTGGCTCGATCTTGACTCACTGCAAGCTCCGCCTCCTGGATTCACGCCATTCTGCTGCCTCAGCCTCCCGAGTAGCTGGGACTACAGGCGCCTGCCAGCACGCCCCGCTAGTTTTTTTCTATTTTTAGTAGAGACGGGGTTTCACCATGTTAGCCAGGATGGTCTCGATCTCCTGACCTCATGATCCGCCCGCCTCCGCCTCCCAAAGTGCTGGGATTACAGGCGTGAGCCACCGCGCCCGGCCTCCCCAGCGCTTCTTTACCTGGAATGTCGGATCCCCACAAACCTGGAAATTCTCGCCCGTCTTCTTTCACCAACAGCAAATTGAGACGTCCCCGTGAGAGTCCGGAGGTCATTTCCTTTTGGGTTTAAAGTCGCCCTGAGGCTGCTCCTGTCCCTGGTCTTTCTGCTGTAGGACAATATATACACTTTCTATCGCGTAGTTTTCCTGCTCAAAACCGTTTTTTGACTCCTCCCGCCTCGCACTTTTTAAAGTCCTCACCTGAGAGGTGGATTCCCGCCCTGGGCGTCTCCCAGCCTCACCCTCGCCGGACCCTGGAGCGCAGCCCCGCGACCCCAGTCCCCGGTAGGCTGGGTTTTCTGCCTGGTGCTGGGATCCTGCGGACCCCACGCTTTTCCGAAGGCGTCGTTGTCCCCCGCCTCCCTCTTACTCAGACTGGGCCCTACTGCTCTCCATGTCTCCCCTCTGCAGTCACCGCTTCCCCTGAGCCCGCGCTGGGGAGAGGTGCCCGGGGCTTGTCCTGTGACACGGGGGTGTTCTTGTCTGCCCACCTCCAGCCCCTGGAAAATGCTCTCCTTCCGGATGCAGGCGTCTTCCTCCAAACCCTCCTGTGATTGTGTGGGCCAAAGGGATCAGGAGACAGAAAGAGGGACTGAGAGAGCAGTAGAAAACCTGAGACAGAGAAAAGAAGAATGAGAAAGACCCATAACAGATGGCAAAGTAGAGGATGGGTGAGGGATTTGCCAAGAGACAGCAAAAGCGATTAAACAAAAGATAAGAAAGCAGGAGGAGAAGAGCAACTGGAGAAATGTAGAGAAAAGCTAGATGTACAGAGAGATGAAGGACAGCAAGGTAGGGAGAGGGGCAGCAAAGAGGGAGGCTCATCAGAGTGAGGGAGAGGAGGAGGGATTTGGAGCCGGGGCAGACAGAGCAGAGTGGTGCTGGTGGCAAAGAGAACAGAGGGGGAAGGACAGCAGGGAGGACACCTGGGGATCTGAGGTGCTAGAGAGTGAGGACATGGGGGTATAACAGGGAAGAGAGAATTTAACAGGGAGAGCAGAGGAGGCACAGAGATGGGAGAAGAGGTGGAAATCTATGGAGATTGAACACAATCTAAAGATTGGGGAGAAGGAGTAAAAAGAGGTCAAATGAGTTGGGAGGATGGAGCCTGGCTAATTTTTGTATTTTTAGTGTAGACAGGGTTTCACCATGTTGGCCAGGCTGGTCTCGAGCTCCTGACCTCAGGTGATTCACCTGCCTCGACCTCCCAAAGTGCTGGGATTACAGGCACGAGCCACCGTACCCGGCCACCCATGTATTCTTGATTGAAAAAATTTGCTTATGTCTTAGTTCTACAACTGACCTTCTTTCCCTGTTTTCAAGGTCAATAGCTGTGTGTTCGCACTTCTGCATTTTATGAATGTTACTCTGATTTTCTTGTAAGAAATAATTGAATGTTGGGAATCAATGGCATCAGAACCTTGCAAAAGAAGTTTCTTTAGCCCAGGTGTGTGAAAAATGCTTCCCTAATTTTCAAGGATAGGGGTGATAAAGACCAACCCTTCCCATTAGCCCTTCCAGGCCCCTATGTAAGAATTCAGATACACCTTCTCACTCATCTCAGACCTTCTCAGGGTAACTCAGTGAAAATGTCTCCAGCTCTGAGCCCCAGTGAGCCTCCCTGCAACTTGGAGATGACGGACTAGACTAGAAAAGCTCAACCCGAGTGACCATGGCCCCTGAAATGATTGGCAAAATAGAATGTGTGTCTGGGTGTGGCTTTTCCTCTGGGAGAGGGGAGTGCCCGGTTGTAATTAGAATTTTCAATGGGATGCAGTACATCCACAGCTACATCTAAAGCAGGTCGTGTCAGTCCCTGACAGGGAACCCTCCACCGGCTTCCCGTGTTCCCCAGGATGAAAGCCCAACTCCTCACTGTGGCTCCACAGCCCTGTGTCCAGGGCCCCTGCCAGTGTCCAGCCTCCTTCTGGGAGCTTGCCCCTGTCTCCTGACTCCCTCTGCCCCAGTCACATTTGCTTTTCTCTTTTCCCAAACATCAAAACCCTTCCTGTCTCGAGTCGTTGTCCCTGCTCTTACCCTATGTCCCCTGCCCTTTCTCCTCCTTCAGGTCTGGGCTCTGTGATGTCTCCCATGCCCTCCCACCCCCATTTGAAGTTCCCTCTGCCTATCAGTCTCTGTCACATTACTCAGGTTTTATTATCTCTGTGTCAGTCACATCAGAAACGCGCTTTTTTTTTTTTTTCCAAACAGGTTCTCACTCTGTCCTCCAGACTGTGAGTGCTGTCTCGTGATCTTGGCTCACTGCAACCTCCGTCTCCTGGGTTGAAGCAATTCTTATGCCTCAACTTCCCAAGCAGCTGAGATTACAGGTGTGTGCATGCCACCACACCTGGCTAATTTTTGTATTTGTATTTCCTTTTATTTTTGAGTCTTACTCTGTTGCCCAGGCTGGAATGCGGTGGCACAATCTTGGCTCATTGCAACCTCCACTTCCCAGGTTCAAGCGATTCTCGTACCTCAGCCTCTCGAGTAGCTGGGATTACAGATGCCCACCAAGCCCATTACTTTTTGTATTTTTACTGCAGATGGGGTTTCACCATGTTGTTCAGGCTGGTATCGAACTCCTGACCTCAAGTAATCTAACCCCCTTTGCCTTCCAGAGTCCTAGTGTTACAGGCGTAAGCCAACGTGCCCAGTCCACTTTTTGTATTTTTAGTAGAGACAGGGTTTCACCATGTTGGCCATACTGGTCTCCGATTCCTGAGCTCGAGTGATTTTCCCACCTCAGCTTCCTAAGTAGCTGGTACAACAGACAAACAGGCGTGCACCACCAGACCTGGCTAAGTTTTTGTATTTTTGGTAGAGATTGGGTTTCACCGTGTTGCCCAGGCTGGTCTCAAACTCCTGAGCTCAAGCGATGTACTCACCTCGGCCTCCCAGAATGCTGGGATGACAGGCATGAGCTGCTGCACCCAACCTCTGCATGGCGTTTGGTCAGGGCTGGGTCTGTGCCCTGAAGGGGAGCTCATTCCAGCCCAGCTCCCCACTCCTGCAGCGTGTGTGGTGGCTTCTCCAGGAGAGCCGGAGTTTTCCTGTAGGAGTTTATCATCCTTGCTGCAGTGGGCAGCAGAGGGGACCGTATTTCCTCAGGCTGAGGTCTCCTTTGTATGTGGCCTACAGGGAGGGGGTGTGTTGATTCTGAGCAATAAACAACATATTTTTAACATTCAGGACTGACTTCAAAGACTCTTAGTCCGTGGGGAAGAAACCCAGAAGAGGAAAGCAGAGGAGTCAGGGATGGCTCTTCCTCAGGTGAGATGATATTCTCGGTGGATTGTTCTGTCTCCTTCCTTTCAGAAACGCTGGGCCTTGGAGTTGGGAATCTTCTCTGAGTCTGAAGCGTCCTGTCTGACAGGTTTGCTCACACTCACCAGTGCCTTCCCTCAGTCTCTCTCATCTCGCTTAGATTCCGTCTCTCATGACCCAGTGACATGAACTTGGGAAGAGGCTGCACTGGGCATGGGCCTGGGAAGGGCTCACACCAGACATGGATGGAGACGGGGTGAGGGTCCCGTGGTGTCAGTGCTGTTGGGCAGCAGGGATTGTTTAAGGGCCACATCTGGATACACTGTGAGCTCTCTGTAGACAAGGATTAGAGCAGTTGCCAATAGAAGTGACATATTAATGTACACAAAGTATGTGGAAAATTCTAGAATAGGAGAACAATAATGGGAAATCTTCTGCTTAATTTCTTTTTTTATTTTTATTTTTTCTTGAGACGGAGTTTTGCTCTTGTTTCCCAGCCTGTAGTGCAGTGGCGTGATCTTGGCTCACTGCCACCTCCGCCGCCCAGGTTCAAGCGATTCTACTGTTTCAGTCTCCTGAGTAGCTGGGATTACAGGCATGTGCCACCACCCCTGGCTAATTTTGTATTTTTAGTAGAGAGGAGGTTTCTCCATGTTGGTCAGGCTGGTCTCAAACTTCTGACCTCAGGTGATCCGCCCACCTCAGCCTCCCAAAGTGCTGGGATTACAGGCATGAGTCACTGCGCCCAGCCGATTTCTACCTGATTTTATGCTACATTTTTAGGTAATTGAATGAGTTACTGTGTTTCTGACTAAAAAAACTTACTAATTGGAATAGAAAGTTATTAGATTGACATGAATGACACATGAATGATTCCATCAGTTTTTGTTGGTTTAGTTTTTTGTTTTTTGTTTTTTTGAGACAATTTTGCTTTTGTTGCCCATGCTGGAGGGCTATAGCGCAATCGCGGCTCACCACAACCTCCACCTCCCACTTTCAAGCAATTCTCCTGCCTCAGCTTCCCAAGTAGCTGGGATTACAGGCATGCGCCACCACGCCTAGCTAATTTTGTATTTTTAGTAGAGACAGGTTTCTCCATGTTAATTAGACTGGTCTCCAACTCTTGATCTTAGGTGATCCACCTGCCTCGGCCTCCTAAAGTGCTAGGATTACCGGCATGAGCCACCGCACTCAGCTGATTCCATTATTATTTTAAGAATATGAAATCAACCTCAGTAATAGCAGGAGATTCATTCAACCATTCTTAGCCCATTTAGCTCATGGAGACTGTGGAATTGCTGTGGAGCGCTTTGTGAAACAGGTGTTTTTGATAAAAATGGTTACAATTTTTCTCAAATATGGGAGCAGTACTTCTTTTTTGTCCTATGGGATAAAGCCATATTCTCATTCCACCTATTTTTATGATTATTATTATTATTTCTGAAACAGAGTCCTGCTGTGTTGCCCAGGTTGGAGTGCAGTGGCATGATCTCAGCTTACTGCAACCTCCACTTTTCGGGTTCAAATTATTCTCCTGCCTCAGCCTCCCGAGTAGCTAGGATTACAGGTGTGTGCTAGCACACTGGGCTAATTTTTTTTTTGTATTTTTAGTAGAAACGGGGTTTCACCATGTTGATCAGGCTGGCCTCGAACTCCTGACGTCAAGTGATCTGCCCACCTCAGCCTCCCAGAGTGCTGGGATTGCAGGCACACCAATTGTTATTAAATATATATTGTTATATTTAAACATCACATGATGTATGTATTTGTTTTGTGGTAAAACTCCAAGCAAAGCTGCAGCTTAGGCTCTTAGCTATAAAGCTTCTCCTTTCCTTGTCACGTCCTCCACCCTCCTTCCAACCTCACTGGGGAGCCGCTACTGTCAGTTCTGTGCCAGGTGTCAGAGCAAGTCTCGTACACGTGTATTTCTGCATTGTTGTGAGACCTAAAAAAAAAAAACTGTACTAAATTAAAAAAAGAAAATTTTATATATATATATATTTTTTTACTTTAGCTTTGAGACTACATGTGAAGGTTTGTTATGTAGGTAAACTCATGTCATCAGGGTTTGTTGTACAGATTATTTCATCACTTTGGCGTCAAGCCCAGTACCCAATAACTTTTTTTTTTAATTTATTTTTTTTGAGACTGAGTTTTGCTCTTGTTGCTCAGTCTGGAGTGTGATGGCATGATCTCAGCTCACTGCAGCCTCCATCTCCAGGGTTCAAGTGAGTCTTCTGCCTCAGCTGGGATTACAAAAAACCTGCCACCACACCTGGCTAATTTTTCTATTTTTAGTAGAGACAGGGTTTCAACATGTTGGCCAGGCTGATCTTGAACTCTTGACCTAAGGTGATTCACCCTCCTCAGCCTCCCAAAGTGCTGGGATTACAGGCGTGAGCCACCACGCCTGGCCCCCAATAGTTATTTTTTCTGCTCCTCGCCTTCCTCCCACTCTCCACCTTCAAGTAGACCCCAGTGTCTGTTGTTTTCTTCTTTGTGTTCCAGGAAACATTTTACTTTGATATTTGATCCTGCTAGTTGTGAAAATTTACAAGTAAATATGGATAGCTTGCTCTTTGGCGTTGGAAATTGGCTGAGTGACAACCTGTGGGTCATTTGCGATTTTTCCCTGTATAAAGAGTGCCATAGTGGCTGCCTCCGTGCATGCCTGCATTTCTACAGATATCTGAAGATTCCTCCAGGTCAGGCAGTTGAAGGAGTGATTGCCTCCTCTAGGATGAAGCATTTCCTGTTTTCTCAGATCCCTCAAGATTCCCCCCTGCCCCCAACTGCCAAAGTGTCCTTTTCCAGAAAGATGAGATTCCTCTTCAGTTAAACAAAACTTGCTACTTTTTGTATTTTTAAAACTCATATATATATATATACACACACACATATATATACACACACACATATACACATATATATACACATATATACACACATATATGTATATATATACACACACACATCCCCACACATATACACACGTATGACATACACATACTTATATAAACACACACGTATGTGTTTTGAAAATCTGGGACAAATGATGTAGCAGGACGAGCCACAGACAAAACCTCTCAGACACCGAGTGGTAGAAGGAAGGCCTTTATTCAGCTGGGAGCATGGGCAAGCTACTGCCTTAAAATCTGAGCTCTCCGAGTGCACAATTTCTGTCCCTTTTAAGGGCTCATGACACTAAAGATTTCATATGAAAGCGTCGTGATTGAGCAATCTAGGGGATACGTGACAGGGGTTTCGTGCACTGGTAGTCAGAAACAGAACAGGGCAGGGAGTTTCACAGTGTTCTTCTATACAGTGTCAGGAGTCTATGAATAACATCAGTTTCTAAGTTATGAGTTGATTTTTAACTACTGGGTTTAGGCCGGGCAGACCCAGGCCTGGTTTCGGGCCTGGCACCGGGCTGCCTGTCTTTGGTTTTACTTCCTTGTTTTTTTCTTAAAACAGGTACTGAGTATAAAACAGTATAAAACAATGTGAGAGGGTCTCTCTCTTTCCTCATTGACAGTGCTTTGTATTAACATCTAGTTTTTTGTCAGTCCGAGTAGGTTTTATTATTTTATAAACATATCTATATGTTTATAAATGGATTTTTGTGTTTTGGATTTTTGTACAAATTGGATTTTTGTACAAAAATCCAATATAGATGGATTTTTGGACTTTGAATAATTTTGTTTTCATGTATTTTATTTTATTTTGAGACGGGGTCTCGCTTTGTTGCCCAGGCTGGAGTGCCCTGGCATGATCATGGTTCACTGCAACCTCCACCCTCAGGGTCAAACTGTCCTCCCACCTCAGCCTTCCAAGTAGCTGGCACCACAGGTACCTGCCACCACGCGAGGCTAATTTTTTTTTCTTTTTCTTTTTGAGACGGAGTTTCTGTTGCTTAGGTTGGAGTGCAGTGGGGCCATCTGGGATCACTGCAACCTCTGCCTCCTGGAATCAAGCGATTCTCCTGCCTCAGCCTCTGGCATAGCTGGGATTATAGGCATGTTTCACCGCACCTGGCTGATCTTTTACTGTGGACGTTGTCATCTCTGAAGACATCACTCATGCTGTGTCTCATCTAGATACTGAATGTCACTTGGTGTGTCAATATAAGTTTCAGACATTTCTTTAACAGGAACCCTGCTTTCATTTTTTACTTATTTCTTGTATTTTTCACAAACATAAGAAATTCATACTGAGAGGGTGCCATGACCTCTTCAAAAAGTGTAATCAAACACAACTGGGAAGACATCATGTGGCAAAAAGTCCCTTACTCGGATTTGTCAGAACATTCACTACGATGAAATCCCTGCTTTCCCCTCTCTCCTCTTCTCATTTTCTATAAAGATAAGAACTCCTCCCATAACCATTTAGTTAAAATGTGTTTTCACATTTCTTTAACAGGAACCCTGCTTGCCGTGGTTTCGCGCTGTGTCACCCAGGCTGGAGTGCAGTGGCACGATCTCGGCTCACTGCAAGCTCCGCCTCCCAGGTTCAGGCCATTCTCCTGCCTCAGCCTCCGAGTAGCTGGGACTACAGGCGCCCGCCACCACGCCCGGCTAGTTTTTTGTATTTTTAGTAGAGACGGGGTTTCACCATGTTAGCCAGGATGGTCTCGATCTCCTGACCTCGTGATCCACCCGCCTCGGCCTCCCAAAGTGCTGGGATTACAGGCTTGAGCCACCGCGCCCGGCCATAAAATGTGTTTTCATTTCAGGGTCTGTTGACATTCAGGGACGTGGCCATAGAATTCTCTCAGGAGGAGTGGAAATGCCTGGACCCTGCTCAGAGGACTCTATACAGAGACGTGATGTTGGAGAATTATAGGAACCTGGTCTCCTTGGGTGAGGATAACTTCCCTGCTGGGCATGTGCCCTTGTGTGTCTTTGTATTTTCTCTTGTTTCTTTTGGGAGCCCCATTCTTGCTTGACTAAAATGGACACTATATTGAGTTTGAAGTGAAAAACTTCATGATGTAGCATCTGGACTTTCACTGTCCCCTTTGTTTAGATGTTCTGCATTTTTCGTGGTACCTCAGTGTGGGTTCCAGAACTAAAGTAGGCATAAAACCTTATGGCAGGCTGATCATGGTGACTCACACCTGTCATCCCAGCACCTTGGAAGGCCCAGGTGTGTGGATCACTTCCGGTCAGGAGTTCGAGACCAGCCTGGCCAACATGTAGAAACCCCATTTCTACTAAAAATAGAAAAGTTAGCCCGGCATGGTGGCACGTGCCTGGCGTGGTGCATGCCTCTAATCCTAGCTCCTAGAAAGGCTGAGGAAAGAGAATCACTTGAATCCAGGAGGCGAAGTTTCCAGTGAGCTGAAAACACTCCACTCACTCCAGCCCGGGCGACAGACTGTCTGAAGAAACAAAAACAAAAATAAAACCTTCTGGCAGACTTTAAAGATATCCAGTTCCCTGTTTGCTTCTCCTGTGCTTTCGATTCAGTAGTTCTTGGAAGAGAGCTCGATGTCCACGTATTACATATTATGATGCTCCCTCAGCATTCAGAAGGAGGCAATCAGTGGAGCAATTAGTGAAATATTTTCCTAGATCATCTGCAATGTCTTCTTTCCTACAGAAACGTAGGGCTGGGACTCTAGAAAAGCTCCAGCATGTTATGGTTTTTTCTTTTTATAAGCAGAAGCCTCTTTCTCACCTGTTATCTCTACGTTGGAGCAAGGGAAAGAGCCCTGGACTGTGGAGTGTGAACTGAAAATAGCAAAAAAAATTCAGGGCCGGGCACAGTGGCTCCTGCCTGTAATCCCAGCAGTTTTTCAGTCCGAGGTGGGTGGATCACTGGATGTTGGGAGTTCGAGAACAGCCTGACCAACATGGAGAAACTCTGTCGCTACTAAGAATACAAACTTAGCTGGGCGTGGTGGTGCACGCCTGTAATCCCAGAGACTCAGGAGGCTGAGGCAGGAGAATCCCTTAAATCCAGGAGGCACAGGTTGCGGTGAACCAAGATCGCACCATTGCACTCCAGCCTGGGCAACTCCGTCTCAAAATAAATAAATAAATAAATAAATAAATAAATAAATAAATAAATCCAGCTGGGTGGGAATGTATTACAGGTGTAAAGGCAGGTAAGAGCCCAGATGGGCAGAGTGGAAGCTCCACCTTCAAATAGTGTGTGGGGAAACTCTCTGCAAGTGGGAGAATTCTGTGGGAAAAGGAAAGGTTCAATCCTGAGATCTCTGAATAGACATCTTTTTTCCCCCGCTTATTTCTCTGTTCTTTTTTCTTCTCTTTCTTCTCTTTCTTTCTTTTCCTTTTCTGTCTTTTCCTTGTCTCACACTGTCGCCCAGGCTACAGTGTATTGGCGCAATCTTGGCTAACCGTAGACTCTGCCTCCCGGGCTCAAAGGATTCTTGTGCCCCAGCTTTCCATGTAGCTGGGACTGGAAGCACTCACCACAATGCCCAGCTAATTTTTGTGTTTTTAGTAGAGACTGGGTTTCACCATGTTGGCCAGGGTGGTCTCCAACTCCTGATCTCAAATGATCCACCTTCTTCAGCTTCCCAAAGCACTGGGATTACAGACATGAGCCACCATGGCCCAACCATTGTTATTATTTTAGATAGTTTTGTCTTTTAGTTCTTAGTAAACATGTAAGTGGTTGAAGCATGATTCCAGGGTGAATATAACAACCACGTTAGTGTCCATTCCTTTCAGTATGCAGAAGTGAAGTGTGTTGTATAGATATTTGGGCAGAGGTTGTTGTTGCAGGTATGTTAAACATCTTAAATTATAGCATAATGATGAAACTTAAAATTTGCGTAACCTGGCCAGGTGCAGTGGCTCACGCCTGTAATCCCAGCACTTTGGGAGACCAAGGTGAGTGGATCACCTGAGGTCAGGAGTTAAAAACCAGCCTGGCTAACATGTCGAAACTTTGTCTCTACTAAAATTACAAAAATTAGTGAGGCACGGCAGTGCGTGACTGTAATCCCAGCGGAGGCAGGCAGGTCACCTGAAGTCAGGAGTTTGAGACCAACCTGGCAAATGTGGTGAACTCCGTTTCTACTAAAAATAGAAAACTTAGCCAGGCATGGTGCCAGGTGCCTGTAATCCCAGCTACTTGAAAGGCTGACACAGGAGAATTGCCTGAATCCGTGAGGTGGAGGTTGCAGTGAGCCGAGATTGCACCATTGCACTCTAGCCTGGGATCTAGGGCAAGACTCCATCTCAAAAACAAACAAACAAACAAAAACAGAAGAATCTGATAACCTGCAAAAACTACTCCCTCTCCACTAGAACTTTTTAAAATTTATGTCAACATTATTTCTGTGTATGTTGCATTTCGGTTGACATGTATGTACAGTGTTTTTTCATGCCTTTTTATTTTAAATAATATGAAAAAAAGTTTAGTTATGAAGAAAAGGTACACGTGTGCCAGTTTCTGTATTTGTCCTTTTATTAATTAATTAATATATGTATTTATGAGACAGTTTTGCTTTTGTCACTCAGACTGAAGTGCAAGGCTACAACCTCAGCTCTCCGCAACCTCTGCTTTTTGGGTTCAAGCGATCCTTCTGCCTCAGACTCCCAAGTAGCTGGGATTACAGGCATGGGCCACCACGCCCGGCTAATTTTGTATTTTTAGTAGAGACAGGGGTTCTCCTTGTTGGTCAGGTTGGTCTCGAACTTCCGACCTCAGGTGATCTGCCTGCCTTGGCCTCCCAAAGTGCTGGGATTACAGGCATGAACCACCATGCCCGGCCTATCTGTTTTTCTTATTTACCTTTATTGGAGAACTTTATGTTTGTGTGTTAGAGTTACTCTGTAGCCTTCTTTCATTTCCTCTTTTTTTTTTTCTTTGAGATGGAGTCTTGCTTTGATGCCCAGGCTAAAGTGCAGTGGTGTGATCTCAGCTCACTGCAACCTCCACCTCCCATGTTCAAGCAATTCTCCTGCCTCAGCCTCCCAAGTAGCTGGGAGTACAGGTGGGTGTCAATACGCCAGGCTAATTTTCTGTATTTTTTTTTTTAGTAAAGACAGGGTTTCGTCTTGTTAGCCAGGATGGTCTCGATCTCCTGACATTCTGATCCTCCTGCTTCAGCCTCCCAAAACGCTGGGATCACTGGCATAAGCCACTGCACCCAGCCTTTCTCAAGGTTTTTAACATGTTAGTGCCATTAGATGGCTTCAAGGATTGCAATTTTTATGGTACAGACTCTTAACTTCCTTTGTTTAATAAGATTTGTCAGCTGTCAGTGATTTTGATGATGAGATTCTCCTGTTCCTGCCTCAGTCATTAACACTGTCCTGTCAGAAATAGCTTAGAATCGCCGGCCATGGTGGCTCACCCCTCTAATCCCAGCACTTTCAGAGGCCAAGGTGGGTAGATCACTTGAGGTCAGGAGTTTGAGACCAGACTGGCCAACATGGTGAAACCTCGAATGCAGTAAATGCCAAAAATGTGCCAGGCGCAGTGGCTCACACCTGTAATCCCAGCAATTTGGGAGGCTGAGACAGGCCGATCACTTGAGGTCAAGAGTTTGAGACAAGCCTAGTCAACATGCTGAAACCTCGTCTGTACTAAAAATAAAAAAAATTAGTTGTACATGGTGGTGTGCACCTGTAATCCCAGCTACTTAGGAGGCTGAGGCAGGAGAATCACTTGAACCCAGGAGGTGTAAGTTGCACTGAGCCAAGATCATGCCACTGCACTCCAGCCCGTGTGACAGAGTGACTCTGCGCTGAGGTGGGAGAATCACTTGAGGTAGGAGAAACATGCCACTACATTCCAGCCTGGGTGATAGAGCGTGACTGAATCTGAAAAACAAACAAACAAGGAAATAACTTAAACTGGGAGGCTTAAGATGCAGAAATTTATTTTTCATGAATTTGGAAAGTGGGAAATCCAAGAGCGAGGTGCCAGCCAAATTGGTTCCTGGTGAGAGCCTTCTTCATGGTTTAGCCCAGCCATCTTCCTGCCATGTCCTGACACTGTGGAAAGAAGAGGCAGTGAGCCCTTTAATATCTCTTTATAAATGCACTGGTCCTATTCATGAGTAGTCAACACCCATGACTAAATTCTCTCAAAGTCTGCATCTGCAGGAACATCCTATTAGAGAATACCAAAACTACCAAAGCGAATTTGAGAAGTAGTTGTGTAGTTTGAGTCTTATCCTGTTGCCCAGGCTGGAGTGCAGTGGCCTGATCTCAGCTCACTGACACCTCCACCTCCTGGGTTCAAAGGATTCCTGCCTCAGCCTCCCAAGTAGCCGGGATTACAGGCACCCTCCGCCATGCCCAGCTAATTTTTTTGTATTTTTAGTAAAGATGGGGTTTCAGCATGTTGGCCAGGCTGATCTCGAACACCTGATGTCGTGATCCGCCTGCCTCAGCCTCCCAAAGTGCTGGGATTACAGGCATGTGCCACCGCACCTGGCTGTTAAGTCAATTCTTACTCGTTGTAATGCTGTGTATTTCCTTGACCTCATGAGAGGTCAATCTGTTAAAATCAGAAGGTAGTGATCTTAGCATGTAATTCAGTTCTTATATTGTGTGCTGGTGGTAAGTAGAAATTGTGGCTTTTTCTTTTTTTTTCTTTTTTTCTTTTTTTTTGAGACGGAGTCTTGCTCTGTCGCCCAGGCTGGAGTGCAGTGGCCGGATCTCGGCTCACTGCAAGCTTCGCCTCCTGGGTTTAGGCCATTCTCCTGCCTCAGCCTCCCGAGTAGCCGGGACTACAGGCGCCCACCACCTCGCCTGGCTAGTTTTTTGTATTTTTTAGTAGAGACGGGGTTTCACCGTGTTAGCCAGGATGGTCTCGATCTCCTGACCTCGTGATCCACCCGTCTCAGCCTCCCAAAGTGCTGAGATTACAGGCTTGAGCCACCGTGCCCGGCTGTGGCTTTTTCTTAAGTGGAAATTGTTTACAATTCTGCAGACTGTATGAATGTATGTATTATTTTCTTGTTTTATCATTGGTTACAATATTTTATTAATTGAATTTTATGACTCTGCATGTGAGTATTCAGTATGTGGCATGCAATATAACTGACACACTGCACTCATTAATGTCACAAAGTGCCACCGGGTGCAGTGGCTTATGCCTGTAATCCGAAATGGCCAACATGGTGAAACCCCATCTCTACTAAAAATACGAAAATTAGCCAGGCATGCTGGCACTTGCCTGTAATCCAAGGTACTCAGGAGGCTGAGGCAAGACACTCACTGGAACCCAGGAGGTGAAGGTTGCAGTAAGCCAAGATCGTGCCATTGCACTCTAGCCTGGGTGACAGAGCAAGACTCTGTCTCAAAAATATAAAAGTAATAAAATATTTTTTAAAAAGTCACAAAGTGCCTGTTCCACATGGATATAGGAAATATTTCACAGTTATTCAGGAAAATATGGTATTAACATTTTCTTTTTTTTGAGACGGAGTCTCACTCTTTCGCCCAGATTGAAGTGCAGTGGCACAATCTCAGCTCCCCACAGTCTTCCTCTCTCAGATTCAAGCAATTCTTCTGCCTCAGCCTCCGAGGTATCTGGGATTACAGGTGCACACCACCATGCCCGGCTACTTTTTGTATTGAGGTGATCCGCCTGCCTCGGCCTCCCAGAATAGTGGAATTACAAGTGTGAGCCACCATGCCCTGCCTTTTTTTTTTTTTGAGACGGAGTCTCACTTTGTCATCCAGGCTAGAGTGCAGTGGTGCGATATTGACTCACTGCAGCCTTTGCCTCTTGGCAATTCTTGTGCCTCAGCCTCTCACGTAGCTGGGACTACAGGTGCGGGCCGCCATGCCTGGCTAATTTTTGTAATCTTTTCTTACCTTCTCAGTGCTATGATTGT
This sequence comes from Papio anubis, assembly GCF_008728515.1. NCBI lineage: Eukaryota > Metazoa > Chordata > Mammalia > Primates > Cercopithecidae > Papio > Papio anubis. Next base: position 7,717,385 of record NC_044995.1, on the reverse strand, counting down.
TTGACAATACAGAATTTCCATTGATTTTGATTATCGTTACAAGGGCTTGTTGTGGATTATTTACCAATATAGTACGTTGTCCGGTCCTTTAGCACTTATTTGTATACTCTGAATATGCTGTAAATATAAAGAATATATATTTTTTCCTTCTTTGATGTGACAGTAATTTTTTTTTTGCAAATTGTGATATACTTTAGGGTCACAGTGGAAAAACACTCCTTACTTCAGGCTTACACATGTTTGTGTCCTGTCAGTGTTTTGTCATAATATTGGGAATAGGCTTCTGTAGAAATGATTTGAAATACATGTAATTGCCCTTTATTTATTAAAGAATCTTAGTTCTTTTGTGTTCCTAAACTTTGAAGGTCATGTTTGGGAATTTCAAAATAAGTATTGTTATTTGTGTCCTATTTACACATTTCAGTATTATTTACCGTCTGCACTTAATTGGAAACCTATTGGTGTTTATATTTTGTAGCTGTCTCTTCCAAATGCATGACAAGGAAGTTCTCATTAACAGGGCAAGGCAGTACGGAAGTGATCCACACTGGGACATTGCAAAGACAAGCAAGTCATCACATTGGAGATTTTTCCCTCCAGGAAATTGAGAAAGATTTTCAGGACTTTGAGTTTCAGTGGCAAGAAGATGAAAGAAATGGCTATGAAGCACTCATGACAGAAATCAAAAAGTTGACTGGTAGTACAGACCGACATGATCAAAGGCATGCTAGAAACAAGCCTATTAAAGATCAGGTTGGACAAAGCTTTCATTTGCATCTGCCTGAACTGCAGGTATTTCAGAGCAAAGGGAAAATTGATAATCAAGTTGAGAAGTTTATCAGTGATGCTTCCTCGGTTTCAACATCCCAAAGAATTTCTTGTATTCCTAAAACCCATATTTCTAATAAGTATGGGAATAATTTCCTCCATTCTTCATTACTCACACAAAAACAGGAGGTACACATGAGAGAACAATCTTTCCAATGTAATGAGAGTGACAAAGCCTTTAATTGTAGCTCACTGTTAAAAAAACGTCAGATAATCCATTTAGGAGAGAAACAATATAAATGTGATGTATGTGGCAAGGTCTTTAATCAGAAGCGATACCTTGCATGCCATAGTAGATGTCACACTGGTGAGAAACCTTACAAGTGTAATGAGTGTGGCAAGACCTTCAGTCACATGTCGTGCCTTGTAATTCACAAGGCAATTCATACTGGAGAGAAACCTTACAAGTGTAATGAATGTGGCAAGGTTTTTAATCAACAATCAAACCTTGCACGTCATCGTAGACTTCATACTGGAGAGAAACCTTACAAATGTGAAGAATGTGACAAAGTTTTCAGTCGCAAATCACACCTTGAAAGACATAGCAGAATTCATACTGGAGAGAAACCATACAAATGTAAGATTTGTGACAAGGCTTTTGGACGTGATTCACACCTGGCACAACATATTATAATTCACACTAGAGAGAAACCTTACAAGTGTAATGACTGTGGCAAGACCTTCGTTCAAAATTCATCTCTTGTAATGCATAAGGTCATTCATACTGGAGAGAAACGTTACAAGTGTAATGAATGTGGCAAAAGTTTTAATCACAAATCAAGTCTTGCATATCATCATAGACTTCATACTGGAGAGAAACCTTACAAGTGTAATGATTGTGGCAAGGTTTTTAATCGAAAATCAAACCTTGCACGTCATTATAGACTTCATACTGGAGAAAAACCTTACAAATGTGAAGAATGTGACAAAGTTTTCAATTTCAAGTCACTCCTTGAAATACATAGGACAGTTCATACTGGAGAGAAACCATACAAATGTAAGGTTTGTGACAAGGCATTCAGGTATGATTCACATTTGGCACAACATACTGGAATTCACATTGGAGAGAAACCGTACAAGTGTAATGAGTGTGGCAAAGCCTTCTGTGGCCAGTCAACACTCATTCACCATCAAGCAATCCATGTTGTAGGGAAACTTTACTAATGTAATGATTGTCGCAAAGTCTTCAGTAACGCTACAACCATTGCAAATCATTGGAGAACCATAACGAAGTGAGATCTTACAAGTGTTATAAATGTGGCAGATTTTTCAGGCATCATTCTTACCTTGCAGTTTATCAGCGAACTCATACTGGAGAGAAACCTTACAAATGTGATGACTGTGGCAAGATCTTCAGTCAAGTTTCATCTTACACAAAACATAGGAGAATTCATACAGGAAAGAAACCTCACAAGTGTGATGATTGTGTCAAAGCCTTTATTTCACGTTCATGCCTCATTACACATCAGAGAATCCCTACTGGACAGAGATCTTACAAGTGTCATGTGTGGCAAGGTCTTTAGTCTGAGGTGACTCCTTGCAGGACATCAGGAAATTCATTTTTGAGGTAATAGTTCCAAATGCAGTGAGTATAGCAAACCATCAACCATTAATTGACATTAGATTCAAATCAGCATTGACTTGAGTTTGAGTTGACTTAACACTGAGTTCAAGCATTAATTGAGATTAAAGTGTTTATGTTCAGAGGATTAGGCCAGGTGCGGTGGCTCACACCTGTAATCCCAGCACTTTGGGAGGCCAAGTTGAGTAGATCACTTGAGGTCAGGAGTTTGAGAGCAGCCTTGCCAACAGATGTGAGCCATTTTCCCAGCCTGTTTTTTTGTTTCTTCAACAAATACTGATAGGGATTTTTATGGGTATCGTGTTGAATCTAAATCACATTGGGTTATATAAACATTTAACAATATTAATTTTTCCAAAACATCAGTATGGGTTGTATCTTTATATATGTTTTTAATCATTTTGATCAATGTTTGTAGATGTCAGTGTATGAATTTCTCACTTCTTTCTGTTTATTCCTAGGTATTTCTTACTTTAAGTTCTGTAGCAAATGGAAGTGTTTTTAAATTTTCATTTAAAATTGTTTATTATTAATGTATGAAAATTCAACTAATTTTTGGTGTTGATATTGTATTGTGCAAATCTACTGATGTGTTTATTAATCTCAGTAGTACTTTGACTCTGTGACTTTCTACACAGAAGATCATGTCATCTACAAACAAATATAATTTTACTTTTTTCTGATTTCGAGGCATTTCATTTCTTTTGCTATTTCATTGCTCTGGCTAGGACAGCCTGTATTTATTGAATAGAAAAAGTGAGAGCATTCTTGCATCATTTGAGATCCTATAGGAAAAGCATTCCATTTTCCCTGCTTGGTTATTTCCACGTTGGTCACTTCATCAATGGTCAGGTAAATTTCCTTCTCTATTTTGTTTAAGATTTCTTTTTATTTATTTATTTTTTTGAGACGGAGTCTTGCTTTGTCGCCTAGGCTGGAGTGCAGTGGCACGATCTCGGTCACTGCAAGCTCCGCCTCCTGGGTTCACGCCATTCTCCTGCCTCAGCCTCCCAATAGCTGGGACTACAGGCGCGCACCACCACGCCCGGCTAATTTTTTGTAGTTTTAGTAGAGACAGGGTTTCACCATGTTAGCCAGGATGGTCTCGATCTCCTGACCTCATGATCTGCCCGCCTCAGCCTCCCAAAGTGCTGGAATTACAGGCGTGAGCCACCGCGCCCAGCTGTTTTAAGATTTCTATGATGATCAGACGTTGAATTTTGTGAAATGATTTTTCTCCATCTGTTGAGATGATGTGGTTTTCATCTGTCATTTTGTTCAAGTGGTATATCACATTGATTTGCTTGAATATGTTGAACCATCCTTGGATGTCAGAAGTAAATGGCACTTGCATATCTACAATCCTTTTATATAGCCACTTGAATACAGTTTTCTAGTACAAGAGGTCTTCAAGAAGCTCATGGAAAAATATGTATTATGAGAAAATTGTGCATGGATTTCACAGTTTTTGCACCAAAATAAACTGGTACAAATCTGTTATAACATGTCTGAACAGGCTGTAGTTTGAGGCACTAAGAAGGATAAGGCATGAGTTTGAAAAGAGACTATCAAAGCAATATAAATTCTGCTAAAATTGAAATAAGAAGAAACATCAAATTTACGATGAGACCAGATGCAGTGTCTCAGGTCTCTAATCCCAGCACTTTCAGAGGCCGAGACAGGTGTGTCACATGAGCCTGGGTATTCAGGACCAGCCTGGGTAACATGGTGAAAACCCCTTCTATACAAAAAAATACAAAAATTCGCTGGGCATGGTGGCACATACCTGCAGGGCCAGCTACTGTGGAGTCTGCAGCCAAAGGATGGCATGAGCCTGGGAGGTCGAGGCTGCAGTGAACTGTGATCTTGCCACTGCTCTCCATCATGTCTCAAAAAAAGAATATTTATGGTAAAGTTTGGGTAGACGAATAATGATATCATTGATGCTTTATGAAAAGGTTATGGGGACAATGCCCAAAAGAAATCAACAGTTTGTAAATGGATAACTCATTTTGAGTTGTGAGAAGACAAGGTTGAAGGTTATGTATGGAGCAGCAGGCAGACCATCCACGTCAGTTTCACGGAAAAACAATAATCTTGTTTGTGCTGCAATGAAGAGGACTGATAGCTAACAGCAGAAACAATAGTCAAGAGGTTGAGGACAGGCTGGTTAACATGGTGAAGTGCCATCTCTACTAAAAATATAAAAATTAGCTAGGTATGGTGGTGGGCACCTGTAATCCCAGCTCCTTGGGAGGCTGAGGTGGGAGAATCGCTTAAACCCAGGAGGCGGAAGTTGCAGTGAACCGAGATGATGCCATTGCACTCCAGCCTGGGCAACAAGAGTGAAACTTTCTCTCAAAATAATAATAATAATACTAATAAATATCAAGCCCCTTCTCTTCCTTTGTCTGCCATCGTGGTTTGTACTTGACTCCACTTCTAGCCATATCTTCTCATAAGACTTTCGGGATTAAGTGATTCCTGGCCAAGAAAAAAAGCAAAATCGTTCCATTCCCCAGTGGATTCAGATGAAAACTGGTAATAAAATCAGGTGCAACTTTAAAAGAAGACACTGGAGAAGAGCCAAGCTGGGTCTATAAGGAATTGCACATGAGATGACATACATATTTATGCTGTCTGAGCATTACAATCACGTTACCATATCAAGCAGAAAATGTCACCACTATCTGAAGAGTGGGACATGTTTTATTGGGAATACATTTTTTTCTCTCTGAATCTGTTATGAACACGTTGGTTGGCTGGGTTCAGTAATAAATACGTCAGACTTTTCATTTCCAAAAAAAAGTCAAATGATGTAATTCCATAGAGTACCTTAACTCCTGTATTGCTTTTTTTTTTTTTTTTTTGAGATGGAGACTCCACTGGGCTCAGTGGATCACACTTGTGTTCGTCACACATTGGGAGGCTGAGGTGTGAGGTTTGCTTGAGACCAGGAGTCTTCTGGGAATCTTCTTGCCTCCACTAACCCAGTTCATGACAGACCCTTGGACTTTACTGTTCTGGAAAATCTATATAAAGCAATATCAGTGTATCAAAGCATTATGTCTGTCAGAAGCTTGTGAAAGAAACTAAAAATTACTAAGTCAAAGAGAAAAGTCAAGCTGGGAACAGTGTCAGGCAAACCTTCCTCCAATTTTATCCGTAAACAAGATAGCTACAAGGATTTTTTAAAAAGCTACATAGAGGCTGGGTACAATGGCTCAGGCCTCTAATCCCAGCACTTTGGGAGGCCTCAGTGGGCGGATCACTGAGGTCAGGAGTTCGAGACCAGCCTGACTAACATGGAGATACCCCTTCTCTAGTAAAAGTAGAGAATTAGTCAGACATGGTGGCATATGCCTGTAATACCTGCTACTCGGGAGGCTGAGGCAGGAGAGTCACGTGAACCCAGGAGGCAGAGGTTGTGGTCAGCCAACACCACACCATTGCACTCCAGCCTAAGCAATAAGAACAAAACTCCATCTCCAAGATGAATGAATAAATAAATATTTAAAATATAAAGATGAGGTTTCACCATGTTGCCTGAGCTGGCCTCCAACTCTTGGCCACTAACTATCTTTCTGCTTTAGCCTCCCATCATGCTGGAACTACATGCACGAGCTGCCACCCCTGGCCACATTATGCTTTTTCAAACTTGCTAATATTTTGGATATGCTAATTTCTTCCTAAACGTAATTATGTTTTAGCTAATTACTAGTGTTTGATAAATGAAACCTTTGATAACTAGGGATATGAGTGAAAAATAGAGTTCATAGTACATGTTAACTTACAGATATTGCCATAAAATTATTGCATGCAGAAATGAGGTGATTTAAAAGTTTATAATTTTTTTTTTTCTTTTTTTGAGATGCAGTCTCACTCTGTTGGCCAGGCTGGAGTGCAAATGTGAGATCTCAGCTCACCGCAACCTCCGCTGCCTGGGCTCAAGCGATTCTCCTGCTTCAACCTCTTGAGTATCTGGGATTACAGGCGCGTGCCACCATGCCCAGCTAATTTTTGTATTTTTAGTACAGATGGGGTTTCGCCGTGTTGGCCAGGCTGACCTCGAACTCCTGACCTCAGGGTGATCCATTCGCCTAGGCTTGCCAAAGTGCAGGGATTATAGGCAGGAGGCGCGGCGCCCAGCCAATTTTGTAATTTAGTTATATTTTCTTCAGGGCCCACGTAAAACAGAATAACCTGACTGGGATGTATCCTTAGTAATATCTCATAATTATTCTCTATATGAAAATAAATCCCAATGTTTGAAGACTGCCTATTTTACAGCCTTTATTATTCACACCTGATAGAACACTCATGCAAGAACAATAAAGAAAACACCTAAAATAGATTACAATTGGATGGGTGTGGTGGTTCACCTGTAATCCCAGCACTTTGGGAAGCAAAGGTGGGAGGATTGCTTGAGTCCAGGAGTTCAAGGCTAGCCTGAGCATCGTAGTGGAACCCTGACTCTACAAAATGTTAAAAAATTATCCAGGCATGGTGGTGAGGGCCTGTGGCCCCAGCTAGTTGGGAGGTGTAGTGGGAGGATTGCTTGAGCCCCAGAGGTTGAGGTTGCAGTGAGCAGCGTTCCCACCACTGCATTCCATCCTGGGTGACAGAACTAGGTCCTGTTTCTAGGGAAAAAAAAAAAAAAAAAGAACAGCTTGAAGATAAAAAGTACATTTTGTACTTATTTTCAGAAGGCACATAAAGTGAATATTACATTTAGGAATTGATATGTTGTCAACATTTATCGCTTAAATATATTGCAGGAAGAAATGTAAAAAAAAAAAAGTTTGAGAATGAGGACTAAGGTCTGATTTTTTTATCTTGCCTAAATTCCTATCTGAGGAATCTGGGGAGTCATGCCCTACAAACCATAAATACTCATCAGATGGTTTTATTTAGTCCTATATATCCTGTCTTATTTCCAGTCTGACTCTGGAATAACGTGACAAAGAAGAAAGTCAAAATATTTTACCCCAAAACATGTTTCTTTGCCATATTTTGAAATGGTCCTGCAAAGCTGTCCTTTGTGAGGGGTACATGTGCATCTGTAAAGAATCTCTAACATAGCTAGATCTTTTTATTCTAGGCCCTCCCAATCCTGAAGAGATTAAGAAAGAAGCTAGCACCTTTTAAAGGTCTGAATAGAAAACATTTGTCATCTATTGTCTCTAAGGCAGCCAGTAGAAGACTTCAAAACAACCTTTGTCTCCACAATCTTCTGTCTTAACCTGACATTTCTGCTATTGATCCCAGGTATTTAGACAAACTCAACCAGCTGTCAATCAGAAAATGTTTCAATTTACTTATAGCCTGGAAGACCCGCTTTGAGTTGTCCCATTTCTCTGAGCCAAAGCAATGTATTTCTTAAATGTGTTTGATTGATGTCTAATGCTTCCCTAAAATGTCTAAGAACAAGCTGTTCCCCATTACCTTGGGCACATGTTCTCAGGACCTCCTGATTGTCATTCATATTTAGCTCAGAATAAACCTCTCAAAATATTTTACTGAGTTTGACTCTTTTCCACAAGAATAGTTCATTTTAAGTGCAGCGTGAAATAACAAATGTAAGGAACAACTGGGCAATTTATATATATATATATATATTTTTTTTTTTTAATCACCTTTTTTCTTATTGAGACGGAGGAGGGAGCTCTGGGGTAGAGGGTCTTTGGCCAGGCTGGACCTCTGCGCTCAGCGATCTTCTTGCTCCTGCTTCCTGAGTAGCTGGGACCCCAGACTCCACCCACCTCGCCCGCATCCCTGTTGTGTTTAAGGATCAGGTGGTGACCTCACTCTTCCTAGGTCTGGGCCGTCCGCTCCGAACCCCATGGGGTGGCCCTAGGGAAGTCTCTGGAGCTGAGCACAGGGTGGAGTCTCCCACCCCAGTAAATGGAGAATAGAAAGGAGGAGTATTTCTCTTCTGTTCTGTGGGCCATCGGCATGAAATTGTACGTTTCGCTCAGGGAAGCCTTTGCATTTCGCATTCTAGCTTGCCTTCCTGCCCTAGACAACTTAAAGGCTTTGAAATTAAATTGGTAAAATTAATTTCAATAGCAAGGAACTTTCCTGGATCCAATTACCGCCCCACGTCGACTTCTCAGGGAGGTACTATTTCCATGACTGCTGAGCTGCTCCAGCCTCACTGGCGGGTTTCGTCTCCAAAACCCGGAAAACTGATGCGCGGGGAACGAGATGGAGAAAAGCGCAGGCCCCGCCCCCGCGGACGCCTCACAACCCGGGACTCTTCTCCCCGGCGCCAGGCCCCTTGTCACTCTCCCTCGCCCCCTCCTCAATCATACCCCGTCCACCTCCTGGGGGTTCCGCCTAGGTCTGGCTTCTGTCCTGCGCTGATTGGCACAGACCCGGAAGCGGATGGTGTGGCCTGAGGGTTGCACCACGGCGTTGCGCTTCCCAATTCTCTGGTGCTGCTATACCAGGGAGGTGGGGTTCGCACAGACCCGGAAATTCCGGCGCGACTTTCTCAACCCAGAGCAAGTTGAGACATCCAAGTGGGAGTTCGTGAGTCCCTTCCTTCTGAGTTTAAAGTCACCCTGAGGCTGGTCCTGTTATGCCTAGACAGTTTGTTCCCCAAAGAAGACCACCAGAGTCTAGAGTCAAAGCCAAGCGGCAAGGATCTTTACTACAAGTTCGAACCTGGTCCCTCCTTTACACAGTATACAAGAGGGCCCCGAACAATGCGAGTGTTTGCTTTTTATAGCCCGAAAGTTGCAGGGGAACAAAGAAATTCTTTTGGCTCCCGCGCTTTCAGTAACCTTGAACGGCTGTCTCCTTATTGGAGACTTTCCAGGTGGTGTTTGTACTGGGCTCAGGGAGTTTTGAGCCCGGGGGCTGAGGAATGTGCTCAGCTCCTTTCATTCCCCCCTTCTTTTCAGGTATCTTTAGAGCTAATCTTGGGTCTTATAAGTCTGATTCTGTTTCAGCATTTACAGGTTGGTATTGGGCTCTGAGGACCATGAGTTGTACGGTGTCAAATCTCTCTCTAACAAATTGTAAAATTCTGTTAATAACACAAGGTCCTACGGTAAGCAGAAATAGTAGACTTAGCAGGGGTCTAAGGAAGGGGGCTAACAGAGAAAACATAGAGGAATTCCACCATTGGTCTGCAGCTGAAGCAAACTGCCATGTTTTTACTTCAGTGCTTAACTTGCGTAACTGTTGGACCCGGTCCTCTACAAGTCCTGATTCATTTATGTAGAAACAACAGTCTTCTTTTAGAAACATACATGTACCACCTTTTTCTGCAGTGAGTAGGTCTAGGGCTCTCTGGTTCTGCAAGGTTACCTGAGCTAGGGACATGGGCTGTCGCTGAAGGGAGGCAAGGGACTCAGCCGACTCCTCCATAGCAACGGCAAATTGTTGGTATAACTTGTTACTTTCTATGAGGGTGTGACCTAGGGCTCCCCCCGCCAGTCCGGCCGCAATGAAGGATGCGGTGAGGGAAATTCCTGCAATGAGGGGGAGAAATATGGTGCAGGTCTCGGTCTAGGGTCTGGGTGAATAACAGCACTAGTCCAGTTACTGGTATACTTTAGGAACTCGCCAGCAGTTAGTAGAGTCAACCGGGGAACTAATGTGACAGGGAGACACAGTAGGTTATTAACAGAGGGACTAGGTAGGTTCTTAGATAAGGTTCTATTACACCAGAAGAATATGCCTGATGGAGCCTTTAAGGTGATATTAGGGGGCGTTGCAGTGATGCTGCAGAGGCTGGAATTGGTTCTTGAGAAACAGTAGGGAAACTTCTCCTGACTGGGGTTTAGGTATAGGGGTACGTTCAGGATAGGAGCATACGAGAGGTTTCGGAGGTTGTTAGCTTGGGCAAAGGTAGAGGATCCCCATGGCAGAGGGACAGCCGTTAGCGGTGGACGCCCTAGAGTGGCGCACAGAAAGCAGCCAGACCGGCTATGAAGTCCTGTAAGGTTAGCAAGTTCTAGTCCTTCTTGTAATAACTTTAACCAGGAGAAAGGACGTAAGTCTTGTGTTAGTCTGTTTTCTTGTCGTTGGATATTCCTGTGGACCAGGGGCAGTACTTGCACAAGGCCTCGCCACAGATAGAGGTGACTGCTAGGCCATGTGGAGGAGGGGGAGTAGTATATAGCCCTATGTTGAGGTGTGGTCCTGCAGGAGTTCTAGGGGTCTCTAACTATCCATGTATATGAAAAGTCTCTATCCTGTCTACGATGGAAGGGCCACTTAGGGTCTAACTGTTTTTTCTCTCCTCAATAACGGGGTCTATGGATGTTACAATAGTTATAAGGACAGCCGGCATTTTGGTGCCACCAATAGTGTTTACAATTGTATTTAGTCTGATCAAACTTAAAGCATATTATTGGTGTCATAGGTTTGGCTATTTGAAAACCAGTAAAATTTAGTAGAATTGGGCTGTTGCACCCTGAGGAAGGGCAATCAGCACTGGCCAATAATTTTCCGGGCTTATGAGGTTGCCCAGGGTGGGTTCGGTTTTCATAAAGCCAGAATCTCCAGACAAAGGGATTATGAGCTGGTTTTGTGATTTCTCCAGCGGCCACTAGGGCGACTAACGTTAGGGTTAGACTACCTAACTGCATGTTTGCAGTGAGCTATGCTGCCGGCGCAGGGTGAGTTTTAAGGGGTTGTTCTTAGCTCTGTCCACAGTCCACGCGTCCGGTGCTTTAGCCGCCGCCGTGATTGGTCCTAGAAGATCGGAGGTTGGGTCCACTGGCTTGACGTGGGTGTAGTGGATCCACGATGCGATGCCTTCTACCTTCAGGGCGGTGGGTGTGGTCAAGAGTACCTGGAGTGGTCCTTTCCACCTGGGTTCTAGGGTCTCTTGTCGGTGTCGCTTGACTAGGACCCAGTCTCCTGGCTGGTACGGATGGGGTGTTGGCGGGGGACCGGTCTCATATAGTTCCTTTAGCTTGGGCTAGATTTCTTGATGAATTTTCTGCAAGGCTTGTAGGGAAAATAAGAGTTCAGAGACATTTTCTGTTTCAGACTTGAGCAGATTATCTTTTAGGCTGGGAACTAAGGGTGGGGTCTGCCATACATAATTTCATAAGGGGTAAGGCCTAGTCTATAAGGGGTAATACGGGCCCGGAACAGAGCGTAGGGGAGAAGGACCACTCAATTAGTGCCAGTCTCTATAGTTAATTTAGTTAAGGTCTCCTTTAAGGTCCGATTCATTCTCTCTACCTGTCCTGAACTCTGGGGCCTGTAAGCGCAATGTAGTTTCCAATTTGCCCCAAGGATGGAAGCCAAATCCTGACTTACCTTAGCGACGAAGGCCGGCCCATTGTCTGACCCTATCTGGACGGGGAAGCCATACCTGGGGAGGATATCTTCCAGGATTTTCTTTGCTACAACCTGAGCAGTTTCCTTTTTGGTGGGGAATGTTTCAGTCTACCCTGAAAAAGTATCTACAAAGACAAGTAAGTACCGATACCCATATTTTTCTGGCTTTATCTCAGTAAAATCTATTTCTCAGTAGATACTGGGCCTGGTTCCCCTGAGCCTTGTTCTTGTTGCAGCCTGGGATTGGGGGTAGGCATTGTTAAGCTGGCAGACTTTGCAACTTGTCACGATGTTGCTGGCCATCTTGGCTGTATGTCTGAATTTGAGCTTAGAGCGTCTGATCAGGTCTATTATCCGCCGAGCACCCAGGTGGGTGGTTCGGTGGATGTGTTTTAACACTTGTTGTCCTAATTTTTCTGGTAGGATGGTTTGGTCATTAGTATCAGTCCACCACCTATTCTGGATCTGTTTCAGGGGAAGCTTGTCAGTTCACTGGAGATCTTGTTCTGAATAATCAGGGAAATATGGCAAGTCCCGGGGGCCCGGGTCAGGGAGCTGGAGTGCAAGGAGTTGGCTGGGAGCCTTCGCCATCTTTCTTGCAGTTTGATCTGCCAGAAAGTTGCCTTGAGCAGTTGGAGTAGTTAGTTTCTGATGCCCTGGGCAATGCAAAATGGCTAACTTTTCTGGCCTCCATAGGGCTGTTAGCAGGGCTAGGATTTCTTGCTTGTTTTTTTTTATCTCTTTTCCTTTAGCCGTCAGTAACCCCCGCTCCCTGTAAATGGCCCCATGTATAGGCGCCGTTGCAAAAGCATATCGGCTGTCTGTATATACCGTCAGCTTTTTCCCCGCCCCTAAGGTAAGAGCTTGGGTGAGCGTTATCAGTTCGGCCTTCTGGGCCGATGTCCCCGGGGGCAGGGGTTCCGCCCAGATTACCTTAGTCTCTGAAGTCACTGCCACTCCAGCGTACCTCTGGCCTTGATGCATGCAGCTGCTCTCATCAGTGAACCAGACGAGGTCGGCGTCAGGAAGTGGGCGGTCCTGCAGGTCTTCTCGAACTCCGTGCAACTGAGTTAGTATCTCGGTGCAGTCGTGGAGTGGGGCGTCCAGGTCCGGGTTGGGCAGCAGCGAGGCAGTCTCTTACCCAGTGGCTAGCCTCCTTGCAGTAGGCACATTGGTCTTTTCTCAGATTATCATGCCGGGGGGGGGGCGCCTAGGTTGGGTGTACTCTGGCTGTAGATGTTTTTTCTGTACTACTGCTGCCAGGACCTTGGTTCAGTGGCCTTAAATTGCCTTTCCTCTGGAGTATCTCTGTTATTATAAACCCGCTGGGCTATTTGAAGGAGGTCCTGAATCCGCTTTCCTTCCGAGTCTTTTAATTTTTGGAGTTTTTTTTTTTATTTGGGGCTGCCTGATTTACGAAAGACATTACAACAGCTGCCTGAATTCCTGGAGTCTCTGGATCTATGGGGGTGTACTGTCTAAAAGCTTCCATTAATCTTTCTAAGTAGGTGGCTGGGCTCTCTGCCTTTCCCTATAGAATAGAATATACTTTGGCCAAATTAGTGGGCTTGCGAGCAGCTGCCTGGAGACCTGCCATTAGAGTCTGGCGATAAAGGTGTAGCCGTCCTCTACCTTCTGCTGTGTTGTAGTCCTACGCCGGCCTGCTCAGAGGAAAGGTCGCGTTTATGAGGTCGGGGTTGGCAGTCGGTTGACCGTCGTCCCCCGGGACCAGCTTTCTAGCTTCTACCTGTATTCTCTCTCGCTCCTCCATGGTAAACAAGATTCGGAGGAGCTGCTGATAATCATCCTAAGTGGGCTGGTGGGTTAACATGACACTATCCAGTAAAGCCAGTAAATCTTTGGGGTTGTCTGAAAACCGAGCACTCTGAGTCTTCCAGTTATATAGATCACTGGTGGAGAATGGCTAGTACTGGAGCCTGGCGATTCCTGTGTCATCTGGGGGTCCTATTTCCCGAAGGGGTAAAGCCACCGTGGAGTCAGGCGGCTGGGGGTGGGGGCTAGTTCGCGAAGTGCACCCTCGCGTCTGCCCCACCGGTCTTTCAAAGTTACTTTCCTTTTCAGCGGGCCCGTGAGTGCCGGCCACCTCCCCTCCGCCTGCTTCCTCCCTCTATCCTTCTCTCTAATCTTTTCGTTTCTGTCTAAATCTTTGATTGACAGACTCACAGGGTCTCTTCTTTAAGTCTCTATCTCATTCGCGCGCGCTCTCTCTCTCTCTGTCATCCCGTGTCCTTTCTCCTTTACACTCAGTCTCTTTCTCTTTCTGTCTCTCTCTCTGACTCTCCACGTCTGCCGTTTCCTCTCCTTTCTCTTTCCGATTTCCCTTCTCACTTTCTCTCTTATGGTCTCTCTCTCACTTATTTTTTCCCTCTCCCCAGTCTCACTTTCTGTGTCTCTTCCTGTAAAGGAATGTGGGTTAGAATCCCTGTAAAGGAAATCCGCGCTGGAAGCCGGGAGCCCGGGGACCAGGGCTGCAAGCGCGGCGCCGGAAGCCAGGAGCCCGGGGACCGGGGCCGGGAGCGCGCGCGCCCGGGGACCGGGGCAACTCAGACCGCGAGCGCGCGCCCGGGGACCGGGGCAATTCAGAGTCAGCTGTTGCCTGGATCGCGAACGCGCTCCGGCAACTCAGATCGCCAGCGCAGCTGCTGCCTGGATCGCAAACACGCTCCCGCAGCTCAGATCGGAATTTAAATCAGAAGAGAGCCAGGGGACGTCTCCCACCGGTCTCCAGTGGCTGTCCTATAGTGCGTCCGCCAGGACTGTGCCAGCTTCAGTTTCAGACCTCACGAGTCACAGATTCAGATTCAGAACAGACATACAGACACAGACAGACAACCGGAGACGAGCCAGCTCACCTATCAGTAGATCGATCTTAGCAGATCCGTTGACCAGGGGTCTGGTGGGCTTGGGGAATCCCGGACGGGCCCCCAGATGTTATGCCTAGACAGTTTGTTCCCCAAAGAAGACCACCAGAGTCCAGAGTCAAAGCCAAGCGGCAAGGATCTTTACTACAAGTTCGAACCTGGTCCCTCCTTTACACAGTATACAAGAGGGCCCCGAACAATGCGAGCATTTGCTTTTTATAGCCCGAAAGTTGCAGGGGAACAAAGAAATTCTTTTGGCTCCCGCGCTTTCAGTAACCTTGAACGGCTGTCTCCTTATCGGAGACTTTCCAGGTGGTGTTTGTACTGGGCTCAGGGAGTTTTGAGCCCGGGGGCTGAGGAATGTGCCCAGCTCCTTTCAGTCCCATCCCCGGTCTTTCTGCAGTGGGGCCGTGAAGACACCTCCTATCGGGAAAATTTCCTTCGCAAAACTCTTCCTGACCCGTCCTCCCGCCTTGCGCTGTTTCAAGTCCTCACCCGCGAGCTTAATTCCGCCCTGGGCGCCTCAGCCTTGCTCTTGTCGGCGCCTGGAGCGCACCGCGGCAGCCCCAGTCCCGGGGAAGCTGCGTTCTCTGCCTGGTCCTGGGGTCCTGCAGACCCCACCGTGGTCTGAAGGCGCCGTCGCCCTCCACCTCCCCCCTCGTGCCGGGCCCTGCTGCTCCCCAATTCCAACCCTTGGAAAACATGCTCTTCTTGGAGGCAACCCTCTTATCCCGTTCTGTCCCTGTTGTTACCAGAAGGCGGGTTTGGAGTTTGAGGTTTCCAGGTTCTTCGCTGTTGAACATAGAATGAAATAATAATAATAATAATAATAATAACTCGCCCAAAGTCACAAAAGAACAAAGCGGTGATAGCAGGAATTTATCAATCAAGACAGCACTCCACAGGGAGGAGTGGGCCCGAGCGAGCGTCTCCAGGGCCCCGTTTACAAAGTTTTTGGGGCTTAAAGTATTTCTTTTGAGGTCTCTATGGGCTACCCCTTATCTATGCCCTATGCCCTGTGCCCTATGCAGATGGGTGCCCTATGCAGATGGAGGGGTGGCCGGTGCTTGGCCTTGGCCACTCCTGGGCTCTTTCCCTTTCCATCTGAGACGTGGTTGAAGGGGCAGGGCGGTAGGGAGAGCAGCCTTTGATTCTTTGTTGCTCCGGATGGAAAGATGGGGTTTTTCCTTTTGGCCTAGTTTTGGAAAGTTCACGTTCATTGGCCTTAGATTCGCTGCCCCCAGACCCAGGACCCATGTGTTTCCTTTTTCTTCTTTCTTATTGGAGATGGGTCTCTGTTGCCCAGGCGGGAGAGCGGTGACAGGATCACAGCTCACTGCATCGTCAACATCCTGGGCTAGAGGGATTCTCCCACCTTAGCCTCCAAAGTAGTTGGGACCACAGCCGCGCGCCACCACACCGCGCTAATTTTTGTATTGTTGATTAGAGACGGGCTTTCGCCTTGTTGCCCAGCTTGGTCTCCAACTCCAGGGCTCAAGCGATCCAGCCGCACCGGCCTCCCATTGGGAGGCCGAGGTGGGCGGATCACCTGAGGTCAGGAGTTCGAGATCAGCCTAGCCAACATGGTGAAACCTCATCTCGACTAAAATACAGAAATTAGCTCGGTGTGGTGGCAGGCGCCTGTAATCTTACTCCCAGCTACTCAGGAGGTTGAGGCAGGAG
The DNA here is from genome assembly GCF_008728515.1 of Papio anubis. Taxonomy (NCBI): domain Eukaryota; kingdom Metazoa; phylum Chordata; class Mammalia; order Primates; family Cercopithecidae; genus Papio; species Papio anubis. The sequence goes on along the minus strand of NC_044995.1, from coordinate 7,701,104 downwards.
AATCCCTTGAACCCGGGAGGCGCAGGTTGCAGTGAGCTGAGATCGCACCACTGCGTTTCAACCTGGGCGACAGAGCGAGACTCCGTCTCAAAATAAAATAAAATAAATAAAATAAAATAAAATATAAAATAAATCTTCTCAAGCTTTGGTAGAATCTTATGAGCTCACATCATTGTTTTGTAACTATGATATGTGTTCAAAATTTTCTCCTTTGTCCCCACAATTCATTAGATGTATTTTTTAACCATTTTAAAATAGTTTATGAAATTTATTGTATTCAGTTTACACTGGGGACTGCATGCTTTCTAGTCTGTATCATATATTGAAAACATTTTCTAGTACCTGATACATGATTTTAGGTTGTTTCAACGTGTACTTGATAAATATATCAAGGAACTACTTTATGTATGTATGTATATACGTCTGTATGTATGTCTGTATTTATTTATTTATTTTGACATGGAGTTTTGCTCTTGTTGCCCAGGCTGGAGTGCAATGGCATGAACTCTGCTAACCGCAACCTCTGCTTCCCGGGTTCAAGCTGTTCTCCTCCCTCAGCCTCCCGAGTAGCTGGGATTACAGGCGTGCGCCACCACACCCGGCTAATTTTGTATCTTTAGTAGAGATGGGGTTTCTCCATGTTGGTCAGGCTGGTCTTGAACTCCTGACCTCGGGTGATCTGCCTGCCTCAGCCTCTTAAAGTGTTGACATTTTAGGCATGAGCCACTGCACCCAGCCCCAGGAAGGTTTTTAATTTAGGGTCTTTAATTGCCAATGTGGGTTCGCTCAGGGTCAGGCAGCGACCCCTTAGATCCGCCAGATGTATTTCTGGGTGAACATACACTTGTTCTTCCCACCTGTTGGGCAAGCAGACTGGTCTGGGTGAGGGACCCTAGGCTGTCCCCCTCAGCTGTTCCTGCTCATCTCCCCCGTCAAGATGAAGACCATTCCAAAGTCAAACAGGACCCTGGTACACATGAGACCCCAGAGAGGACATACTAGTATCACTCTTATTCATTCACTCACTCAGTAGCTATTAAGCGTATACTATATGACTGGGGGCAAAAATAGAGGAACTATCTGTGCCAGGGATCAAAATGGCAAACCAGCAGACTATCCTTCCCTGCTTTCTCCAGATTATTTTTCATTTTTATTTTTTTGAGACGGAGTCTCACTCTGTCACCCAGGCTGGAATGCAATGGCATGATCTCAGCTCACTGCAGCCTCCCCTGCCAGGGTTCAAGTGATTCTCCTACCTCAGCCTTCCGAGTAGCTGGTTCTACAGGCCCACACCAGCACACCCATCTTATTGTTGTATTTTTAGTACAGATGGAGTTCTGCCATGTTGGCCAGGCTGGTTTCCAACTCCTGACCTCAAGTGATCTGCCCGCCTGGCTCTCCCAAAGTGTTGAAATTACAGGCGTGAGCCACCACACCTGGGCTTTTTTGTTTTTAAGATAAATCTCACTCTTGTCACCAGGCTGGAGTGCAGTGATGCAATCTTGGCTCACTGCAACCTCCGCCCCTGGGCTCAAGCGATCCTCTCACATCAGACTCCTGAGTAGCTGGGCCCAAAGACCCACAGACGTGCACCACCACACCTGGCAAAATTTAGGTAGTTTTAGTACAGATGGGGTTTTACTGTATTACCCAGGCCGGTTTCGAACTCCTGAGCTCAAGCAATCCACCTGCCTTGGCCTCTGAGTGCTGTGATAACAGGCATGAACCACCACATCCAGCCTCTGTGTGGGGTTTGGTCAGGGCTGCGTCTGTGTCCTAAAGGGGAGCTCATTCCAACCCAGCTCCCACTGCTGCAGCGTGTGTGTGGGCTTCTCCAGGAGGGAAGCGGGTTCTGAAGAAAGGGCTCAAAATTCATGTAGTTTTCCTGTCATCCCTGCTGCAGTGGGCAGTAGAGGGGACCATATTTCCTCAGGGTGAGGTCTCCTTTGTATTCGTCATTGTGTTACAGGGAGGGGGTGTGTTGATTCTGAGCAATCAACA